>NC_084554.2:29857500-30227500 GCF_033978685.3 Nerophis lumbriciformis | reverse complement strand
AGAGCGGCCGTGCCAGCTACTTGAGGGTTCCAGGTTTGATCCTCGCTTCCGCCATCCTAGTCGCTGTTGTTGTGTCCTTGGGCAAGACACTTTACCCACCTGCTCCCAGTGCCACTCACACTGGTTTAAATGTAACTTAGATAATAGGTTTCACTATGTAAAATGCCTTGATTCATTAGAGAAAAGCGCTATATAAAAATAATTCACTTCACTTCACTTCAATATTGTTCAATTAAGGACACGTATGTCGAGCTTGTGTGCTACTGTGTGCTTAGCTGCTGTGCAACCGCTAGTTCTTGGTAGCGTATGGCCATGTTTACCTTTTATAAATGACTTCAATGAAATACAAAAAAAGACCAACCTTGAGTGTTCATGGGAGAGCTTTTAGATGTTTACTGGCTGTCCAGCTTTGCACGAGTAAACATGCTGCAGGACTGCTTGTATCAGATATTTTAGACGCTAACCGACATCATCCGATACTTGCTGATATCGGACTTAGACTTAGACAAACTTTAATGATCCACAACAGAAATTGTTCCACACAGTAGCTCAGTTACAAAGGATGGAAAGGGTAATGCAGGTATAAAGTAGACTAAAAATGTACAATAGTAGCAATACAAAATATAACATATATGTAATATTTACGTATTATATATACACAGTATATGATACATACTGATATATTATATTATATTGAATTGTTATATTATATATAATATAAATAACAATTACCATGTACAATATTACAGTATATGTAACAGCTGTAGCATAAAATAAAAAGTAGATCCAGCAGAAAATATACATTATAAACAAAGAGAGGCAGCTAACATAGAAGCGGTCAGGTATCAGATATCATCTATCGCTGTATGGTGAGTGATTATACAGCTGGATGGAGTGCGCAATGAAGAAGTTCTTGAATCGAACACTGAGGGAACGAAGCTGAAGGAGCCTGTTGGAATATGAGCTCTGCTGTCCCTCAATTGTCTGGTGGAGTGGGTGGGCAGGATTGTCCATGATGGCGAGCAGTTTGTCCAGTGTCCTCCTGTCCCTCACTGACACAAACGCCTCCAACTGCGTGCCAATAGTTTGGCCGGCTTTCCGGATCAGTTTGTCAATCCGGTTTAAGTCCCTTTTGCTGGTGCTGCTCCCCCAACAAACCACTGCAAAGTACAGGGCACTGGCCACAACAGACTGATAAAAGATCTCCAACAGCTTGCTGCACACAAGAAAATCTTCCTCAGGAAAAAGAGTCTGCTCATGCCCCTCTTGTAAACAGCTTTGCTGTTGTCCTTCCAGTCCAGTCTGCTGTTCAAGTGGACTCCCAGGTACTTGTACTGCCCCACTAGTGCCACCTCCCGGCCCTGGATCTTGATGGGCTCCACAGGGGTCATTCTCTTCTTGAAGTCGATCACCAGCTCCTTGGTCTTGTCCACATTAAGGAGCAGACTTATTGTTGATATCAATATCACATCAGGACACCTCCCCTATATTATGTCAGACCCACTCGACATCCATTGCATTCGGTCTCCCCTCGAGGGGGGGTTACCCACATATGCGGTCCTCTCCAAGGTTTCTCATAGTCACTCACATCGACGTCCCACTGGGGTGAGTTTTTCCTTGCCCTTATGTGGGCTCTGTACCGAGGATGTCGTTGTGGCTTGTGCAGCCCTTTGAGACACTTGTGATTCAGGGCTATACAAACAAACATTGATTGATTGATTTTCACAAATAAACCGGAACTTTTGCATGCATGTGACTTGGACAAAATGTGCATCATTACCTTAATCAGTTTATATATTGCAAAAAAATGTCAAGCTGATATCATTATTTGTAATTAACTTGGAAAGTGTTAATATATTGAAATGTTTTAGATTTCCTCAACTAAAATTCCCACTCTGGAAAGTTTATCTAACCCTTTACAACAGGGGTCCCCAAACTTTTTGATTCGTGGGTCGCATTGGGTTAAAAAATTTTGGCCAGGGGCCGGGCTGTGTGTGTGTGTGTGTGTGTGTGTGTGTGTGTGTGTGTGTGTGTGTGTGTGTGTGTGTGTGTGTGTGTGTGTATATATATATATATATATATATATATATATATATATATATATATATATATATATATATATATATATATATATATATATATATATCAGAGGTGGGACCAAGTCATTGTTTTGCAAGTCACAAGTAAGTCTCAAGTCTTTGCCCTCAAGCCCGAGTCAAGTCCCGAGTCAAGACAGGCAAGCCCCGAGTCAAGTCCAAAGTCAAGACTGGAAAGTCTCAAGTCAAGTCCTAAGTCCTGCATTTTGAGTTTCGAGTCCTTTCAAGTCCTTTTAACCACAGACTAATATATTAACACAGATTGTGTATGCTTTTCAAACGCTGTATTTATTTATTAAAACAAGTGCATTTTAAATTGCAGGAAAGAAAATTGTGCTGACATTGCACTTTATAATAGCACTATTAACCAGTCATTTTAAACATTAACTCATTCCTTTACAGAACAAACACATTAAAAAATAAAGTGCAAATGTACTTATTTGTACAAAAGTGTTAACATTGAAAAAACATGACATATACGTGAACATAACAAAAAAGTTGTACTTTTTATATGTCAGGGCCCTATGCTGCATTGCATTTGCAAAAGACCAAATTAGCCAAGAGTCTGTCAGTCATTTGTGCACGATGGGGGCGTAGTATTTATTTTACCTTTATTTTACTATTTTTGTCTTTTTTTAGGTGGCTAAAATACGCGGTGCTGCCGTCTAACGTTACGTGTGATATATTGACTAACGTAACCCTGCTTAAAAAAATCACTGAACAAAAAGTATGAATAATTATTCATACTTTTTGTTCAGTGATTTTTACCATAAGGTAGTGAACTGCAACAGATTCCCGTGTTTGCAATAACGTTATAACGTTAGCAGTGAGTTTACAGCCTCACTGATTTAACTACACAGCAAATAAAAGTCACGTTACTTAGCCAATAAACGTTATCTTACATTCAAAACTTACCGTTCTTTGTGCAACTTCAAATGCCGGACGAAGTTGGAAGTTGTTGCCTCTCCATCAGTCATTTTTGAACCGCATGTGTTGCATACTGCAAACCGTTTTGTGTTGACCACCTCGTAATTTTTATACCCAAACGAACTTATTTTAGGTATCATTTTTTGTTCACTGGCGTGTGGTTTGGACATGTCTTCTTCGTTGGTTGTCCTGCAATTTGATTGGATGAATGCTGTGTGATGAAAACAAAGTAGATCTAATTTGATTGGCTGTTGTACTGAGCTCAGTACAACAGCTGGTGTGCTCTAGAGCACACCAGCTGACACACGCAACGCTGATAGACAAGTACACAATGAAAAATACGGAGCGCTCCCGAATAACTTTTTCATCTTTGGGTTTTGGGGAAAGTAGCAAGTCATGTCAAGTCATGTCAATTCAAAAGGCTCAAGTCCAAGTGAAGTCACAAGTCATTGATGTTAAAGTCTAAGTCGAGTTGCAAGTCTTTTTACATTTTGTCAAGTCGAGTCTAAAGTCATCAAATTCATGACTCGAGTCTGACTCGAGTCCAAGTCATGTGACTCGAGTCCACACCTCTGATATATTGATATATATATATATATATATATATATATATATATATATATATATTATATATATATATATATACATATAGTCTTTTTAATCTATTTTGATATTTAACATTGTCACGTTATCGATGGGAAAATTCATTTTTAGACAATATGATTTGCCTGAGTGGCTAGGAAACACCGAGAGTAACAAGCGGTAGAAAATGGATTAGAAAGGAAAGATTTAAAAAAATTAAAATTAAAAAATTAAAAACATTTTTTTTAACTTGGGACTTCCCGTGGGCCGGATTTTGGATGCTGGGGGGCCGGATCTGGCCCGCGGGCCGTAGTTTGAGGACCCCTGCTTTACAACCTCAATTATAAACACATGATCTTTGATTTGGTTCCAGGATTGGATGTCATTGTCTACGTGCCGTTCAGTGGAGTGTGGGAAGTAAATAGTAAATGATTAAAGACAATGTGACAGCTGGAGCGATGGAACAAGCCAGTTAAAGAAACTGATGGCGGTTTGGAGCCCAGAGGTAAAAAGACTGATGCTAATAAATTGACATATTTGAAGAAACTGGAGAGATGGTCACAAACCTCAAACAGATGGAAACTCAATTGCACATTTTTCTACCCTCGCACATATCTTCAGTTTTTTATTTGAAGGATGCGCAGTAGTCCTTGTAATTACCGCCACGGATGGACACAAATAAAGCCGGATATTTAGTCACAAGGCTTAAATTGAAGCAGCATAAGTTCCAGCGTGCACACAAACCCACTTTGTTGTGTCGATTTCCCTGACTGAGGATCTCTTTAATTGAAGAGTTTCACTTTAATTGTCCTGCCTGCAGTCTCGGTGTCCGACGGAGGCCACGCAAACACACGTGCACACACATCAAAACAGTCACACACTTATACATTTATATGCACACACAAACTACACAACAGCAAGTAAGCATATTATTACATTACGCATTTTCATACCACTTTCCAAAGAAAATCAATTTCCTGCTGTAAGTATTATTATTGTGCAAACTCCCTGCATTCCATTACTGAGCGACGTTAATTATGTGAGTGTTATGGATTAGGATCATATTAGCACAGTGTAAAGCCAATATCTCATTTCCTGTGCACTATCATTTTTACTGTGCAGATAGCTGACACCCTAAGTTATGAGCAGTGCCTTTGCATATCTAAAATCCAAGAGCCCATATCTAGGATATGCACTCAATTTATTAGGGATGGGGTGATTATAAATTCATTTTAACCCTTAAGAAGGCTTTTAAATATGCATTCATCTGTCTCTGCCCACAAAAAAAATCTTCCTAAAAAGTGTAGTAAAATTATATATATTATTTTTTTAAATTATATTTCCAATTGTTTACTCAGTCTATTTATCTATATGTAATTCATTCAGAATTATATATATTATAGTAAATTTAATTTGTTTTAGATTTTCAATTATCCGGTATATAATTGTTCCCTTAACCAAACATGTGACTTTAAAATAATTATATTTTGGGGATTTTCAACCCTTTCAAGGCCAGTTTGTTTACATGAATCCACAGTTTTCTTTTATTAAAAACAAAAAGACTGTGGCGGTCAAAGTTAATGCGATAATGACAAAACATTTTCTTCAAGGGTAATATTTTTTTATCACGTGCAAATAATGTGTGCGCGTTAAAAAATGTCCAGTCCCATGTTGATGGTAGGGCTGAGTAGCAATTTTGGTACTTTTATAGGCAGCGACTAAATTCTGTCGATTCACATGAATTCAAACGGTGCCCTATGTCAATGCTTTTGTTGCTCCTGACATCATGTCCGGTTGTAGACTAAACACCAGCTCATACACTTGGTGAAGAAACAAGCACTCAAGTAGCAGTCACAGCGGGCTCAGCCAAACTGCTTCTAGATAATGTTGCAGTTTTTCATCACAACAAAGCATGCATGCCTGAGAGAAAACACTCACAATTAAAGTAAGAATGTACTTTGCCAAAATGCGCTAGCTTGATGCTACATTGGATTTTTCCGTATACATGGTACTAATTATTACATTGCGAGTTCAGCACCTCTTAATTTGGTAATGAAAACTACCACTAAGATAAACGTAACAATTAAACAGCTGATGTGAAATAAGAAAAATACCCAAAGTATAAATACTTTGTAGGGCTCAACAAAATATTGGCACATTCAACTGAATGGCAAAGACTAATTTCTAGCTAAGCAACACCTTAGCCTATATACTACTGTCATCTAATGCTTAAAATTACGACAGCGGGCAAGGTCTACTATATAATACTTGCAAGTGAGACTCAGAAATGTTGTAAGAAAACAAGATATAACAATTGTAAAACCCAGTTATCATTAGCTCATTTTTAAATGTTACAATAGTGTTTCAAGAAAAAAATAATATTTTATGAATGAACAAATAACATTTATCAATATATTTATCAAAAGTACCAAATATTTGTACTGCCAGTATCGATTCCCACTTACCAAGAATTTGTACTGCATCAAATGTGAAAGGTACCCGTCCCTAGTTGATATTAGGGTTACATCTAATTTATTCGATAGTCGATTAGTCAGCGATTGATTGGTCGGATAATAAAGGGTACACATATTTAATGGCTCTAGTTTTTCCATCGACTTCTAAATGCAGTGCAATGTTATTTTAGGCATGTGCTTACGAACAACAAAAGTCACTAATTCATTCAACAATATGTATCCATATTGTAACTGTGCAGCTCATTCAGCTGTTACAAAAGTGTAATCGTTGTCCATTTAAAAGAAAGGTAAGGCAAATTGCTAAAAAAAAACAAAAAAAACAATTAACTTTGCATATGTTTTAAAAACCGTTAAAATAGCAGTAATGAAAACAACAAAACACAAAAATCGAACTTCCTCAAAAATAAATAAAGCATTTTGTGATGAAAAGCTGCATGCTGGTATATTGACTACTGATTAACTCCTGGCAGTTTCATCTATTGATACTTCCACATTGGTGCCTGCCTGCCTGTGTGTGTGTGTGTGTGTGTGTGTGTGTGTGTGTGTGTGTGTGTGTGTGTGTGTGTGTGTGTGTGTGTGTGTGTGTGTGTGTGAGAGTGATTATTATATTATTGTGTTGTTATTGTGCCTTTTTTACGGCATTGCAAATTCACGCTGCTTAAAAAAGTTTACCTTGCTGCCTTTGGCTAAAATGACAGTTAAATGTAATTTTCACACAACTTGGTCTCACACTTGTAGATAGCTAGAAAGGCATAAGCTAACACTCTTACCGAGGTTGAGAAGCATCCTCCCTTCAGATGTCCGACATTATGCCTCCGCTTTAAATGCTCGCGTATCACAGATGTACTGCCATAAAAACAAGGTCCGCTTTGCAAAATGAGCAAGGTATTCATGTTTTTAACAAGAATAAGAGGAAATGTTCTCACACTTTAGATGTTATCATCGGCAATGTTTTTGGGAGTGGCAATGCGGACCCAATTCCGCCCAGAAAAACACAAGTGACGATGGCACAACTATTGCCGACAAACATAATTGTCGGCGACATATTTTATTGTCGACATTTGTCTAAGCATTGCAGCCCTAGTTGATAGTATTAAAACCTTGAAAATTATGTGTATGGTAAACTTTATGAGAAATAAATATTAATCTGCGATTACTCATGATTAATTACGAGATAACTGTGGACGAAATGCGATTAATTACAATTCAATATTCTAAACATTTGATAGCCCTAACTGAATTATAACATGCAGACACTCGCAAAATCATTCAACAACAATAGCAACACACAATTCAGTAGCAAGGCAAGTAAAAGGTGTTTTGCTGCATGCTTTAAATTGGATACACTATAAAAATAAAAATCCTATTTTTATGGTTATTTTACTCTAAATTTATACTGTAATTTTTCTATTTTTTTTTAAATAGTTTATAAAACTGTAGAATTGAAGACATTATCTGTAAATAAACAATCCGCCTGTTATTTTAAGTAATATGCCAGTAATGACAAACTACGTATATTTCTATTTCTTTTACAGAAAAATACCAAATTAATTATACATAGCATTTTCTGTTTTCTTAAATTACTTTCAAATTCATGTAAAATTACAGTAATTATCTTTCATTAAATATGTAGCTTGTTAAATAAAAGTCTATGTCCATACTAACAATCTGTAGATTAAAGGTATTTTTCTGCAGAACTGTTTGCATCGTCGCTTTATTAAAGGTGGTTGATCTTAACAATTCAGAAAAAATCTGTAAAATAATGGTATTTTTCTGTGGAACTGCTAGCATTGTCACTTCATTAAAGGTGTTTGATCGTAATAATTTGGAAAAACTCTAAAGAATAAAAGGTATTTTTCTGCAGAACTGTTTGCATCGTCACTTTATTAAAGGTGGTTGATCTAAATAATTTAGTAAAAATCTGTAAAATTACGATATTTTTCCGCAAAACGTTTCATGAAAATTTCTGTAAATATGTTTTTGATCATTATTTGGTTTACAATGTTTTACTTTAATTTTATGGTTTTCGTTTGGCAGCCGTAGCTGCCAGTATATGACCGTTTTTTTACAGAATGTTTTTTTACAGTGTTAAGTAGGTCCAACCAAGCTGGTAATACATACACAATGTTACCATAATGATTGAATTAGAGTTAAGATCAAGAACTGTACATTTAGATGGATTTAAATGGGACATTTTTTGTCATTAGGAACAATTAGTTGAAGCCCTAATATAAATTAGGGACGTGTTATGTATCAGAGAAGGGAAGGAGGCGACAACCAGGGCAGGACTGCGGTTACAAGGTTTATTTGAAAACCTTTGATGAATACGTGGCGTGTGTATGCTACTCAAAGTGAGTGAGTGTTGACTATGTGTAAAATTAATAATGTAAATGTTACCAAGGGTTGTTGTCTGTAAATGTTGATTGTATCTTTCGTCGTTATCCAAGGGGGCAAGGCGAAGAGGCAGTTCGTGGACAGGCAAGTGGTCGTGGGCAAGAGCAGGGCAGCGTGGTCTGGGTCCGAGCAGGGAGGTCGTGGATCATGGAGAGCAGTCAGGAATCCGGATGGGTGTCGAGTAACAAGGCACGATCACGGAGGACATGGGAGTCATGGAAGGTTAGCGACGTTCTGGCAAAGGTTCCTCAGGTCCGCTGGTCTTTATGCTGCTCCCCCTCGTCAAGTCCAGGTGCGCTGATGAGTAATTGTTTGCAGGCTTGTTGCTGTGTGGGTGTGTTGTGCTCAGCGCGAGCAGAGGCTTGTCTGAGTGTGCTGCTAGCAGAGGGGTTAAGAGAGGTGCCTGCAGCTCCAACTGCAGAGGAAACGTGGGTTCGACTCCGCGTCATGACAGTACCCCACCCCTTATGCGAGGCCCCCGACGAGCGCCGGGGAGCATCAGGATTGGCACGGTAGAAATCCTCCAGAAGAGAGGGATCGGCAAGATAGGAGGCAGGAACCCAAGATCTGTCCTCTGGCCCATATCCCTCCCAGTCGACCAGATAAACGAGCCCCCTACCTTGTCGACGGACCCTGAGGATTTCCTTGACCGTCCAAACCTGATCTCCGTTCGCCAAGAACCTCGAGGGTGGGGGGGCAGGGGCAGGAGGAGACAGAGCGCTCTCCGCTACCGGTTTAATCTGGGACACATGGACCACTGGGTGCCGCTTGACCGAGGGTGGAAGAGCCAATTTGACAGATACAGGGTTTATGATGGACAAGATGGCAAAAGGACCAACGTAACGTGGTGCCAATTTTCTAGATGGTACCTGGAGGCTGAGGTCCTTTGTGAGTAGCATAACTTGTTGTCCTGGCCGATAGGACGGGGCTGGAATGCGATGACGGTTGGCGTTGCGGCACATCCTCTCGGAGGCCCTCTCTAAGGCCGCACGAGCGGCTCTCCACACCCTCTGACACCGCCTAATATGAGCCCTAGTCGAGGGCACAGCGATTTCTAGTTCCTGTTGGGGAAACAAGGGGGGTTGATAACCCAACGAGCACTCAAATGGGGACATACCGGTAGCGGAGCTCTTCAAGGAGTTGTAGGAAAACTCCACCCAAGGCAAAAACTTGCTCCAGGACGTGGGTTGACGACTGGCAACACAGCGTAGCATGGTCTCCAAGCTTTGGTTTGCCCTCTCAGCCTGCCCGTTGCTCTGGGGATGGTATCCGGATGTGAGGCTGACCGAGGCCCCGATTCCCTTGCAGAAGGCTCTCCATATTTGTGACGTAAACTGAGGCCCTCGGTCAGAGACTATGTCCACCGGGATACCATGTTGCTTGACGACGTGTAGTGTGAGAAGATCAGACGTCTCTGAGGCAGAAGGTAACTTGCGCAGAGGAATGAAGTGGGCTGCCTTGGAGAAACGGTCAACAATAGTTAGAATGGTGGTGTTACCTCTGGAGGCTGGGAATCCCGTGACGAAATCCAGGGCGATGTGTGACCAAGGACGGGCAGGAATGGAGAGAGGGCGAAGGAGACCAGCAGGAGGCCTGTGTGACGTCTTATTACGGGCACAAGTAGTACAAGCAGCGATGAACTCACAAGTATCCTTGGCCATGGATGGCCACCAAAAACGTCTTCGCAGCAGTGATAGGGATCGTTGAAAGCCTGGATGGCAAGAGAACAGACTTGAGTGTCCCCAATCCAGGACCCTGGGTCGTAGCTCCCGATGGACATAAAGCTTGTTGGGTGGTCCACCTCCCGGTCCTGGATTGGCGCGCAGCGCAGATTTGACTAGGTCCTCCACCTTCCAAGTCACCATTCCAACGATGCGAGTGGGAGGAAGGATGGGATCCGCCACTGACGGACAGGTGGTCTCTTTCACGAATAACCGGGATAGTGCGTCAGCCTTAGTGTTCTTAGACCCAGGCCTGAAAGAGAGCACGTAATTGAAGCGGGAGAAAAACTGCTGCCACCTTGCCTGACGGTTGTTGAGTCTTTTGGCAGCTCGGATGTGGAGCAGGTTGCTGTGATCGGTCAAGATCTGAAACTGGTGTCTAGCTCCTTCCAGCCAATGTCTCCATTCAGCCAGGGCCTCGTGGACCGCCAATAGTTCCCTGTTCCCAGCGTCGTAGTTCAGCTCGGCCTGAGTCAGGCGCCTAGAGAAAAAAGCCACAGGGTGAATCAAATTGTCACTTCTGGACCGTTGTGAGAGAACAGCCCCAATCCCAGAGTCTGAGGCATCCACCTCTACCAGGAAAGCACTGTCTAAGTCGGGGTGGACGAGAATGGGGGCTGAAACGAAACGCTCTTTTAAGTCCTCAAAGGCCTTTCTAGCCAAAAGTGTCCACACAAAGGGCACGTTAGTTGACGTGAGGGAGTGGAGTGGTGCAGCAACCCTACTGAAGTCCCGAATGAATCGCCGGTAGAAGCCGGCGAAGCCGAGGAATCTTCGAAGTTCCGTCCTATTAGTAGGTTGAGGCCACTCTACCACGGCCTTCACCTTCTTCGGGTCGGGTCTTATGTGCCCCTTTTCGACCACAAATCCCAGGAACTCCACTGAAGAGGAGTGGAAGCTGCATTTCTCTGCCTTCACAAATAGACGATTCTCCAGGAGACGTTGCATGACACGCCGGACATGTTGCTGGTGGTCAGAGAGGTTACGGGAGAAAATCAGAATGTCGTCCAGGTATACTACCACAAATTGGTCCAACATGTCCCGGAGGATGTCGTTGACAAGTGTTTGAAAAACTGCAGGTGCGTTGGTAAGACCAAAAGGCATTACCCGGTACTCATAATGCCCCATATGGGTGTTGAAGGCCGTTTTCCACTCGTCCCCCTCTCTGATCCGTACAAGGTGATAGGCGTTACGGAGATCCAGTTTGGTGAAGACGGTAGCAGGTGCCAAGGGCTCGAAAGAAGAGTTGAGTAGCGGAAGAGGGTACTTGTTCTTGATGGTGATGTTGTTTAGATGACGGTAATCAATGCAGGGCCGAAGGGACCCATCCTTTTTGGCCACGAAAAAGAATCCTGCGGCCAATGGAGACTTGGACGGGGTAATGATGCCCGAAGCAAGGCCCTCCGTAATGTATTCCCTCATAGCCTCCTTCTCTGGAAGAGACAGATTGTAAAGGCGGCTAGAAGGCAGGGTAGCGTCAGGGAGTAACTCAATGGAACAGTCGTAGGGTCTATGAGGGGGTAGTCCCTGTGCACGTACCTTGCTGAAGACCTCGGCTAAGTCATGGTAGCAAGCAGGGACCAGGGATAAATCGGCCGGGGGAGTCGTGGTAGAGGAGTGGTGGACTGGAAGGGACGCTGACCTGAGACAGTTGACCATGCAGGGTGTGCTCCAAGCCAGGATTCTTCCGGAAGTCCAAGAGATATGGGGGTTGTGGAGACGAAGCCAAGATCTTCCAAGAACCAGTGGGGCTACTGGAGCTTCCAGCACCCAAAGGCTGATGGTCTCCCTGTGGTTACCGGAAATGGTCATGGAGAGGGGCTCCGTGCGGTACTTGATGGGGCCCAAAGGCCGTCCATCCAGGGCTTGTGCAGGCAGTGTCTTGTCCAGGGAGATCAATGGAATGCCCATCTGCTGGGCAAACTCATAGTCTAAAAGACTCTCGTCTGCTCCAGAGTCCACAAATGCCTCCACTTGTACGCTCCTCTTGTCCCAGGCCAGAGTAGCGGGTAGCAGAATGTCTGGGTTTTCTTCCTTACGGGGGAATAAAGTATGGCTCACCAGGATTCCCTCCGCCTTTAAAGAGGGAAAAGGTTGGCTTCTAGAAGCCGCTCTCTGTCCTCGCTCTGCTGCACGTTCACAAAGTCTTCGGTCAAATTGGAGGGCCAATTCGATGAGGTCTTTGCAGGAAGTAGGTCTGTCTCTCAGCAGACCGT
Source organism: Nerophis lumbriciformis (assembly GCF_033978685.3). NCBI lineage: Eukaryota > Metazoa > Chordata > Actinopteri > Syngnathiformes > Syngnathidae > Nerophis > Nerophis lumbriciformis. Next base: position 30,215,090 of record NC_084554.2, on the reverse strand, counting down.
CCTTAATCTCCTCAGAGAGGCCGCGACGGAACGCGCTTTGGAGCGCCCGGTCCCCCCAACCGCTGTCCGCCGCCAGGGTCCGGAATTCCAGGGTGTAGGCTGCCACGGAGCGTGAGCCCTGCGAGATGGAGTGCAGACGTCCGGCCGCGTCCCCCCCATCCTTGGGGTGATCGAAGACGGCCCGAAATTCAGCACGGAAAGCACAGTAGTCGGAGTTGAGACCCACGGTTCTGTCGACGGCGGCCGTAGCCCACTTGAGTGCCGGTCCGGAAAGCAAGGAAAAAATGAATGCAATCTTGGCACCATCGGTGGAATAGCGGGAGGGCTGATGACAAAAAATGAGGTCACATTGTACCAGAAAACCCCTACATAGCTCAAAGTCTCCCTCAAAGGGTCTCGGACTGGCAATCCTGGGTTCCCGTTCCAGATTGCAGTGTTCAGGTCCGCGGACTTGGGACGTATGTGGGGGTACCACCGGCCCGGGACTGGCCCCAGGGCATAGGCTGTCCAGCCTAGTATACAGTCGGGAAAATGCTCTATCCAGATTGTCCTCAAGGGCAGAAAAACGAACCTGATGCTCGCTCACGACGGAGCTAAGGATAGCCAGGTCAGAAGTTCTGGATGACCGGGCCTGGGGCTTGCCGTTGTCGCCTGGTTCCGACATGTTGTGGCCAGAACGTACTGTTATGTATCAGAGAAGGGAAGGAGGCGACAACCAGGGCAGGACTGCGGTTACAAGGTTTATTTGAAAACCTTTGATGAATACGTGGCGTGTGTATGCTACTCAAAGTGAGTGAGTGTTGACTATGTGTAAAATTAATAATGTAAATGTTACCAAGGGTTGTTGTCTGTAAATGTTGATTGTATCTTTCGTCGTTATCCAAGGGGGCAAGGCGAAGAGGCAGTTCGTGGACAGGCAAGTGGTCGTGGGCAAGAGCAGGGCAGCGTGGTCTGGGTCCGAGCAGGGAGGTCGTGGATCATGGAGAGCAGTCAGGAATCCGGATGGGTGTCGAGTAACAAGGCACGATCACGGAGGACATGGGAGTCATGGAAGGTTAGCGACGTTCTGGCAAAGGTTCCTCAGGTCCGCTGGTCTTTATGCTGCTCCCCCTCGTCAAGTCCAGGTGCGCTGATGAGTAATTGTTTGCAGGCTTGTTGCTGTGTGGGTGTGTTGTGCTCAGCGCGAGCAGAGGCTTGTCTGAGTGTGCTGCTAGCAGAGGGGTTAAGAGAGGTGCCTGCAGCTCCAACTGCAGAGGAAACGTGGGTTCGACTCCGCGTCATGACAGGACGGGTCCTTTCACATTTGATGATTCATCAACGGCACAGCAGTGGAGATCGTAAGCAGATAACTGACAATATGACCTGGTCCCTACACACCGGAGCTCTTGTAAAAAGAGCTCAGCAGCACATGCACTTTTTGCGTCGGATGAAAAGAGAACAGCTCCCTCCCCCCATTCTCTCCACATTCTACAGAGGCACTATAGAGAGCCTACTGACCAACTGCATCTCTGTCTGAACTGGAGCCTGCAGTGTCTCGGACTGGAAGTCTCTCCAGAGAGTGGTGAGGACAGCGGAAAAGATCATCAGGACTCCTCTTCCTCCTATTCAGGAGATCTTAAAAAGCCGCTGCCTGACCAGGGCTCAGAAAATCTGCAGAGACTCCTCCCACCCCCACCAAGGACTGTTTTCACTGCTGGACTCTAGCATCCTCCAGGATCTATAACAGCTTCTTCCATCAGGCCATAAGACTCTTGAACGCATCAAAATAATCCCCTCAATTCCCCCCAAAAATGGATTAACTCGCTGGAATATAAAGACAATATAACATACATCCATAAATATGGATGCATATGCAAAAGTGCAATATATTTATCTGTACAGTACTCTATGTATTTATATCTGCACCTTATTGCTCTTCTTTCCTATTATTTTTTTCTATCTTGCCTCTGGTGAGGGCGGTCGCATTTTTCTCCGCTCCCTCCTTCCCTGCTTGCTCTCTTCGTTTTTGTCTTGTCTGAACTTTTTTGAAGCCTCTTTCTTTGTGCTGTCCTCAAATCTAAACATCAAACATGGATATGATCAGCTGGACTCTCGACGCAATTGACAAGTCTTTCGACAAGGAAAAGAGGTTCGGGGGAGCCTGGCTGCCCTGATGGAACCATTGCTGCGGGGTACGTGAGAGACACCTGGGATAAATGGAGAATCATGTGCCTCTCAGTCCTTTCCATCAAGGACATTGAAGACATCTACCTATTTGGAACCGTGATCGCGGGACACCTGCTGATTGGGCTGGGCATTGCTCTGGTGTATCGTCAAATTCGGAAGACGATGGCAGCCACTCAAGGAGCCCAACCGCTGTTCGTCGCAGTGGAAGGATTGGGCCGGGCTGTGGGAACACAGACTGTGGCAATTTCTGAACTGAATCGCAAAATGGATCACATCATGGAGAAGTTTGCTGAGAAGGAAAATTGAATTGAATTTGAGAGAAACCAGCATGGACAAATAGAGCAGTCAAGTCATTGTTTTTGACTGCTCGAGGAAAACAACATCCTAATCTACGATTTGACTCCCTCGAATGGCCTTGACGCTATCAGGAACAGGCTGTTCTGAAAAACACCTCGAGGACATCTCAACAAAGGACGCTTTTGACCTCTCTTTTTCTCAACAACACCTGGTGTCGAACTTTGAGATCGACCCCAGTCCACAAAAACATTTCAACATCACACCCAAGTTAATTGGGCATACACGCACGCACCCGCCCCTTCCTCAACCAACGCCTTCACCACCGCTTAATTCCTGGGGTTATGGATGGCTAGTAGCACTTTATAGCAGCAGTCCGGCCTCCAGGGCCCCAAATCCCCCCCGGCCCCCTCTGTTGCGAGTTGTTGTGATTATATGTAGCATGTTTATGTAACATCTCTGCGCTGCTGACCCGTCTCCGCTTGGGATGGTTTCCTGCTGGCCCCACTATGGACTGGACTCTTACTATTATGTTGAATCCACTATGGACTGGACTCTCACAATATTATGTCAGACCCACTCGACATCCATTGCATTCAGTCTCCCCTAGAGGGGGGTGGGGGTGGGGTTACCCACATATGCGGTCCTCTCCAAGGTTTCTCATAGTCATTCACATCGACGTCCCACTGGGCTGAGTTTTTCCTTGCCCTTAAGTGGGCTCTGTACCGAGGATGTTGTTGTGGCTTGTGCAGCCCTTTGAGACACTTGTGATTTAGGGCTATATAAATAAACATTGATTGACTGATTGATTGATGTGTGCTATGCTATGTGAGTTTTTTTTTCCCTTGGACTCAGTCTGGACCCCCTCCCGAGGGTCCAGCCTTAGACTGATATTTTTTACTCTTCCCCCCTTTCCCAATGTCACCTTTTTCCCACCTTTTTTAAGGAGTGCCGTAAGTGGCTGATCCGTTGGCGGTCCCGTCTTGTCTCCCTGTAACGTATGTCTGCTCTTAATGGCACTGTGCCGAAAATGAAATTTCAGTTCTTATGTGTCTTGTACATGTTAAAGAATGAACAACAATAAAGCATCTTGAATCTTGAATTGATCTTGAATCCTGCACTACCATGAGCTAATGGAACGAAATGTCATTCTTATCTGTACTGTAAAGTTCAAATTTGAATGACAATAAAAAGGAAGTCCAAGTCTAAGTCTAAATGTGTCATTTGCCTTGAAAATACTGCCTTGGAAAAATGTGATGGCACAAAACATCTCTTGGATATTTTGAGGGTTTTAACTTAGCCAGTATTGGTTGACTGCCAACAGTTATTTACATATACAGTATCATCGTAAACATATCTACTAACCTCATAGTCCAAGTCGAGGTGGTCGAACTCCCCGTTGGTCCTGAAGTGCTGAGTGTGTCTGTCCAAGGTGAAGTTGACATTCCGGCGGTAGCGCTCAATCACCACTGAGTGCCAGTGATTGTCATCCAGGAGGCTGCCCGTGGTCACTGAGGTATGACCCAGGATGGAGCTGTACTGGTTACTGCCTGTAATGGACATGCAGTAGCATGACTAACCACATGTTGCAGGTCTTTCATAAATGACTTGCGAATGCTGAAAAAATGCTGTCACCAATGCTGCCACTGTAAATATATCACTTTTGTTCTCATGAAATTGTTATTAGTGTTGCCTACCCAGGTTGATCTGCAGCTGCAACTTAGCTTTGCGCAGCGCCAGGGTAATGTAGTCCCCCTGTTGCCCCTCCCCGTGAAGAATCACCCCTTCGCTCTCCGATGTCTTGAACCTCAGTGTGATCACGTCCTTGATGAGCTTCATCTTTTTTACCTGGACACACGCAGCCAAACCCTCAGTTTTACAAATTGCCCTATGAACCCAAATATAAAAACGGTTCCTTTTTTGAAAGACCTCTTTTCGTAAAAATTAAAAAAAAAACAAAAAAAAAACGACAACACCTAAGATACAGTACGAAGGGGAATCATATGGACATGAAACATGACAAGTTGGTGGTTGCACTAGATGGCAGTAGAGTAGCGGTGTCAAACTCATTTTAAATCAGGGGCCACATGGGGAAAAATCTATTCCGAAGTGGGCAGGACTGGTAAAATTACGGCATGATAACTTAAAAATAAAGACAACTTCAGATTGTTTTCTTTGTTTAAAAATATCACAGGCACATTCTGAAAATGTACAAATCATGTTTTTTGTTTTTCTTTACACTTACATGTTGCGGTTAATAGTATTCTAACTTTATATGTCAATAATTATATTTTCTGAATAAATTATGTGATAATGTACATCAGTCAACTCATTGGTCTTAAGTTTCAATGTATCAAGATAAAAACATATCAAAATCAAATTACAGGATGTTATTTATGTAGTTTGCTCATTTTCCTCAACAGGTGCACTAACATCATGTTTGTTTGTTTTTTTTACATATGTAGCATCATCTACAAAGATATAAATAATTGCTATTGCGACATCTAGTGGACACATTTAGAACAGCAGTTTATTTCATTCAAAAATTTCGGCTCATTTTTATACTTAGCGAACTCATCCCGAGGGCCGGATAAAACGTTTGACACCCCTGCAGTTGAGTGTTGAACATCTTCAAATGTGTTTTGTGGCAAATCCTACTACTTCTAATAACAACTAGCAGACTACAGTAAAATACAATATATATTTAAACAGCTCAACAGTTTTTTGTTGGCTGCTTTATTCATCACTAGTATATTAAAACTACGTCAACTATCAACAATTACCACAACCTGGGTGGGTCCCTCCAAGTCCTGTGTGTTTGTGTGTGAGTGACAAGAAGAAACGCTCTGACTCACTTCGGAGGAAGTCTATTGGTGCCACCTGCTGGTTTGCATGTGTAAATCTGTAGGCCCTGAATATAAGACCACCCTTGTTACCGCCAGTAGGTTATGCAATCGTTGATGTTGGTTTGTTCGCAAAATAAAGTTAAGGGCAGATTTTCATGAAACCTTAAGCAAATTAATAAGAAATAACTGATTAGATTTTGCTCCTGATCCAGATCATTCAAAACATGTTAACTCACAGTTAAATTACCAGTTTACATTTGTTCTGTGTGTGTGTGTGTGTGTGTGTGTATTGTAGTGGCCCAGCAGTGACAAAGATTGTGGCAACAAACCAAGAGTGTTCACTCTGTTTATTTAATTCCACTATAGATAGCTCAAATATTTTTGGGCTTTTTTTCATCTAACTTTCAGGAAATATCCAAAATTGAATAAGGAACAAGTCCTCGCACTTCCTCGTAGATAATTGGATGTGCTTTGGTGTACATTTTGCATGCATTTTTCTCCACAGCCACATGTGAAACCTACTTTCTGTGTATGTCTGCAAGATAAGTGTTTGAAGATGCATTCCCTGGTTGTAAATGAAACCAAGGCCTACCTTCTCCGAAAGTATCATATCATACACCATTTGAAAATGTACATTTTTAAATATGTCTTGAAGACGAACGTCACTGCTATGTTTTTTCAGACACTTGTCAAAAATAGACTTCATTGTCAGCAGAGTTAAGTTTTAACATAGTTGGCAGCGCTGTTACAGAGAGAGACGCAGAGTCAAACTTTCTCCAACATAGTTCTGCAGAAAAGTGACTGTTTGGAAATGTTTGTGTTTTTGACCCTTTTCGTTCATGTTTTGCTGTGTTTGTGAAAAAAGCCAGCATCTGTGATGGTATGGGGGTGCATTAGTGCCCAAGACATGGGTAACTTACACATCTGTGTAGGCACCATTAATGCTGAAAGGTACATACAGGTTTTGGAGCAACATATGTTGCCATCCAAGCAACGTTACCATGGACGCCCCTGCTTATTTCAGCAAGACAATGCCAAGCCACGTGTTACAACAGCATGGCTTCATAGTGAAAGAGTGCGGGTAGTAGACTGGCCTGCCTGTAGTCCAGACCTGTCTACCGTTGAAAATGTGCGGCGCATTATGAAGCCTAAAATACCACAACGGAGACCCCGGACTGTTGAACAACTTAAGCTGTACATCAAGCAAGAATGGGAAAGAATTCCACCTGAAAAGCTTCAAAAATTGGTCTACTCAGTTCCCAAACGTTTACTGAGTGTTGTTAAAAGGAAAGGCCATTTAACACAGTGGTAAAATGCCGATGTGCCAACTTTTTTGCAACGTGTTGCTGCCATTAAATTCTAAGTTAATGATTATTTGCACAAAAAAAAAAACACGTTTCTCAGTCCGAACATTAAATATATTGTCTTTGCAGTCTATTAAATTGAATATAGGTTGAAAAGGATTTGCAAATCATTGTATTCTGTTTTTATTTACACATTACACAAGGTGCCAAATTCACTGGTTTGGGGTTTTGTACTTTCATGGGCCCTAATGTGTGAATGTGAGTGTGATTGTTGTCTGTCTATCTAGGTTGGCCCTGCGATGATGTGGCGACTTGTCCAGGGTATACCCGCCCTCCGCCCAAATGCAGCTGGGATAGGCTCCAGCACCCCCGCGACCCCAAGAGGAATAAGCGGTAGAAAATGGATGGATGGATTATATTGATCACTTAAACCAACTTGTTTTACCTGATGGTACCTGCTTGTATATTTGGGATCTGCATAAGTCCCGAAAATGTTAAATCAAACCGTATTTATAAAACAATCTTGCCTTCTTTCCTACTTCCTTAAAGGGTCTGTTTGGAGTTTAGTTCAAGTATGATGTTTTGTTCAAGTGTGACATCCGCATATTATCCATTTATGGCAGACATTTACCCAAGCATCTCCCTGTGAGTCAGCCAATGTAAATCTATGTGAACCCTGCTGTGCGACAACATAATATTGACGATGAAACCCAATGAATGAGAATGTGCTGTTGTTGGTTGCTTTAACAAGTCACCATACACACTTTTTAGCCTCATCTGAAGTAAGAAAGTGCCTTACTTTTAACTTTTATAATATGTGGCAATGCACTTTCAACTCAGAAAAAAGTCTCTATTCGTGTGTACATTGTGTAAGAAATCTGTGCCGGTATACTATACTACCTTTTAATGGCAGGCTCGGTGACAATTATTAATGGCAATGGAGAAGACAATGAAACGGTACGTTATAACAGTAGTTAAGAAATGTGTGAATGATGTTAGGAATGTTAGCTCGCGTTGTTATGTAGCTATCTTAGCCTTCTACTGTAAGAAAATAGTGTCACCGTCCTCCGACAAAATAATCTATAATAATAATAATAATACATTTAATTTCATAGCACCTTTCAGGAAACTCAAGGTCGCTTTACAACTATATAAAATACAATAAAACCAAGGCATATAAATAAACAACACACTAGAATAAAAATAGGGCAAGAGTATTTGGTGAGTTAGACAGAGTAAGCAGACCGGAACAGGTGTGTTTTGAGTTTAGATTTGAAGGTGGGTAGAGAGTTGCAGTTATGGAGGTCAGGTGGTAGATTGTTCCAGAGATTATAATCAATAATCATGTAGGATCTTGTGTTGTAGTGAAAGTCACTCAAAACAGACGGCCGATTGCGGTCATCAGTGTTGAAAGTCCACAATAAAAGCAAGAAAGCTAAAAAAAACAACTACAAAACATGTATGTCGGGCGGGGGCAAATGCTTACTGGACATGAGGGGGCGTGGTAAAGAGAGGTTCATTTAATTTTAACAGCTCCGCCTCGCAAAATGGACTGTTTTAAAAGGGAACAATGAAATGGCTTAAAACTAGGTCTCTATAACAAAATGTATGTCACGGTTGGGTCGCATGTTTACGCGTGGGTTGTTCTCCCAGGATGCAGACGGAACTCCGGACGAAGTGTGCAGGTAAGAATATGATTTATTACTCATAAATCATATCAAATATAAAAATACAGAATACCAACAAAGACGCGTGCCGATCGCACGGGGAGCAAAGGAACTACCGGTAGCTAGCGTGAAAGCTTAGCATGTAAACAGGAAGCAAGAATTCATCCACCGTAACTGTTGGGTAAAGCAAACAAAAGCACCAAACCGAGTGAGTCGAGATAGCTCTCTGATTAGTGCCCAGGAGCAGGTGAGCATCCCAAACACTAATCAGAGGCAGGTGAAAACAATCCGCCGTCATGCCAACTAAAACACAAAACAGGGGTGCTGAAACTGAACTTAAACAAGTGAATCAACACGTAGACAAACTATGAACCTTCACAATGTATGCTAAGTTTTCACCAAAGAACCACCATTATAGATATGTGGACTGCAAGGAAGTGTTTTAAATGTAGAAAAAAATAATCATGATATGACCCCTTTAAACATAGTGCTATGGTGTGATACAATACCTTGAAGCGATATGAGATGACACCTTGTCCGTCAAAGTTGATCATGTCTGCCCCTGAAATAGACACAAAAAGTGGAGACTGAGAGAAAGCAATAATTTTAAAAAGTCACAGCACTAAAGGGGAAAAATAGCAGAAAGTACAGTATGGAAGCAGAAGTTTCCAAGGGGATTCAGAATATGTGCACGTAAAAGAATGACATGTACGAAGGTGGTAGAGGGGCGGCTGTGATTGTCAAATGTGATTTTGTCGGAGATCTTAGAAATGAAGAGAAATGAAGTGCCGTGCTTGAAGTCGTCTTCAATCTTAGATAACCACCTGGCCTGTTATAGACGAGTGTGTGTGTCTGCGTGACGGGATTATAAGAGAAACGGAATTATATTTTTATATATTTCACGGTCAACTGTGGAGGAAAATGTGAATGCGCTAAACTGAGTCTCAGTGGAAATACCTGGAACAAGCAATTAAAGTGAAGACTTTACTTGAGGCATTGATGGTTCCATTGCAAAAATAAATTCTTAATCCAATATGCGCCACTATTGTGTCTGTTTTTGCACTGCACATGTGACACCTGTTAGTAGTGTTGTCCCGATACCAGGGATGTCCGATAATGGCTTTTTGCAGATATCCGATATTCCGATATTGTCCAACTCTTTAATTACCGATACCAATATCAACCGATACCGATACCAACCGATACATGCAGTCGTGGAATCAACACATTATTATGCCTAATTTGGACAACCAGGTATGGTGAAGATAAGGTACTTTAAAAAAAAAAATAAATAAAATAAGATAAATAAATTAAAAACATTTTCTTGAATAAAAAAGAAAGTAAAACAATATAAAAACAGTTACATAGAAACTAGTAATTAATGAAAATTATTAAAAATAACTGTTAAAGGTTAGTACTATTAGTGGACCAGCAGCACGCACAATCATGTGTGCTTACGGACTGTATCCCTTGCAGACTGTATTGATATATATTGATATATAATGTAGGAACCAGAATATTAATAACAGAAAGAAACAACCCTTTTGTGTGAATGAGTGTGAATGAGTGTAAATGGGGAGGAAGGTTTTTTGGGTTGGTGCACTAATTGTAAGTGTATCTTGTGTTTTTTATGTTGATTTAATAAAAAATAAAAAATAAAAAAAACGATACCGATAATAAAAAAAATGATACCGATAATTTCCGATATTACATTTTAATGCATTTATCGGCCGATAATATCGATACCAATATTTTAGTACCGGTACCTGTACCAAAATGTATTTCGATACTTTTCGGTACTTTTCTAAATATGGGGGACCACAAAAAATAGCGTTGTTGGCTTTATTTAAACAAAAAATCTTACGGTACAATAACCATATGTTTCTTATTGCAATCAAAGAACAATTGTGTCCTTAAATAAAATAGTGAACATACTAGACAACTTGTCTTTTAGTAGTAAGTAAACAAACAAAGGCTCCTAATTAGTCTGCTGACATATGCAGTAACATATTGTGTCATTTATCATTCTATTTTGTCAAAATATTGAGGGACAAACTGTAAACATTTATTATAAATCCACTTGTTCATTTACTGTTAATATCTGCTTACTTTCTCTTTCAACATGTTCTATCTACACTTCTGTTAAAATGTAATAATCACTTATTCTTCTGTTGTTTGATACTTTACATTAGTTTTGGATGATACCACAAATTTAGGTATCGATCCAATACCACGTAGTTACAGGATCATACATTGGTCATATTCAAAGTCCTCATGTGTCCAGGGACATATTTCCTGAGTTTATAAACATAATATGAATTTAAAAAAAAAGGAAAAAAGATTTTGTGACGATAAAAAATATCAATGTAATCATAGTAGTATCGACTAGATACGCTCCTGTACTTGGTATCATTACAGTGGATGTCAGGTGTAAATCCACCCATGGCATTTGTTCACATTCAGGGTGCTAGCTTGCTGTTAGCAGTTAGCTATCGCATCCTCCTACGATGTGTATACTGAAGCATGTTTAGCTATTCTTCGTCCTGCAGGGATGATACTTGTAAGAAACTTACTTTATTCGTTGCCATGGAGACCAGGATTAGTGATTTAGAAGTAACTAAAACACTGCCGACGGCGAATGGACGTTCGCCGCTAGCTAGCTAGCCATGTCTTAAAGCACCTCTTCCTGAGGGCGTTTCAGTGTTATAACTTCACCTTTATCATTAGTTTTTAAGCCAAAATGCGTCCGTTCTCCCTTTTCTGTCTCCACACTGTGTCTGCTTGTAAGTGCTCCGTGATTGTGCACTGCCAACATGCTGCTCTGCTCGCAAAACCAGCAATGTCATGACGTTGCTGGTTTTTACAGCACAGGATTGTGACTCCTTTCTAGCCTCTTGCGCCAAAACACACACAAAGACACACCCTGTTGTTTTCGGCCTGAATGAGTCACAATATAACTAGGTTATATCTAAGTTAATATGACACTGAATTCAATTATCATACATATTCAAAGCTCTTCAGTTACTGTCCACAACCAACATTTGGTCACTCTGCTGGCAACATGTATTTTATTTCCATCTGCTAGCCTGCCACTGAACTTTTGTTTCTATGAGACGGCAGTAGAAAGTTAGGGAGCAAAAGGATGGATGAACAGTTTTTATGTTCTGACTTAAAGTTGAAGACCAGACTAGGTCGTAATCGTGACAACGTACGATGTGGTGCAGGCTGAAAAAGTGTGTGTGTGTGTGTGTGTGTGTGTGTGTGTGTGTGTGTGTGCGCGCGTGTGTGTTTGTTGCATCATCGCTCATATCCGAATCAGATTCTTGTGAAGCTGATTGTGTACTCTGTCATAATGCGGTGGATATATAATACATTGTTTGATGAAGCATGAAGGTCTCTATAAACTGTACGCATAGCCTGTATAATAAAGGAACATTTCTCCTAATGATCCAACAGGAAATTGTAATAACACTGTCACCTAAGTATAAATAAAACCTAAAAAAATGTGTGAAAAATTAAGGAGACCTCATTATTTTGTTTCTTTTTCTAAACGGCTGTACACAAAAGGGTGCACACATCCATCCATCCATCCATTTCCTACCGCTTGTCCCTTTCAAGGTCGCGGGGGCTGCTGGAGCCTATTAAAACGTTCACCTCTACTGCGTTGCCTCTGTTATTGTTTTTCGCATACATATAGGGATGGATACCTTTCACATTTGAACCAATTCCTGGTATCTGTGAATCGATACTGATACTCATGGCAGTAACAACCATTGAGGACACCAAGGTCATGTCCACACTACTTTTTATAAGTGACAAACAGAAGATGATATGACTGAGTGCAAATGTACTTTGTGTCGGACATTGCGTGCACTGTACATCACCATATTTGGTCATGCACAGCCGGATACAACGCCAGTAACATAACACAACAAAGTCCACTTTTACAATAAACATTATCCGATCAGAAATGTGCTGTCAACATGACATCTGTCAAGCTTGGTAAAAAATATAGGACTCAGATAAAGAGTAGGGAACTTAGACAGGCTTTTATTTTGACATCTTCCTTTCACCTCCAAAGTCAAGGAATTACAATATCTATATTAACCAAAAAACTAATCGGCGAAAAAGGTTCCAAAAAATAGGAACAACCGAAAATCACTCCGAACGGAGGGAAACACAAAAGCAAAGACGAACTATAATTGGCGCCGTATATGCTATAAAATGTATTAACAAAAAACGCTCCAACAGGAGGAAGAAACAGCTATGAAAAATTCTACACTATCTAATCTAATAAAGATTAACAAAAATTGTCACTCAAAAACTTGAGGAAAGAATGAAAAATAACTGATAACTCACCACTTCGGCTGAATAAACTAAATAACAAAAAATCACTCTGCTGAGGAGGAAGAAAGGAAAACTCAAAATAGCAACGAAGGTATTCTGGATCAAGGAACATAAGCACGAGAAAAGGCAAGGCAAGGTAAGGCAAGGCATGGGCATGGACATGGTATGCTAGAGAGCACGAATAAACGAGACAATATGGCACAGAACAAAGGGAGTAGTGGGCTTATAAGACACATGAGGGTATAGGGAACAGGTGGAAACAATCAGGGAACCGGGATGACGTCAGACTGATGACACAAAAGGAAGGGCAAGTGACCTTAAACAAGAGGAAAGTTACTTTTCAAACTAAAACATACAAATCACAAGACAGAAAAAACCAAGACAAGACATCCCTCACCACGGTGTGACAACATCAACTTTAAATTGTACTGACATACCTAGCGTTGGTTTCACTTGAATGAAATTGATGTTGATTGGCCAGTCATTAATATTTCGCCCTAACCTTAGCCAATTGTGACTCATCATATGAACACCAACCAATCATGGATTTTCTCCGTATGTATGGATGTTCGCATTCATCCAGGTCATCGTATTTTCTCCATATTTTTGGGGGGCTTGGATTTGAACCCCATTTACTCTCTGTGTAGCTTGTAGCTTTGTTGTAAGCTACCTCACTACATGGGTCTAAAAGTAGCTATGCTACAGGAAAAGCTACTCATTAAAAAAGTAGCTAAGCTCCCGCCAAGCTACTGGAAAATGTAGTTAAGCGACCTAGTTTAGCATATACAAAACCCAAATCCAGTGAAGATGGCACAATACAAACAGAATACAATGATTTGCCAATCCTTTTTAACCTATATTCAATTGAGTCAATCTAAGATGGACTGATGCAAAGTGGACAAGTGTTCTGTGGTCTGACGAGTCCACATTTCAAATAGTTTTTGGAAGAACCATCCGGACTGTTATAGGCACAAAGCCAGCATCTGTGATGGTATGGGGTGTATTAGTGCCCAAGACATGGGTAACTTACACATCTGTGAAGGCACTATTAATGCTGAAAGGTACATACAGGTTTTGGAGCAACATATGTTGCCATCCAAGCAACGTCTTTTTCATGGACGCCCCTGCTTATTTCAGCAAGACAATGCCAAGCCACATTCTGCACGTGTTACAACAGCGTGGCCTCGTAGTAAAAGAGTGCGGGTACGAGACAGACTGTAGTCCAGACTTGTGTCCCATTGAAAATCTGTGGCGCATTATGAAGCGTAAAATACGACAAAGGAGACCCCGGACTGTTGAACAACTTAAGCTGTACATCAAGCAAGAATTGGAAAGAATTCCATCTGAAAAGCTTCAAAAATTGGTCTCTTCAGTTCCCAAACGTTTACCGAGTGTTGTTAAAAGGAAAGGCCATGTAACACAGTGGTAAAAATGCCTCTGTGCCATTTTTTTTTAATGTGTTGCTGCCATTAAATTATAAGTTAATGATTATTTGCCCAAAAAAATAAGTTTCTCAGTTTGAAGATTAAATATCTTGTCTTTGCAGTGTATTCAATTGAATATAAGTTGAAAAGGATTTGCAAATCATTGTATCCTGTTTTTATTTACTATTTACACAACGTGCCAACTTCACTGGTTTTGGGTTTTGTAACTTGTTACTGCCCATCACTGGTAGTGTATAGATTACAGAGTGTTGCCTCGTCAGGAGGTAGTATTTGCTATTAAGATTAATCTAGTCTTTTGTTGCCGCCTAAAAAGTGTTTATACTGTAAGTATCGGGCTTACTACACATCAACTGTTGGAGTGTAACGTGTATCTTAGTTCTAGTTTTCATTATTACATTTTGAGGTGTTGAAAACGGAATGTAAAATCAGCAATGCTAATTGGTAGCATGTCTACGGCAAATCCAATGCAAATTAGCATCAAGCTAGCGCATTTTGGAAAAGTTGAGCCTTATGTTACTATTGAGCGTTTTCTATCAGGTATACTTCTTTGATCGCATTGAGGCAGTTTGACTGAGTCCGCTATTAATGCTGCTCGAGTTCTTGCTGCCCGCAAAGTGTTTGAGCCAGCCAAGTCTGCAACCGGACGTGACGTTACGTGCAACAGAGGTATCGAAATACGGTATGATTTGATTTTACGTCAATCAATACCCGGTAGTGTTGACGGAATTTGGTCAGTACGTATAAAACTACGGAATTCGTTACCTGTCCTTACACAAATACATAACATAGTGGCGCTTACTTGCCGTGAGCAACGTTGGTTGAAAAACATGGTTGCCTTCAAAGCAAAATGTCTTAAAAGGGGTAACTAATCGGCTTCAAGTCATTGACCATTTGTCAATGACTTGTGGATCCGACCCCATTACATCGAACCAGAGTCCTGAGATAGACAATCAAGAGGGCTGCACAACTCTTAAGGCGACAGGGAGAGGTTTACTCTCGCACAGCTACAACCGTTACACCAGTCTCTCAAATAGTGAGCCCCTCCCCTCCCACAAAATATTTTCTTCAACGCAAGTCAACATTTTACAAGAAAAACTTAACATTTGTGCAACATTATGATCAAAGTTGGAATTTTACTCAACAGTCGCAATTTATAAGAAAAGCTTAACATTTTGGCAATTTTAGGAAAAGAGTCGTAATTTTACTCGACAAATGTCTCAATTTTATAAGAAATGTTGGCAATGTTATAACAATAATCAGAATTTTACTTGGCAAAATTATGACAGTCATAATTTTCCGCCCAAAAAAATCACTATTTTACAAGAACAACAAAAAAATTGGCAATATTGTGATAAGTCAGAATTTTATATGACAAATGTCACCATTTTGCATTAAAAATTAATAATTTTGCATACAAAAGTAATAATTTTATGGGAAAATATTGCAATATTACAGAAACAGAAAGAATATGAGAAATGTTTCCCAATTTTATAAGAAAAAAGTCGACACATTGTGAGAAAAAGACTGCTTTTAGTTAATTCATTTTTTGTTTGTAATTGGTTTTCAATCTTCATTATTTACTTCAAGTTATTACAGTACACAAATATATATATATATATATATATATATATATATATATATACACATATATATATATATATATATATATTTATTATTTTATTTTTTTTTAAATTGTATTTATTTATTTATTTTTTTAAATTAATTTTGGCCAAGGGGGGCGCATTTCAATTTCTTACACACACTTGTTATTACATATGTTGGCCAGAGGGGGAGCACTTCAAATTTTTACATACACTTGTTATTTCATATGTTCACCAGAGCGGGAGCACTTTTAAAACAGACACACAGTCAATTTTAAAAATCCCTCCTTTTTGGGGACACCCTCATTTTGATAGATTTCACCACCAGGGGTGCAAATGAGACACTCTCTTAAATGCAATGTTTTTCCGTATTGGGACCATGATTTATGTCTTAACTTGTTCACCGGTCCTCATATAGAAGGTACTTCTTGTGGATGTCTCAAGAAGGGTAGAAATGCAAGAACACGAACACACAAACACACACTTTTCAAGTTTTTGCACATGTACCTGGTGTTTGACAGGCAGCTCGACTGCTGTGAACACCATTGATCTTAAGAGCCTCCACATTGAGAACTAGACCTGATTGATGCGTACAAGTGCCCCTATGGTGTCTGATTATTTGTAGCTTTGTGTTAAATATATATATATATATATATATATATATATATATATTTTAAAGGCCTACTGAAACCCACTACTACCGACCACGCAGTCTGATAGTTTATACATCAATGATGAAATCTTAACATTGCAACACATGCCAATACGGCCGGGTTAGCTTACTAAAGTGCAATTTTAAATTTTACGTGAAATATCCTGCTGAAAACGTCTCGGTATGATGTCAGCGCGTGACGTCACGGATTGTAGAGGACATTTTGGGACAGCATGGTGGCCAGCTATTAAGTCGTCTGTTTTCATCGCAAAATTCCACAGTATTCTGGACATCTGTGTTGGTGAATATTTTGCAATTTGTTCAATGAACAATGGAGACAGCAAAGAAGATAGCTGTAGGTGGGAAGCGGTATATTGCGGCCGACTGCAGCAACACACAAACAGCCGGTGTTTCATTGTTTACATTACCGGAAGATGTCAGTCAAGCTTTACCATTGGCCTGTGGAGAACTGGGACAACAGAGACTCTTACCAGGAGGACTTTGAGTTGGATGCGCGGACGCGGTACCGTGAGTACGCATGCAGCTGCGGCTTCCAAACATTTGATCGCTTGCCCGTACGTGCGTGCCGCTATGTGCATGTCACGTACATAACTTTGTGGACTTTGGGGAAAAATATGCTGTATGAACTTTGGGGAGGTGAACGGTACTTAGGGCTGTGGGATTGAGTGTGTTGTGCAGGTGTTTGAGTTGTATTGGCGGGTTATATGGATGGGAGGGGGGAGGTGTTTGTTATGCGGAATTAATTTGTGGCATATTAAATATAAGCCTGGTTGTGTTGTGGCTAATAGAGTATATATATGTCTTGTGTTTATTTACTGTTTTAGTCATTCCAAGCTGAATATCAGGTCCCACCCGCCTCTCACAGCATCTTCCCTATCTGAATCGCTCCCACTGCCCTCTAGTCCTTCACTCTCACTTTCTTCATCCACAAATCTTTCATCCTCGCTCAAATTAATGGGGAAATTGTCGCTTTCTCGGTCCGAATCGCTCTCGCTGCTGGTGGCCATGATTGTAAACAATGTGCAGATGTGAGGAGCTCCACAACCTGTGACGTCACGCGCATATCGTCTGCTACTTCCGGAACAGGCAAGGATTTTTTATCAGTGACCAAAAGTTGCGAACTTTATCGTCGATGTTCTCTACTAAATCCTTTCAGCAAAAATATGGCAATATCACAAAATGATCAAGTATGACACATAGAATGGACCTGCTATCCCCGTTTAAATAAGAAAATCACATTTCAGTAGGCCTTTAATGCTCTTTATGTGAAGTTTTCAGTGAATGCTGCAAGTGGAGAAATAATTCCGTTTTCTCAGATAAAAACAGCACTGTTGTCAATTTAAAACGATGTTTCTGACAAGAATCATAGGATGACGAGGTAGCTAAACATGCTACACTACACACAGCAGGAGGATACAAGAAGCTATGCTAACTGCAAAGCTAGATATCTTGAATGTAAACATGAGTGGGCAGACTGTTACAATTTCTTTTGTCATGTTATGTTATTGTTTTCAGGTCTTCAGGACTTTATACAAGAAGCCATGCTAACCGCTAAGCTAGATATCTTCAATGCAAACAGGGGTTGGCGGCTGATTGATTTAAATATTGATGGTAACAATACCAAGAATTGTATCAGTATATGATCGATATGGTAGTGATTAGGTCAATATTTTTACTATCACAAAATGTTTTTTTGGTCATTTTTTTGTTAATGTTTACATGACTTCAGGACTTTAAATCAGAGCCAATAGTAGTGTTCGTTTATTTGTAGTTATTATTGCATCATTATTTTTTTTCTCAGGATACTGTTCATATTAGGGTTGTACGGTATATCGGCTTAAAAACTAACGATAAAGTTGAAGTTATAACACTGAAACACCCACCGGAAGAGGTGCTTTAAGACATGGCTAGCTAGCTAGCTAGCCGCTAAAGTCCATCCGCCGTTGGCAGTGTTTTAGCTACTTCTAAATGACTAATCCTCGCCTCCATGGCGACAAATAAAGTAAGTTTCTTACAAGTATCATCCCTGCAGGACGAGGAATAGCTAAACATGCTTCACTACACACCGTAGCTCACCGGCATCAAAATGTAAACAAACGCCATTGGTGGATCAACACCTGACATCCACTGTAATGATATCAAGTACAGTAGCGTATCTAGCCAATACTACTATGATTACGTCAATAGTTTTTGTCATCACAACATCTTTCGTTTAAAAAAACAAATATATTATGTTTATAAACTCAGGAAATATGTCCCTGGACACATGAGGACTTTGAATATGACCAATGTATGATCCTGTAACTACTTGGTATCGGATTGATACTCAAATGTGTGGTATCATCCAAAACTAATATAAAGTATCAAACAGAAGAATAAGTGATTATTACATTTTAACAGAAGTGTAGACAGAACATGTTAAAAGAGAAAGTAAGCTGATATTAACAGTAAATGAACAAGTAAATTAATAATTCATTTTCTACAGCTTGTCTTTAATAATTTTGACAAAATAATAGAATGGAAAATGACATGATATGTTACTGCTTATGTCAGCAGCTAAATTAGGAGCTTTTGTTTGCTTACTTTCTACTAAAAGACAAGTTGTCTTGTATGTTCACTATTTTATTTAAGGACAACATTGCAATAAGAAACATATGTTTAATGAACCCTAAGATTTTTTGTTAAAATAAAGCCAATGATGCAATTTTTTGTGGTCCCCTTTATTTAGAAAAGTACCAAAAAGTATCAAAATAATTTTGGTAACGGTACCAAAATATTGGTATCGGAACAACACTAGTTTGTATTAAAAGGAAATACAAACATAATTGTAATATTTAATGAATATGTCAGCCACAAAAAAAAAGAGTCTGTTTTACAGTTCTTGTTTTGTTGGGTGTACCTAATGAAATGGCCAACGGCGGTGCACTTACAGTACATGCAGCCGTAGACTTCTATCCGAAGCCCAATCCGCCCCTCTTTGCTCCATTCCAGCGGGACGAGCCGCAGGAAACGAGTCACGACTCCGTGCTGCAGCTCGTGGCGAATGGAGCTCTCCGAGTTGGAGTTTCCAGAAAAGGCCTTAGAACACAAAACACACACGCTATGAAATTAAATACATCAAAGCCGCACGCCTACAGTCCGACAATCAAACAAGCGGCTTTGGGAGCTACAAGGTAGAAAAGTATTTGTTCCGCTCGCCACGTCCTGCCCCGAGGAGGCTGGCGCTCACAAAACATACAACCTAATTATGAGTCTATATGAGTTTTATTACACCACCAGGCAGTCGAGCTTCGGGGGGATTTGAAGAGGAAATTGTGTTGCACATGTAAGATACCGCTTGTTCTTTTTACCTGCTTCAAATGGGTCCCTTAAGACTGCTGGACGCTTAGAGCCGACACAGCTGACCGTCCCTTTGCCTATTAGAAGTGAGTGGTCTGGGCAGCTCAACCTTTAAAAGCACTTCTTGGAGGTGATACTGCACCTCAACCCACATTGCAATTTGTGTTCCTTTAAACCAGGGGTGCCCAAAGTGCGGCTCGGGGGCCTAATTGTTTACCGGCCCGCCACACATTCTGGAAATGCTATAGCAAAAAAACAAAAACAAAAACAAAAAAAAAAAAAAGTGGAATGAGGTGAAATCTAACTAGAAAAAGTTGCAATGTTGACAAAAAACTGCCATGCAGTTTTTTTTTCTTTTGTCTCTTTATTTTTATTTTTTTGCCATTGCTCAAATAAAAAATAAAAAAATCTATGTTATAATAAATTGACCTATTCAAGGCTCCGATTATTTCAAATATTTCACTTTAAAATGTTTTATGTGGAAAATATTGCATACCGGTATAATGTGTGGTTGCCGTACAAAAACATCGTTTTCTTTGACAAAAGAGCATGAAACAAACAAAATAATAGTTCAAACGTAAAATCGACAGATGTATCTGAAGTTGATCTCGTAACTTAAGTGTTGAAAGTTAAAAAAACAACTAATAAAAATGTTTCACTGTATGAGTGGGGCACCTTTTGGATCCCAAATATATTTAATGGGATTTTATTTATCTTTTCACTGATTACTCAAAAATAATAATGAATTAATTAATTTATCTTTGTAAGGCTCTAATAATTACTTCACATCAAACTGAATGCTTTGGGCAGTGGGGGAAATACTGCATATTTCAGTTTTATTATAAAAAACTAAGTTGTCTTTGACAGAAAAGGCTTAAAACCTTTTTTTTTTTTACTTTATATCAACCGGAAGTTGATATACTGTAGAGATTTACTGTAAGCGTTAAATTAAAAAAATATATAATAATTTGACTTGTTTTTAACATTTTAATGACTTAGACCCTTTATGGTCCCCGGGAGCCCAAAAGGTAAAAAACAAAAACAAATCCATATACTTTGTTATGGTTTGAAAATGAAAAATATCAAAATGGCCCCGGCATGCTTTAATTTTTCCGTGTGCGGCCCTCAGTGGGAAAAGTTTGGACACCCCTGCTTTGAACAATTGGAGCTGAACTAACGGAATACTATATTTCACAATTTGATTCATGGAAAAATGTACACATTATTTCACAGTTTATTGATTCAAATTAAATATGTCTAATGTTTAACACATTCAGCTTTATACAAGTCTAGACTTTTACAAATCTATTAGATTTTACATGTTTTTGATGTCATTTTTTAATGTGCCACAGAATTAAGAAATACACAACACACAGCAGGAGGATACAAGAAGCTATGCTAACTGCAAAGCTGGATATTTTGAACGTAAACAAAGGTGGGCGGACTGTTACATATACAAACCCTGTTTCCATATGAGTTGGGAAATTGTGTTAGATGTAAATATAAACGGAATACAATGATTTGCAAATCATTTTCAATCCATATTCAGTTGAATATGCTACAAAGACAACATATTTGATGTTCAAACTGATAAACATTTTTTTTGGGGCAAATAATCATTAACTTTAAAATTTGATGCCAGCAACACGTGACAAAGAAGTTGGGAAAGGTAGCAATAAATACTGATAAAGTTGAGGAATGCTCACCAAACACTTATTTGGAACATCCCACAGGTGTGCAGGCTAATTGGGAACAGGTGGGTGCCATGATTGGGTATAAAAGTAGATTCCATGAAATGCTCAGTCATTCACAAACAAGGATGGGCCGAGGGTCTCCACTTTGTCAACAAATGCGTGAGCAAATTGTTGAACAGTTTAAGAAAAACCTTTCTCAACCAGCCATTGCAAGGAATTTAGGGATTTCACCATCTACGGTCCGTATTGTCATCAAAGGGTTCAGAGAATCTGGAGAAATCACAGCACGTAAGCAGTTAAGCCCGTGACCTTCGATCCCTCAGGCTGTACTGCATCAACAAGCGACACTGTGTAAAGGCTATCACCACATGGGCTCAGGAACACTTCAGAAACCCACTGTCAGTAACTACAGTTGGTTGCTACATCTGTAAGTGCAAGTTAAAACTCTCCTGTGCAAGGCGAAAACCGTTTATCAACACCCAGAAACACCGTCGGCTTCGCTGGGCCTGAGCTCATTTAAGATGGACTGATACAAAGTGGAAAAGTGTTCTGTGGTCTGACGAGTCCACATTTCAAATTGTTTTTGGAAACTGTGGACGTCGTGTCCTCCGGACCAAAGAGGAAAAGAACCATCCAGTATGTTATAGGCGCAAAGTTGAAAAGCCAGCATCTGTGATGGTATGGAGGTGTATTAGTGCCCAAGATATGGGTAACTTACACATCTGTGAAGGCGCCATTAATGCTGAAAGGTACATACAGGTTTTGGAGCAACATATGTTGCCATCCAAGCAACGTTACCATGGACGCCCCTGCTTATTTCAGCAAGACAATGCCAAGCCACGTGTTACATCAACGTGGCTTCATAGTAAAAGAGTGTGGGTACTAGACTGGCCTGCCTGTAGTCCAGACCTGTCTCCCATTGAAAATGTGTTGCACATTATGAAGCCTAAAATACCACAACGGAGACCCCGGACTGTTGAACAACTTAAGCTGTACATCAAGCAAGAATGGGAAATAATTCCACCTGAGAAGCTTAAAAAATGTGTCTCCTCAGTTCCCAGATGTTTACTGAGTGTTGTTAAAAGGAAAGGCCATGTAACACAGTGGTGAACATGCCCTTTCCCAACTACTTTGGCACGTGTTGCAGCCATGAAATTCTAAGTTAATTATTATTTGCAAAAAAAAAATAAAGTTTATGAGTTTGAACATCAAATATCTTGTCTTTGTAGTGCATTCAATTGAATATGGGTTGAAAAGGATTTGCAAATCATTGTATTCCGTTTATATTTACATCTAACACAATTTCCCAACTCATATGGAAACGGGGTTTGTATATCAGTATATGCCATATACTGATATACATGTAACAGTCCGCCCACCTTATCTTAAATATCGATCTAATCACTGCAGTATTGACCATATACAACATGGTCAATACTGCAGTGATTAGATCGATATTTTCAATCATCACAAAATCGTTTTTGTCTGTCATTGTGTTACTTTTTTTCAGGTCTTCAGGACTTAATACAAGAATCCATGCCAACGCTAAGCTAGATCTCTTTAATTTAAACAGGGGTGGGCGGCTGATTGATTTAAATATTGACGGTAACAATACCAAGAAATACATGGTCGATATGATAGTGATTATATCAATGCTTTTTTTGTCATTTTTTTGTTAACGTTTACATGACTTTAGGACTTTAAATCAGAGACAATAGTAGTGTTCGCTTGTTTGTAGTTATTGCACCATTAATTTTAATTTTCTCAAAATACTGTTTGTATTAGGGTTGTACGGTATATTGGCTGAAAAACTAACGATGTGCCACAGAATTAAGAAATAAAAGAGCAATAATTATCTCACAGCTGGCCAGGGAACGCCTCCGTGTCCCCCTCTGCAACTACAGGAGGGGGCCGGGGACAGGGAAGTCTGGGCATCTCTGCTTAGACTGCTGCCCCCACCACCCGGACTTGGATAAGCGGCAGAAAATGGATGGATGGAAGAACAATAATTAAATATAGATGTGATTAAATCAATTAAAAATACAGTAAAATAAATACATTAGAGTGAATTAGGGCTGGGCGATATGGCCTTTTAATATCTCGATATGTTTAGGCCATGTTACGATACACGATATATATCTCAATATTTTGCCTTAGCCTTGAATGAACACTTGATGCATATAATCACAGCAGTATGATGATTCTATGTGTCTACATTAAAACATTTGTGTTCATACTGCATTAATATATGCTAATTTTAAACTTTCATGCAGAGAGGGAAATCACAACTAAGTCAATTTACCAAAACTGTATTTATTAAACAGTTATTAAGCAGTGGCACAAACATTCATGTCATTTCAAAACAAAGTGCAAGATTGTCAGAGACATTTTAAAACAAGCTATTAGTGCACTTTTGTGCATGACATCACTAAGATGACATATCAAAACAACACTAAATTAAAGTGCACTTTTCGTACAGAACGTCACTACAATAGTTTCAAACAAATAAAGTGCACTTTTGTGCATGATGTCACACAAGATATTTCAATAACTGTCAAATAAAAATGAGCTGCATAATAGGAAATCTAATTGTGTATGTCCTTCGCTATGTTGTAGGTTACTGCGGACGTTATCTCCTTCTGTTTGATTTTTTTTTTCACAGATAGATATATAGATAGGTCTTTATTGTCATTGCACAAGTACAACGGAACTTTGTTTTCAGCACAAACCCGTTCAAGATTAGACAAACAAACAGTACGTACATACAGTGTTGATGGAAATGGAAGACGCCAGGCTCAATTGGGTCAGTGCTGGTTACTTCGGCATTTTGTTGGGTGTTGACATGCGGAGTTTCAAGCACTCTTCATTCTTTAGCGGGTGACTTTTTAAATGATGCTACAAACTAGTAGTGCTGCTACTTTTTGTAGCAACGCTTTTGCCGCGTACTTGACATATTATGGTTGTCTGTTCAACATCTTCCCTCTTGAAGCCAAACCACCGCTAGACGATGGACCCCGTGCTGTTTTTCTTGGGAATTAATTCTTCCTCCATTTGTTACCAGATTCGCACCTTCTCTCTCTCGTATTACCACTCGCACCGCTCCGCTTGCACCAGCTGCCGCAGCTAACGTTACCATGCCGCTACTTCTCTGCTCGGCGATGGCGTATGACGTTGCACGTGCGACAGTATGTGACGTATGTAAGAAGGTGCGCTTGTTTTATGTCACTGTGTGAAGAAGAGACAAGAAAGAGTGAGAAGAGCCTGTAGTGTAATGCCCGCAGCTAAAAGCAACTGTGTGAGAACGTATACTTACGATATAGTCATTTTCTACATCGCACAGAGACAAACCCGTGATATAGCGAGTATATTTGATATATCGCTCAGCCCTACAGTAAATTGCCATTCACTTTTTACTAAATTCATTAGATACAATTTGATCATAAAATAGTCAATCGTTTCTCTATCATTTTTAAATATATGGAATTGATTATGACAATTTAATCAATTATTGCACATTTGAATTGATTTTATAATTAATATTAATTTAAAAACATGTGTAGCTGCCTCCAATTGCATTTTAATTTATGGAATTTTGAAATGTATCCTTGACTTTTACAGATTTGAGATTTTATAAGTTTTAATAAAATAAGACACTGGATTATTAAATATATATTTAAATTCTCAAAAATGACAATCAAATATATTAAATATCATAAATAAAAAGGTACTTAAATATATAAATTGATCATGATATAGTCAAAAGCTTAACATTTTAAAATACATCATATGATTAAAATAGGAGAATTTAAGAAATTACACTTTTTAATATGTTTAAAGTTAATATTAATTTAAAACATTTTTTGTTTAACTGCCTAACATTGCATTTTTTATTGACATTTAATGGGTTTTTTTAAATGTCTCCTTGACTTTTCATATTTATTACATTTGATATGTGTTTAATTTTATTTTTTTCACAAAATTAGGAAATAAAACGGTATTCAATTAATAAATACACCATTATATAATTTAAAATGAAAAATCAAATACACATGTTAAATAAAATAATTAAAAGTCTACTTAAGATGTATATTGACCAATTTTAGATACATGTTTAAAATAATTAGGACAACCTAATACACTATTTCACATTTTAATAAATGTTATAGTTGATTTAAAAACAGAAAAACATTTACAACTGCTTACAATATCACTGCTGGAAAACGTTTTAAGCAAACAAGCAACGCAATGTGCTGTAACATCATTCCACAATACATTGCTTCTAAAAGATGCATTTACAATAGTTTGAACGACAACTCGTCTTGTAATAAGGAGAATAAACCAACGTAGAGACAACCTCTCATTGCCAAGGTAACAAACACGTTTGTCTCCACTATTGGCAGCTCAACATAGACACCTCCTGTATTAGGACCAGCTTTATTCTGCATTTTTTCTACAACCCTCAGCCCCAAATTTTGTTCAGAAGCAGCTGTAATTGCAAAGCAGCTTGATTGATTGGTTGGTTGGTAATAGTGTTAAAAAATATATCTATTAGAATAATACATAATGTTTGATATTGAGAACATACAAACCCTTTATTAAATCACAAATATTGAAATTCAACGAGTTGGTGCATTTGCAAACAGCTAAAAGTATGCAAAAAGCAAACTATAACCTGCTACCCAATAATGTACAACAATTCTTCTCAACAAAAGAAGAGAAATATAACCTTAGAGGAAAATCTAATTTAAAACATTTCTATGCACGTACAACACTTAAAACCTGTAGCATATCTGTATGTGGAATTAAATTATGGAATGGATTAACCAAAGAAATCAAACAAAGCACCAATATGATTCAGTTAGAGACTGTTCAAACTACAAGTGTTCACAAAGTACACAGAAAAAGAATTATGATGAATAAGATAATTTATGTATTTAATATTTGTTTACTTCCTAAGGTATATTATTGTTTACTATTTATTTGTTCACTGTTATGTTACAGAGAACAAGGAAATAGGATCAAATTGCTATGGAATGAAAAGGGGTAGGATTAAATAAACTCAGTTTCTTCATACTCCTTTTCGGACATGCTGTAATGAAACTGGAAATATGTGATGCATTACATTGTATCGTATGCATGTTCGAAATAAACTGAAACTGAACTGCACTGAAAGTTAATTTCGAACGTATAAAATTTCAGTATGATACATCACATATTTTAATTTTTCTTTACACGGAGTAGGGAGAAGCCAAGCGTATTTAATCTTACCCCCTTTGCCTCCTAGCAATTCCAGTGCAAACATGTTTTTTTCTAGTTCTGTATTTGTACATACATTACATCAATACTGTCAAGTTGTGTTGGTGACGAACCCCGAGATGCAGAGACGGCAGGTTTGGTGCACAAAAACATGATTTAATGTTCAACATAAATGTAAAACACAAACCAGGAACCAGGAACAGACAAACTGGAAACAGGGAACAGGAACGAGCAAACAGGAACTAGGAACAACTAACGGCTAACTGGATATAGCTAACGGGAAAACCAGAAGCTAGGAGACAGCAAACTACAAATAGCTATCAGGAACAGCTTACCGCAACGACGACAAGTAGTAGCTCGACAGGTAGTAGCGACATCGACAATCACATCAACAGCGACAATACTCCAGCACAGACTGGATGGCGAGGCATGTCTTAAATAGTAGCTGGCTGATTGACACCAGGTGTGGCCAGGTGCCAATCAGCCGCAGCTGAGGGGAAGCAGCGCTCAGCGAGACAAGCAGGAAACAACCAAAATAAAAGCGCTGACAGGAAACAAAGACAAACTCAGAGGAAAAACTAACACATAACCAAACTGTCAGGGACAAACCTGACAAATACATTCTGAAGACAACAGTTCTTTTCATAAATATTTAAGTCAGTTATTATTAAAAAAAAATTAGATGAATAATATCTTATTTTCAATCATTTCAAGACATTTCTCATAATTCTTCCTTGTACTTTGTAAACACTTGTAGTTTGAGAAGTTTCCTAAAGTGGATCATATTGTTTGAAATCTTCGCTTATACCATTCCATACTTTAATTCCACATACCGATAGCTTCCTTTTATTAAAACAACAAAAATAGTCTTTAAATTTCACTTGCATGGTGTTCTTGATGTCTTTCAGTCTGGTTTTAAAGCCTTTCATAAGTTGCACTGAATCTGCACTTTTCAGGGGTTTTAATGATCTTTTAACATCCACTGACTCGAGCTGTTCTGACATTTTAATTATTTTAGCATTTGGCACAGAAGTTCACGCAACTCTCGTCAGTCACTTGGAACAATAGGCTCCTTTAAATCATAAATGGGTTATACTTGTATAGCGCTTTTCTACCTTCAAGGTACTCAAAGCGCTTTGACAGTATTTCCACATTCACCCATTCACACACACATTCACACACTGATGGCGGGAGCTGCCATGCAAGGCGCTAACCACGACCCATCAGGATCAAGGTTCCATCCATCCATTTTCTACCGCTTATTCCCTTCGGGGTCAGCTACAATCGGGCGGAAGGCGGGGTACACCCTGGACAAGTCGCCACCTCATCGCAGGGCCAACACAGATAGACAGACAACATTCACACTCACATTCACACACTAGGGCCAATTTAGTGTTGCCAATCAACTTATCCCCAGGTGCATGTCTTTGGAAGTGGGA
Source organism: Nerophis lumbriciformis (assembly GCF_033978685.3). Classification (NCBI taxonomy): domain Eukaryota; kingdom Metazoa; phylum Chordata; class Actinopteri; order Syngnathiformes; family Syngnathidae; genus Nerophis; species Nerophis lumbriciformis. The sequence continues at coordinate 30,187,019 of NC_084554.2, read as the reverse complement.
GGAAGCCGGAGTACCCGGAGGGAACCCACGCAGTCACGGGGAGAACATGCAAACTCCACATAGAAAGATCCCGAGCACGGGATTGAACCTAAGACTACTCAGGACCTTCGTATTGTGAGGCAGATGCACTAACCCCTCTTTCACCATGCTGCCCGGAGCAAGGTTCCATCGCAGAAAAATTTTCAGGAACTTTACCATTTACCCAGGTAAATAAAGTCCCCCCCTGGATTTCCACCAAAAACTATCCGGGTCGATTTAGTTCTTCAACAACTATTTTTAGTTTCTGTGAGCGAAGTGGGATTTTGGAAAGGTTCCTAGAACTTTGGAGGGGGCGGGCTCTGCTGTCGACAAGCTGATTGGTTGAACACAGTTGTGGGCGTTCCTAAAACCTTTTTTTCCCAAACACACGACAGCCATTACAGAGGACGACTCGCTTATTTTTATTACAACAAACTTGAGAAAAAAACCTGAAAAAAACTTTCGACTTGCAGGAACTGTAGTGCGACATCTGTGTGCTGAAGAACACTGACCAGTGGAACTATCTTGCATTATTATTACTCTGCTGTATTTTTTAAGCTATAAGCTGTTTATTATTTTTTATTTTTTTTATATAAACTTCATTTTGGTACGCAAAAGTACGAGAAGTGGACGGACTATTTTACACAAAGCGGCGACCTCCGTTGTTTACTACTCTGAGACTTTGTTGGAGAAATGTGAAATAAAGGAATAAAGCTAAATCACATCAAATGTTGACTTTTTACTTTGTAACATGCTGTAAAAGTAGTCAGTGACACACCACCTGTGTAATTATTAGCCTCAACCCGAGTGACCCGAATGCTAATGCTAACAAGCTAACGCTAAATCTGATGTGTTTATGTTGTGGCTGTGAGATAAACTCTGACATTTATTATGTACGTATCACATACCACATTAATACGGAATGCACTCCCAACAGGTGTAAAAGAAAGTGAACCTCTATCCTCCTTCAAAACCGCACTAAAAGAAAACCTCCAGGCAACTACAACCCTAGACTAACACCCTCCCCCCACCACATCCTACCTCCCCGCATTGTAATTAATCAAATGTAAATAATCAAATGTATATACTTGTTCTTATGCTTTCTGAGCTCACTATGTTCACTGCTCGCTGTACATATCCTACCAAGTCAGACCTACACTGTTTTAATGTCCATTTCTCTGATGATATAAGTGTTGATGACTGAAGTGCTGGTATCAACCAAACTTAACCCCCCCGCCCCAACCCCCTCCACATCTCAACCCCCCCCCCCGGATTGTAAATAATGTAAATAATTAAATGTATATACTCTGATGATTAACTTGTGTGATTACTATATTATGCTGATTGTATATATTTATACCATGAATTGAATAACATGGACCCCGACTTAAACAAGTTGAAAAACTTATTTGGGTGTTACCATTTAGTGGTCAATTGTACGGAATATGTACTGCACTGTGCAATCTACTAATAAAAGTCTCAATCAATATTGTTATTTATCACTGGAACGGACCTTCATGAATTCATCATTTACCGAGAGGACGACTGTCTGACTTTCTGATTGTTGCACATTGCGGACAAAAGCCTGACTTTTTATGAACAATTTGGTACACTTTATTTTATAAATCATATCGTTTTGTATATTATTGCTTTGTATTTCATTTATATACACTTAAGTAAAAAAATATGACCTAATATTTTATGCTTCTTGACCAGTGTTGGGTTAGTTACTGCAAAGCAGTAACTAGTTACAGTTACTAGTTACTTCATTTCAAAAGTAACCCAGTTACTAACTCAATTACTTACACCAAAAAGTAATGCGTTACTGTGAAAAGTAACTATTTAGTTACTTCTTTTTCTTCTTCTTTTTTTTTTTTAAAGCTCCCATTAATGCCCTTTTAGCCTTCATTTCAGTACTGTTATTGCACTGGAGAATAATACAATCTGTTGATCAACTTGACATGCATTTGCATCACTGAACTCTGCTAAGCAATGTGCTCTACATACAACACACAAAGACAAAGATATGTTACAAAGGCCAATTTGTTTCTGGCCAGAACAAATTGACAAAACTATTTTAAATAGCTGCAACATAACGTACATAAGTAACAAACAGCATAATAACAGCATAGATGTAAACCAAGAAAGGCACACACTACATACACAAAGCCTAACCAGGCATTTTCTTTACTGAGCAAAACTCTTTATTGTCGGCCATAAACACATCACCAAAACATTAGTAAAAAAAATGATATCTAGCAAAAGTGGTCATTTTCTGCAGTACAAACCAGACCAAAAGCAACTTTGTTATATCAACAGCAGCCACTCGCTCTTTCTCACTTGCGCCAACACTTGCACATATGGCACTTAGCCAGTGATGCGTTTACAGCCACACAAAAAGACTCCAACACCACACATAAAGTGTAATTCCAGGTCGTTACACTATGATTTACCAATCAAATGTGTGCTTATTCTAGTGTCATTTATTAGGAATCTCAATTTATAAATATTAATCATTAAATGCTGTTAGTATATTAAATAAATACTAATAAAAATATATTTTTTACAAACAGGAAGTTGCAGGAATGTACACATGATCCCCTGCTTACATCTCATTGTGCAACATGTGAATGTTTTAATGGGAACTAAATGAAAGGGGTACAAACTATTTCCAAAGCAGGACCTCCACCCAGACAAACAATACAAGTACACAGTTCATGAAAAACAATATTTTTTGTTATTGTCATTGTAAGTGGGCCTAAACACTTATATTAGAAATGGAAATGACTGCTGTCATTTGATTATAATAATAAGAGAATGTTGTCTGTCTATCTGTGTTGGCCCTGTGATGAGGAGGGGACTTGTCCAGGGTGTACCCTGCCTTCCGCCCGAATGCAGCTGAGATAGGCTCCTGCGACCCCGAAAGAGACAAGCGGTAGAAAATGGATGGATGGATGGAGATTGAAGTTGTTGTTTAGTCAGGTTTGGGACAGGTGTGCTGCTGGTGTAGCCACAGTGTGCACGTCTAAAGTTGCTCACATGGGCTCCACTCAATGCTCAGGGAGTTTTTGCGTTTGCTCACACACATGAAAAATTAGAGGGAACATTGATTGACAGAGTGTGTACCTTAATCCTTAAGTGGTGGAGGTGAAGTGGCATCAGAGTCTCTATCTCTCTTTACTAGTTTCGTCGAAGCATGTTGCTTATGTAGCTTGTTTCAGCAGATTTGAATTGCTGTTTTGGGCAGTAGATGGGATCTTTGATCCAAAGCACAATTTACATTTAACTAAAATGTTATTTTCTTTGTGCTCGACAAAAGAAAAGTAGTGAAAATATCTCCATGTTAGCAAACTCAACTTCTGGCTCCGCCATGATCAGACACGCCCCCCTACCCTCCCTCCCTCTCCTCCCTCAACACAGTCACACACACCCACACAGAGCGCATATCTCTCTCTCTTCTCCGGCTTGTGACACAAGAAGAATCAGAACGATGACACAGCAGCGCTCCGATAAAACACACTTTATACTACATAAAAAGTAACGTAAAATAACGCAGTAACGCATCATGTAGTAACGGTAACTGAGTTACTGAATATAAAAAATAACGCGTTAGATTACTAGTTACCGCCGAAACTAACGCGTTACTTTGTAACACGTTAGTCCCAACACTGTTCTTGACATGGTATTAGTGTAGAAATATACTAAACCACTCCTCCATATGTCACCAGTCCAAATTGTGTTAACTACCAACAGTGACGTGCGGTCACTGGAGGCAGGTGAGGCGGGGCCTCACCTGCCATCATGGAAAGAAACAAAATGTAAAAAGAAAAAAATAATAATGAAATTGTTATATGTATTCAGTAATTATACTATAAAGTTATTTTCCATTTAACTTCACCAGTTTTAGATTATTTTTATTCAAAATTGCTGAATTTTCACATTTGCCGTTCAAATACTGAGAAGAGACGATGCGGTGATCAGCAGCCAGTTGAGGCACGTCACTCAGTTGTGCCTCAACATGGATTGCGGACTCGGCTAACTGCTGGCCTGCTGTGCAGTGAGACCGTATTGCTATATGAATTATATTATACATTTCCATAGTTTAGTTAGCTGAGGTATATAATGTACAGTGTATTTTGTCAACAACTGTATGTGTGTAACGTATTTCTTGTGCTGCTGCGAAGACGCACTGTGTGAGGCTCGCAGTAATCCCGCCTCCTGGTGCCGGTTAATGCACCCCCGCCGCAGAATGCACCCCCCGACGGGAGCGCCACACCAACCAAAGCCCACACCCAAACCCCCCACGTGCAAGACCGAATCCACCCAAAAAAAGTCACTTAACAAGAAGCCAAAAAGTGCAAAAACAACAATGCTCGCGCCGGAGGAGCGTGAACTACAGACTGCAGCACGGATTTCATATTTCATTCATTCACAACTCCTCCAACACAAACTCCACTGTTCCCGCACTTATAAGTAAAGGTAAGACCATAATAACGTTATTTTAATTAAATGTGCTTTTTTGTGTGCTACAGTTTGTATGTGTAAAGTTAAAGTTAAGTTAAAGTACCAATGATTGTCACACACACACTAGAAGTGGTGAAATTTGTCCTCTGCATTTGACCCATCCCCTTGCTCACCCCCTGGGAGGTGAGGGGAGCAGTGGGCAGCAGCGGCGCCACGCCCGGGAATCATTTTTGGTGATTTAACCCCCAATTCCAAGTCTTGATGCTGAGTGCCAAGCAGGAAAGAATGCTGGTATGAGCTTTTAAACATAACCCGTTAACTGCTGCCAATCAAATGGTGAATAAGATACTCTTTAGGGTTCATATGTTTGTAAATCTGACTGTGATGAAGTCAGTGCCTCACCAGCCATGAACCTCACCGCATGTCACTGACTACCATCCATCCATCCATTTTTCTACCGCTTGTCCCTTTTGGGCTACCCTGAACTGTGAATTGTGGTGAAAACACAAAACCCACACTTCTACAGGAACATTTTGTTCCAGGATCTAGAGGTCCCAGGAACTTAAAGTTCCAGAACTTTTGGTGGTAAAGAGCCTCAGTTGGTGAAACGGCCGTGCCAGCAACCTGAGGGTTAAAGTTAAAGTCCAACGGTAGTCACACACACTAGGTGTGGTAAAATTATCCTCTGCATTTGACCCATCCCTATGTTCACCTCTTGGGAGGTGAGGGGAGCAGTGAGCAGCAGCGGTGGCCGCGCTCAGGAATCATTTGGTGATTTAACCCCCAATTCCAACCCTTGATGCTGAGTGCCAAGCAGGGAGGCAATGGGTCCTTTTTTATAGTCTTTGGTATGACTCGGCCAGGGTTTGAACTCATGACCTTCCAGTCCCAGGGCAGACACTCTAACCCCAAGGCCACTGATCCTGGTTCGATCCCCGGCTTGCGCCATCCTATTCAAGTCTGTTGTCTCCTTAAGCAAGACACTTCATCCTTGCTCCTGATGGGTCGTGGTTAGGGCCTTGCATGGCAGCTCCCGCCATCAGTGTGTAAATGTGTGTGAATGGGTGAATGTGGAAATAGTATCAAACTGCTTTGAGTACCTTGAAGGTAGAAAAGCGCTATTCAAGTACAACCCATTTACCCTCTAAGTCACTGATTTTAAATGGTAACAACATATTATCTTTGTTGTTCTCTTTAGTTTTTATCATCATAGACTTTTAGGTAAAATCAAATCAGTTTTATCTTTCAACAACTTTAAGCGTGTAATCGGTCAAGCATTGGTAAACGGTGCGTTGTGGAAGACACAGGAGGTTGTTGTGATTTTTAGGATGCGGATGAACGAGGTAGGAGCGCGAGGTAAAAAGGGGTATTTATTGATAAATGATAAATGGGTTATACTTGTATAGCGCTTTTCTACCTTCAAGGTACTCAAGGCGCTTTGACAGTATCTCCACATTCACCCATTCACACACACATTCACACACTGATGGCGGGAGCTGCCATGCAAGGCGCTAACCAGCAGCCATCAGGAGCAAGGGATGAAGTGTCTTGCCCAAGGACACAACGGACGTGACTAGGATGGTAGAAGGTGGGGATTGAACCCCAGTAACCAGCAACCCTCCGATTGCTGGCACGGTCACTCTACCAACTTCGCCACGCCGTCCCAAATAAACAAACTAAAACTCGAGAGCAACGAGAAGTGCTCTGCCCGGACAGACTATGAAGAAAAGAAAACAAAACTGCTGGAACCCAGCAAAGCACCAACGAGAAATGTGGAGCCGACGGCGTCCACAAAGTAGTGCTTATTAGGTTTAGCATCAAAACGCTCCTCTGTAGTCCAATGAAACGATAACAAAATCATCAACAATGTCCCGGCAATGAAGGTAGAGGAAGGATCAACTTAAATAGTCATGATTGCAAACAGAAAACAGATGGGGGGAAATGCTCTGGGACAGAAGTGAAGCAGGGTGAATGTGAAACACCAACAAAACCGGAAGAGCCGCCAAAATAAAAGCACAGGACAGTAATTAACAGAAAACCCCGGAGAACACTAACAAACCCCAACAAAGGCACAGGCTGTGACAGTACTCCATGCTTTTATTTCATCAAGTTTAGACTACTGCAATTCACTTAATGTCTGAATGAACCAGGCCAGTTGTTCCAAAATGCCAAAGAAAAAAATATGACCACGTTACTGCCATTCTAGTGTCTCTTAGTAACCTGCTCAGTGGCTTAGTGGTTAGAGTGTCCGCCCTGAGATTGGTAGGTTGTGAGTTCAAACCCCGGCCGAGTCATACAAAAGGCTATAACAATGGGACCCATTACCTCCCTGCTTGGCACTCAGCATCAAGGGTTGGAATTGGGGGTTAAATCACCAAAAATAATTCCCGGGAGCAGCCACCTCTGCTGCTCACTGCTCCCTTCACCTCTCAGGTGGTGAACAAATTCAAATTCAGAATACAAATTTCACCACACGTAGTGTGGTACTTTAACTTTAACTTCACTGGCTCCCAAGTCATTTTAAAATTCATTTTAAAATTTGGTAATGTTTGTTTTTAAATCTCTTAACGGATCAGCAACTCCATGCATTTCTAACCTCATAAAATGCTTTGGAACGATCTCCCTCTGGTGATTCTGAAGTCTCCCTTTTTAACGACTTGTAAATCATTTCTTAAAACATATTTTTACTCCTTGGCATTTTTTAAACCAGCATGAGAGTTTTGTGATGTCAGTCTATTTTCTTTTCTTTTATGTGTTTATTCTTTTAAGTACAATGGGGGTTTTGTTGCACTAAATTGTCTCTAGTTTTATCTTGGTTTTAAATGTGTATTTTTACTACTGTGCGGTGCGTTGTGAAACTTTTACTGTTTTTAAATTGTGCTGTATAAATAAAGTGGATTGGGATGGACAAGCCATGTGGCAGTCCCGATAAGACACACGGCGGACTCGACTCTACTTCTAGATGACTCCACACTGATCCATGCATGTTCCTCAATAGATAACCTATATCTGCACAGGGGAAGATGGTCAACTCAGCTACAGTACACCGGAGCAGCGATTTTCTGTTTTCCCTTGTGCCTTTCTTTCGCTTTTATTTTTAAATCTGTCTATTTACCCAGAAAAGGTTAACTGAGCAAACACATCCAAATTGTATATTCGTGCCCTGCTTCACATTCACACAACTGCATAAGGCTCTTTAGGGAGGCACTTGTGATGTTTGATGCTGTATAAATGGTTTAAAATATCCCTTAGAGGCACTCTGACACGTGGAAATGGACTCACTAACATCTCCTGTTAGCGTGCAAGTGGCCTAAAGCCCGGGTGACATAAATACACTCTTCAGTCATTTATTATACAGATGGTGAGTCTTCTTCATAAGCTTAAAAGCATTGCTATTGTACAGTATAAAGCACGGTAGAGAGGTACACACAAGCCAGTCCTGTGGAGAGTGGTTGTTCCAACAATTTATTGCTAAAACAGAGGTGGAATTACTCACAAAGTTTTTTGAATACACATATATATATACAGGCGCGATCAAAAGTTTACATACACCTGCAAAGAACATAATGTCATGGCTGTCTTGAGTTTCCAATCATTTCTACAACTCTTATTTGTTTGTGATAGAGTGATTGGAGCACATACTTGTTGGTCACAAAAAACATTCATGAAGTTTGGTTCTTTTATGAATTTATTATGGGTCTACTGAAAATGTGACCATCACATGGACAAATATATCAAATATATTGTATTTATACATTATTTATACTTTTGACCCAGCAGATTTGGTCTCATTTTCAGTTGTATAAATTATTGGAAACTCAACACAGCCATGAATTATGTTCTTCACAAGTGCATGTAAACTTTGTGTATATATATATATATATATATATATATATATATATATATATATATATATATATATATATATCCATCCATCCATCCATTTTCTACTGCTTATTCCCTTTGGGGTCGCTGGAGCCTATCTCAGCTACAATCGGGCGGAAGGCGGGGTACAGCCTGGACAAGTCGCCACCTCATCGCAGGGCCAACACAGATAGACAGACAACATTCACACTCACATCCACACACTAGGGCCAATTTAGTGTTGCCAATCAACCTATCCCCAGGTGCATGTCTTTGGAGGTGGGAGGAAGCCGGAGTACCCAGAGGGAACCCACGCAGTCACGGGGAGAACATGCAAACTCCACACAGAAAGATCCCGAGCCCGGGATTGAACTCAGGACTACTCAGGACCTTCGTATTGTGAGGCAGATGCACTAACCCCACCGTGCTGCCCTATATATATATATATATATATATATATATATATATATATATATATATATATATACACACACACACACTACAGGCCAAAGGTTTGGACACACCTTCTCATTCAATGTGTTTTCTTTATTTTCATGACTATTTACATTGTAGATTGTCACTGAAGGCATCAAAACTATGAATGAACACATATGGAGTTATGTACTTAACAAAAAAAAAAAAGGTTTGATACCTTAATAACATGTTTTATATTCTAGTTTCTTCAAAATAGCCACCCTTTGCTCTGATTACTTTTTCGCACACGTTTGGCATTCTCTCGATGAGCTTCAAGAAGTAGTCACCTGAAATGGTTTTCACTTCACAGGTGTGCTTGAAGCTCATCGAGAGAATGCCAAGAGTGTACAAAGCAGTAATCAGAGCAAAGGGTGGCTATTTTGAAGAAATTACAATATAAAACATGTTTTCAGTTATTTCACCTTTTTACATAACTCCACATGTGTTCATTCATAGTTTTGATGCCTTCAGTGACATTCTACAATGTAAATAGTCATGAAAATAAAGAAAACACATTGAATGAGGAGAAAGTGTGTCCAAACCTTTGACCTGTACTGTATATAAACATGTAATACATGTATTTTATAACTGATATTCAAAATATTATAATCTACAGTTGTCTCTCGTTACAGTATATTTTGCTTAAAATATTACAGCTTCACTACATCCCTTTTTTTTTTAAATGAACAAAAAAACTATTTTGTTTTACTTAATGTAACCCTTAATTTAAGCCAAAAATATTAAGAATTTGCATGAAAAAAGTTTGTTTGTTTTAGTCATATTCTACATGTTTTTGGCATAAATTAAGTGTTAGATTGGATTTTTCTTGTTTTAATATTATTGGTAAAGATAGTCACGAAGCCGAACTGCTGTTTCCGGGTTAAAGGCCTACAGAAACCCACTACTACCGACCATGCAGTCTGATAGTTTATATATCAATGATGAAATCTTAACATTGCAACACATGCCAATACGGCCGGGTTAGCTTACTAAAGTGCAATTGTATTTTATATCCTGTATAAAACGTTTCGGTATGATGACGCCTGCGCGTGACGTCACAGATTGTAGAGGACATTTTGGGACAGCATGGTGGCCAGCTATTAAGTCGTCTGTTTTTTCATCGCAAAATTCCACAGTATTGTGGACATCTGTGTTGGTGAATCTTTTGCAATTTGTTCAATGAACAATGGAGACAGCAAAGAAGAAAGCTGTAGGTGGGAAGCGGTGTATTGCGGCCGGCTGCAGCAACACCAACACAGCCGGTGTTTCATTGTTTACATTCCCGAAAGATGACAGTCAAGCTTTACCATTGGCCTGTGGAGAACTGGGACAACAGAGACTCTTACCAGGAGGACTTTGAGTTGGATACGCAGACGCGGTACCGTGAGTACGCAGCTGCGGCTTCCAAAGATTTGATCGCTTGTCCGTATGTGTGTGCCGCTATGTGCATGTCACGTACGTAACTTTGGGGACTTTGGGGAAATATATGTGTTGTATGAACTTTGGGGAGGTGAACGGTACTTTGGGCTGTGGGATTGAGTGTGTTGTGCAGGTGTTTGAGTTGTATTGGCGGGTTATATGGACGGGAGGGGGGAGGTGTTTGTTATGCGGGATTCATTTGTGGCATATTAAATATAAGCCTGGTTGTGTTATGGCTAATAGAGTATATATATGTCTTGTGTTTATTTACTGTTTTAGTCATTCCCAGCTGAATATCAGGTCCCACCCGCCTCTCACAGCATCTTCCCTATCTGAATCGCTCCCACTGCCCTCTAGTCCTTCACTCTCACTTTCCTCATCCACAAATCTTTCACCCTTGCTCAAATTAATGGGGAAATCGTCACTTTCTCGGTCCAAATTGCTCTCGCTGCTGGTGGCCATGATTGTAAACAATGTGCAGATGTGAGGAGCTCTACAACCTGTGACGTCACGCGCATACCGTCTGCTACTTCTGGTACAGGCAAGGCTTTTTTTTTTATCAGCGACCAAAAGTTGCGAACTTTATCGTCGATGTTCTCTACTAAATTCTTTCAGCAAAAATATGGCAATATCGTGAAATGATCAAGTATGACACATAGAATGGACCTGCTATCCCCGTTTAAATAAGAAAATCGCATTTCAGTAGGCCTTTAAAGGGGAACTCTGTTAATCTTTGCGCTATCTTCACCGCAATAATATCAAATTGACCAAATTTTTGATAGACTTCATCTTCAACCCCTGCCCCATCAAGATCACATCTCCACATCGGTGAGCCTTTGAGGCGAGCGATATCAAAGGACAAATGACAACAGCAGGACATAGCATCGGATTTTTGGCGCGGCACTTCAGGTTAACTGAGACTGCTATCAGCTAAAAACAGCCGTCCGCGCAAAGTGGATATGAAGTCACTCGACGCACTTCATCTTCTTCATCAATAAAACGTACAGCTTTGGCATGAGCGGTGTGGAATGACAATGCAGGACATGTATTGCTAACAAGACGGAATGCCGACATGTAACAACAGAGCTAAAGATCGTAGCTGTGACTGTTGACCAATTTTTTTGCAGAACAACACACGTCCATGGTTTCAGCTTATGGAAGCCCTGTGTTAACTTAGAGAAATGACACAGGATGTGACAAAGTATTTCTACGTAGTGGCTGGGAGACGGTCACAGCAATGACACTTGGAGGATCTTGTGGGTTCCGAAATACTGTAATCTTGAATACAACATGCTCAAGGCTACTATATTACCATACCATACCAACTTTATCTATATTAGGTGAAACATGTGTAAAGGTGACTGTATGGTTGTTATTTCATGTCTAGAGGACTAGTCATGTTAAAAACAACACACTTAGAAGGTCGTAAACATTTTTTTATGCTCCATGATAATATTAGCTTTATTATTAATCTACTTTGCAGAAATGTATTTACCGTGGTCATGTTTGGTACCAATTATCCTAAACACAGTCTAAACTAATAACACCTCAACACATGACTGTCAACCTCCTGATTGAAACACACATATTCAATTTTTTACTTTGCTTTTCCGTCGTCCTCCCATTCAAATTCCTATATTTTAACTTTCATTTAAAAAAAGAGAAAGTCCTTGGTACCGCAAGTGACAATGGTAACGGTATCCACTAGTGTTGTCCCGATACAAATATGTTGGTACCAAAATGTGTTACGGGACTTTTTGGTACTTTTCGTTAATTTTGTAAACAAAGGGGACCACAAAAAATGTCATTTATTGGCTACATTTAAAAAAAAATATCTTACAGTACATTAAACATATGTTTCTTATTGCAATGTTGTCCTTAAATAAAATGGTGAACATACTAGACAACTTGTCGTTTATTAGTAAGTAAGCAAACAAAGACTCCTAATTTAGTTTGCTGATGTATGCAGTAACATATTGTCATTTTCTATTCTATTATTTAGTCAAAATTAATAAGGACACGTGGTAGAAAATGAATTATTAATCTACTTGATCATTATCTGTTAATATCTGGTTATTTTCTGTTTCAACATGTTCTATCTACACTTCTGTTGAAATGTAATAATCACTCATTCTTCTGTTGTTTGGAAACTTTACATTAGTTTTGGATGACACCACAAATTTGGGTATCATTCTGATACCAAGTAGTTACAGGATCATACATTGGTCATATTCAAAGTCCTTATGTGTCCAGCGACATATTTCCTTAGTTTATAAACATGATATACATTTCAAAAAAGCGAAAGAAGATTTTGTGACGTTAGAAAATATCGATGTAATCATAGTAGTATCGACTCGATACGCTATTGTACGTGGTATCATTATAATGGATGTTAGGTGTAGATCCACCAATGGCATTTGTTTATATTGTAGCGTCCCAGAAGAGTTGGTGCTGCAGGGACATCTGGGAATTTGTTCTGTAGTGTTTATGTTGTGTTGCGGTGTAAATATTCTCCCAAAATGTGTTTGTCATTGTTGTTTAGTATGGTTTCACTATATGGCACATGTTTATGACAGTATGGGCATTGTTCATAGCGTGACATGTATGGCTATTGACTAAGTATGCTCGTCATTCACATGTGCGCAGTGTGTTTAAAGTTAAGGTGATTGTTTTAATAATTAATGATCGCACGTAGTGTAATCCTAGCTTGAAATTGGTAACTATAGATCACTTATTGCACATCCAATGTTATGACCCGGGGTGCTGCGGTGTGTCGTGACGCATGAATAGTAATCACTCGTCCTCCAGGGATGATATTTGAAATAAATGTAATTTAATAGTTGCCATGGAGACATGGATAAGTGATCTGGAAGTAGTTACAACACTGCTGACTGGGGATGCATATTAGCCGCTAGCTAGGTAGCCATGTCTTAAAGCATTTCTTCCTGAGGGCGTTTCAGTGTTATAGCTTCACTTTTATCTTTGGTTATTTGAACAAGCTCATCTGCATTACACAACGGGTGGGGTATGGTACCTTTTAGAGGCGGTATAGTACTGAAAGTTGTGGTACTATACTAATACCCGTATACCGTACAACCCTAGTATCCACACTTGAGCTGCAGCAACCTGCGAGGACAACAGTGCCGTGCATTTGCATTGGCAGTGTGTGACAATCTGCCTTTAATAATAGTGCCTATCTGCTTATCTTTTGGCAAAGGCCATGTCCACATGATAAAATATTGTCGTCCTATGTGTCTGTGCATTTGCGGAGGTAAACATGGCCCCAGTTCGTGTAGGTCTCAATCCTTGCACATTTGTAGCAATTTCCAGGATTTTGTGCAACCGCAGTCAATATTTTGTTAGGGATGATGTTTGATAAGAAATTATCGAGTTTGAGCCTATTATCGAATCCTCTTATCGAACCGATTCCTTATCGATTCTCTTATCGAGTCCAGATAGGTTGTTGTATATGGAAAAAAACACACAATATTTGGTTTAACAAATCACTTCACATTCTCTACTGCTCGCTACTATAGTATTACCATATCTGAGTTATTGTGCAGAAATGTGGGGAAATAACTACAAATGTGCGCTACATTGGTTAACCGTGTTACAAAAAAGATCAATTAGACTGATACATAATGTTGTATATAGAAAATATACAAACACTTTATTTATTGAGTCAAAAATATTAAAGTTCGATGATTTGGTAAAATTTCAAACAGCTAAAATGATGTGGAATTAAATGATGGAATGGATTAAGTAAAGAAGTTAAACATTGTACTGATATGATCCAGTTTAAGAGGTTGTTCAAATGAATAGTGCTTACAAAGTACAAAGAAGAAGAGTTAAGAGAAATACTTTCAACCTTATTGAAAATAAGATATTCTTCATCTCAGTATATTAATAATGACTGAAATAATTAATTACATATTAAAAAACTGTTGTATGTACTAATTCACAGATATTTTAATACAAAAAGGTCAGTAAATTATGTATATATTTGTCGGATCATGTTTTGTTTAGTTATGTTCTGTAAGTTTTGGACTTCCTTAGTTGTTTTGTGCACTTTGGGGGTTTGTTTTAGTCACCATGGTTACTTATGATTTTCACCCGCCTTGTACACGCACCTGTTGCTCATCAAAGACTCTATTTAAGCCTGCCTTTTCCGGTCACTCGTCGTGGCTTCATTGTTTGCATTTGCAACAGTTACGTTGGCATTCTGGTTTTCAAGCGATTGATTCCTGTGCTAAAGTTACCTTAGCTTTTAGTATTCCTGTGCTAACCCAGGTAACACCTAACGTTAGCGTAACGTTACTGTATGGTTCTCGTTTGGTTATGCAAGATGAGAACATTCTAAGAACATTCTCAGAACATATCAAAACCTATGACACACAAAATATTTGCCTGCAATGGAAACAGCAACCGCGGCTTTTCAAAGTGTTTTTTTTCGCAAATTTACTTTGTATACATTATGTAGTAACGTTTCCCTAACGTTCCGCGAACGTGTTGTGTTTTTCGAGTAATCTGACGCGCATGCGCGTAGAATCTTCCCTAAAACAAAGGACTACCAAGCTCGACGACGTACGCTCGACAACGCTGCAAATTCCAGAATCCCGATAAATCAGGCAATTGCATTGATCACATGTAAGTAGATAGAAAGAGTGAAATACGAAGCACGTTTTTGTGTAACAATTTCTACCCTATGTAACGGAGTTAAAATACACCTTTGTTATTTATTATATTTTGTTTGTGAATTTTATCTCCAAATAGTTATCTTGTCTGCTCGTCTATGAGAGGGCGGTTTGATATATTGTTGTCCCTCCTGAGCTCCTGTAGTTCTCCTGGGTTAGCCCCTCCCTTCTCCCCTCACAGAAAAGTTCCACGTTGAGGGTGAGTCTTGCTCGGACGGTCCCACCGACCTTTTCCTTGTTTTTCGGTAGAAATTAGGTCTTTAATTAATGAATGTGTGTACCAAGAATGTGAATATGTTTACCTGTGTTGTCCTTTAGTTTTAAGTTCAGATTACAGGTAACATTACATCGCTAACATTGGCGCCAAACGGCCGCTCTTTGTTGTATGAGACTTGTTCAGTGTGTGCGTGCGTGCGTGTGTGAGACTTGTTAAGTGTGTGCGTGCGTGCGTGCGTGTGTGAGACTTGTTCAGTGCGTGCGTGTGTGTGTGCCTACATGTGTCGGTAATGAGACTTGTTCAGTGCGTGCGTGTGTGTGTGTGCCTACAAGTGTAGGTAATGAGACTTGTTCAGTGCGTGCGTGTGTGTGCCTACATGTGTAGGTAATGAGACTTGTTCAGTGTGTGTGTGCGTGCGTGCGTGTTTGTGTGTGCGTACGTATGTGTGTGTGCTTACGTGCGTAGGTAACAGTGTTATTCTGTGTGTTTAGGCGTAAGCCAAAGAAAGACGGGATACCGACATTGTTTTCGAGCCCAGAGGAAGAAGAAATATCAACCAAACGGAGCCACATCACCCCTGAACGTTATAGAAACGATGAGGAAGATGTGTTTGATGCTGACGGTTAGTCACTTTTCAAAGACTGTTTACTTACAATACTCAAACACTACTGCATAAATTTTATTGTCTTTGTTGGTTTAGACGAAGAGGAAATTCGGCCAAAAAAGAAGTGCAGAAAAGAGAAATCACAGATCCTCATCCAGGCACCCCCACTGCCAGTGCTCCCACCATTGAACTTTCCAATCTCCAGCAAGTACCAGACCACTTCAGCCAGTACCAGCCAATACTACACCACTCCAAGGCATCCAGGCCGACCTCACAGCCCAGCGAGAAGCAGCACTTACAGGCTCAGTCCAGACAGGAATCATGCATCTAGCTCAAGCCAGTACCAAACCACTCCAGCCAGTATGAGTCAGTACCAGACCACTCCAAGAAGCAGCAGGAATGCCCTTGAAAGTGAACGTTAGTTGGCTTTTTAACTGTTGATAGGTGGTGTTAAACAGGCTGTTACAACGGGCAGTAATACGAATTACCTCTTTGACTTTTGTTGTCTTTGCAGTTTTCCAGTTAAACATGAAAGTTCAAAAACTAGTTGAGAACCAGGGAGAAATTATGCGCATGCTGAGAGGGCTGGCAGCACAGTCTGTGGGGCCAGAAGCTGTGGATGTTCAAGATCTCATTGAGAAGCCTTTCGAGACTCTTGAGCAGCTTAAAAGACCTTCAGTGAACAGCTCGACACTGATCTTCTGCTCAGAAAGCAGCTGGTAATTAGTTTTAATTCCCCATTGCAAAATTATTTTGTTTAGTTATCAAAAAACATGTTCTAATCAAGTACAATATTGTTGTTTATTTATTTGTATAGGTGAAAGCTCTTACTGCTCTTGGTGGGCAGAATTTGGCAGACACAGTGAGGACAATGCTGAGGAAAATTGCCACAAACAAAGTCCTGGAGCAGCTTGGTCTCCGTGGAAAGACAGGCAAAGTGGCATTTGAGGACTTGCCCTTTTACAGAATAATAATAAGTAAGTGTTAATAATAGGTTTGCATCTTTGAACATGTTGCATGTATGCTCACAAGGTCGATCTAGCTGTTATTATTACGGTATTTATTCTAAAGGGAATTCTAAATTGTGCTGGTGATTCCAGAGGCATGCAGGGGTGTTCACAAACAGACGACCACAGCTGAAGTAGATTGTGAGCTTGGAGAGGTCCTGAAACTGGCCACTTTTTGAAAGGGAGGTTCAAAGTTTGAGGTACGGAGAATTATGATAAGATATCCCAATTTTGAATTCCATTTTATTGAAGTTCCACTGCATGTCTTTTGAATTTGCAATTATAACTACTTGCAGGAGAAGAGGAGGAATTAAGAGGAAGCGACGGCGAAGAAGGGCAAAGGGAGGTGTACAAAGGAAATGGACAGTGAGATGAGTGACCAGGTAAATGATAAAGTAATTATGCCAATGTTTTAAATCAATTCATGAAGATTCCAGTTCTGTGTTGAATTTTCAATTATAAACACTCGATTGTATTGTACATATGTCCCGGCAAGAAATCTGCGTTCAAAGAACTCCGGCTTATTATTGATACCCAGAGCCCAAAAAAAGTCTGCGGGCTATAGAGCGTTTTCTATTCAGGCTCCAGTACTATGGAATGCCCTCCCGGTAACAATTAGAGATGCTACCTCAGTAGAAGCATTTAAGTCCCATCTTAAAACTCATTTGTATACTCTAGCCTTTAAATAGACCCCCCTTTTAGACCAGTTGATATGCCGTTTCTTTTTTCTCCTCTGCTCCCCTCTTCCTTGTGGAGGGGGGGGGGGGGGCACAGGTCCGGTGGCCATGGATGAAGTGCTGGCTGTCCAGAGTCGGGACCCGTGGTGGACTGCTCGCCTGTGCATCGGCTGGGAACATCTCTGCGCTGCTGACCCGTCTCCGCTCGGGATGGTGTCCTGCTGGCCCCACTATGGACTGGACTCTTACTATAATGTCAGACCCACTCGACATCCATTGCATTCGGTCTCCCCTAGAGGGGGGGGTTACCCACATATGCGGTCCTCTCCAAGGTTTCTCATAGTCATTCACATTGACGTCCCACTGGGGTGAGTTTTCCCTTTCCCTTATGTGGGCTTTGTACCGAGGATGTCATTGTGGCTTGTGCAGCCCTTTGAGACACTTGTGATTTAGGGCTATATAAATAAACATTGCTTGATTGATTGATTGAAACACTTGCAGGAAGCGACGGCGAAGAAGGGCAAAGGGAGGTGTACAAAGGAATAGGACAGTGATATGAGTGACCAGGTAAATGATAAAGTAATTATGCCAATGTTTTAAATCAATTCATGAAGATCCCAGTTCTGTGTTGAATTTGCAATTATAAACACTTGCAGGAAGCGACGGCGAAGAAGGGCAAAGGGAGGTGTACAAAGGGAATGGACAGTGAGATGAGTGACCAGGTAAATGATAAAGTAATTATGCCAATGTTTTAATTCAATTCATAAAGATCCCAGTTCTGTGTTGAATTTGCAATTATAAATACTTGCAGGAAGTGAAGAAGAAGAAAACAGGGAAAGGGAAAAGAACCAAGCAAACGCCAGTGAGACCAGTGAGCATTGAGCAGGTAAACAAGGAGTAAATTATGCCATGTTTTAATTGAATTCAATTCATCTACATTCCAGTGCTGTCTTTGTTGTATTTGTGAATATCTATAATTATTTACTTCCAGGAAGAGAACCAACAAGAAGGGGCAGGAGTACACTGACGCGCATGACCAAGACCACAGCATTCCATTTCTATTGTATTATAATTATCACTAATAAAGAATTATTGTTGAATTTTCTGTTTGAGTGTCAGTCCTGACAAGATAGCACAAAAACAGACGTAAATACCACTGCATTCCATTTCTATTGTATTATAATTATCACTAATAAAGAATTATTGTTGAATTTTCTGTTTGTTATAGTCCTGACAATATAGCACAAAAACAGACGTAAATACCATTGCATTCCATTTCTATTGTATTATAATTATCACTAATAAAGAATTATTGTTGAATTTTGTGTTTGAGTGTTAGTCCTGACAATATAGAGCAAAAACAGACGAAAATAGCATGTTCCTAAACAGTTCCCTAAACGTTCTTGCCAAACGTTCTTGGCTAACGTTCTGCTAACCAAGCAAGAACTCCACAACCTAACGTTCTTTGAACGTTACAAACTAACGTTCCCATAACAATGCCACTACGTTCTCCTAACGTTCTCATAACGTTCGCGTGTTACCTGGGAAGTAAGTTTTTGCTTTAACTTCTTGTGCGAACGGCACGCTTTCCTTTTGTTTCGTTCCTGTCTGTTGTAATGTGTATGATTTATGAGAAATAAATAATCTCCTACCTGCACACTTTCGTCCGGAGCCGTCAGTTTTGCGTCCCGGGAGAACGAACCGCAGCACGCTGCACACCACCGTGACAAATGACTGAGCTACATGACGTCATTTCTTGTGATGTCCTACGGTGCATTTCTTGTCGGGACAGGATTCGTTCCCAGGGAGTCGAATAAAGAACCAACTATTTTTCTTTACTATAGTGGTCTCGATAATGGGTACCGGTTCTTAAAAAGGGATTCGAGTCCGAGGACTCGGTTCTTTTCTTATCGAACAACCGGGAAAACCGGGTTCGAGCATCATCCCTATATTTTGTTGACCAAATTATTTTGTGTCGGAGATTAAAAATGAAGACGGCAAGAATTTTGGCTATGGGCAGTTCATGGGGCACTTTTATGTGACAACTGTTCAGAGAAGCGTATAAGTAACGAGTAGGAGTGGTTGGACATTGACGCTCGCTGCTTAACTGATAACACCAACCCTAACCTTTCAATGACATGGAGATCAGATGAACCTTAGCATTTAAACTCCGGTCACATTGGATACAATCAGATTTATGACCACATACAGTAGAGACAGAATCAGATGGCCCTATTCCTGGGGGGATTTCCCGTAGAAGGAAGACTTTTTTTGTTTGTTTGTTTTTTTTGTTTTTTTACCTGTCCAGCTTCTCAGGCAAATCATATAGTTGATGTAGATGCCCATGTCGGCTGTTCAGATTTACTTTACAAAAGAGAAGTGTAGGATACTTCTCTTGTTGCCTTATTTGTAATTGACTTTATTAAATGTATTTATATTATCATTCGGTGCAGCCGGGCCGGAGCAGGAGGGGATAGAAAGAGAAAAAAAAGAAGACAGAGGGGGAAATTGTGGGGACAAGAGGGGGATTAGACAGAGAGACAAAAACAACAACAGCAAACACAACAACAACAACAATAGAGCAACATCAGCAAATACGACATGTACAAATATGATGGTAAAAGTGATAGCAAATAAGCAGTTAGCGAAAATAAAAAATAATACTGAAATGACAATGAGCATTATTACACTACAAATGGATCAATACAAATACCAATAGAAATAGCGCTATTGATAATGAACAATACCAACAATTTACCTCTATTATCAACAATACAGTTGTTCAAATGCAACAATATATATATATATATATATATGTAATGATAACTTGAGATACGAACGAATGCAGAAAAATGGAGGGGAAGAAAGAGAAGCAACCTACATTAACCTTGTAGCTTGTTATAGTAACAATAGGTTAAGTTTAAGGAAGCGGGGGTTTAATCATTTTCCGACGCGGTCTGCTGGAAATTATGGAAAGCTCCACTATATATAGAAACTATTGCTGTGATCAAAGTTGAAATTGCCACAAAACACATGTTAAGATATTCAACTACTGCCGTCTGGTGGCTATAGTGGATTGTGCAACCCACAATTTGTCACGTTTCATGTGGCAGGTAAACGGTGTCGACCGGGGCCATATGAACACCCTTCCTACTGTACGACAGATTCCTGGGTTGGACTAAAACAATTCAAATTTTACTGATCACACTAAGATGATAAATCCTCAATTAGCGTCACTTTACCTGGAGTGTGAACATAGTATAAGTCTTAGGTGGAAAAACTTGAGTCTTTTTATGTAAATTGTTTGACCATTACAGCAGACTTATCGAACACAGGGATCTAACATTGTGTAATTTCACACAACTCCAGAGACGCAAATACAAGATGTTTTAAAAAGTTTGCCATAAAGTTTTCTAATGTTCCCCTATACAAAGATTTTGTTTGCCAGAGGCTCAAATCCAGTCTTTACCAAACCACCGTTTATCCTCCAAAATGCCTCAGGACATGGCTCTGCAAAACATACACACAGCATTGAAACATTTCTATTTGTACACACATGCCAGTAACTCACAACCCCACCTCGCCTTAAAGCCTTATTTTTTCCAAGTCTGAACTTTGTCTATTTTTTACCAATTTGACAACCTGAGTGGGGGAAAAAGTGTCTTTTGTTCGGCCTCCCCAAAAATAACAGTTTTCATCTTAAATCAAAAGTTCTATCATGGTAGCTCCATCCTTTCTTTCTCTGTTGTGTTCATCCTGCTATTCACCACGTATCCTGACTTGCCTGAATGAACAGCTCAATTCAGAAGCCTTGCTCTGTAGAGGGCAGGAACGAAGAAAAGGGAAAGGGGGAGGGATGGAATGATGAAGATAAAAAGGGGCAAAACAAGAAAAAAAAAGAAGTCACTGAAGCCAATCACCGTGGAATAGTCTGCTTAGTGGACCGTTTGATTCCCTTTTGCTCCAAAGTCAAATCATTTACCAACACCTAACAAGTAATAAGGAATTGGTCCGTCATTTTGTCAACCATAAGAGTGTTGGTTCCTCGAGTACTCCAAAAAAATGAAAGCAATAAAGGCACTTTCGTTCATTTTCTCCATCCATCACCAACATTGTGAACCTTTAAGCCAAAACATTAAAGATACTTAAATACATTTTCTTCTGCTCATCCTGGTCCCAGGGGCAGCAAGTTGTTTTTTATTTATTTATTTATTTATTTATTTTTATTTTTTTTGTGTCCTGTCCAGCTTCTCAGGCAAATCATATAGTTGATGTAGATGCCCATGTCGGCTGTTCAGATTTACTTTACAAAAGAGAAGTGTAGGATACTTCTCTTGTTGCCTTATTTGTATTTGACTTTATTAAATGTATTTATATTATCATTTAGTGCAGCCGGGCCGGAGCAGGAGGGGATAGAAAGAGAAAAAAAAAGAAGACAGAGGGGGAAATTGTGGGGACAAGAGGGGGATTAGACAGAGAGACAAAAACAACAACAGCAAACAACAACAACAACAACAATAGAGCAACATCAGCAAATATGACATGTACAAATATGATGGTAAAAGTAATAGCAAATAAGCAGTTAGCGAAAAATAAAAAATTATACAGAAATGACAATGAGCATTATTACACTACAAATGGATCAATACAAATACCAATAGAAATAGCGCTATTGATAATGAACAATACCAATAATTTACCTTTATTATCAACAATACAGTTGTTTAAATGCAACAATACATATACGTAATGATAACTTGAGATACGAAAGAATGCAGAAAAATGGAGGGGGAGAAAGAGAAGCAACCTACATTAACCTTGTAGATTGTTATAGACACAATAGGTTAAGCTTTGTCAGTGTGCCATGTGTTACACCCAGTTTACCCTAGGGCAACAACGTTAATATATGTTTGATGAAACGTGATTATGTGCATGAGTGTAAGTATGCATATGTACTTGTATATGTACAGAATGTGTATATGTGTTTGTACAATGAATGTATATGTACAGAATGTGTATATGTGTTTGTACAGCGAATGTATATGTACAGTATGTGTGTGTGTATGTTTGTATATTGAATGTGCGTGTGGATGTACGAACATTAGGTAGGTAAATATATAATGTATTTGTGTATGTATGTGGGAGCGTAGGTACCTATGTACGTATGTGAGCATATGTGAATTTGCATGTACAATACATTCAACTCCCAGAGTGCGTGGGAGCCAGAGCACGGCCCCATCACCCCCGAGAGCCCAACCCACAAACAGTAGGCGTGGTGCCCAGGGAACCAGCGACCACCGCCCCCACGCAGCCAAGCCGGCCAGCGACAGGAACCCCAGAGCCCGGCCCACCGTACCGCCCACAAGGGCCAGCAGCAGGCCGCAGACAGACGCACCCGGCAGAGGACAGGGCACGAGAAAAGCAGGGGACAGCCAGACCCCAAGCCAGCGAGAGACCACACCCCACACGGGCAGAAAGGCGAGACGCCCCGCCCGAGGGACCCAGAGACTCCCCGCAACCGGACGGGAAGACCGCCCCCGCCCCACCGGCAACCGGGCCCCCACGAGCCCACCCCCCACCCCCGGAGAGCGCGGCGAGGCCAGCCCCCGGCCACCCCACCCAAATCGGCCGCCGCAGGACCACCCAGGCACAGGGTCACGGGAACCACCCACCCCACCCGCAGGGACCCCAACGATGGAGATGGAACAACCAGCAACCGCCCCGCCGAGCCCCCCTCTGAGGGAGGGGAAAATTAAAAAATAATATTAATAAAATATATTAAAAAAAAAAAAAAAAAATTAAAATAAAAATAAAATAAAAAAAACTAAAAAAAAACTTGCGACCTCTTCCAGTTCCACTGGGAGGAAAACGAGGTGTTCCCAGGCCAGTTACTTCCTTTCAGCATAGTTCTATCCCAGGGCCTCCTTCCGGCAATGCATGCCAGGAACACCACACCACAAAGACGTCTATTAGGCATCCGGACTCCTAAGTTACGGTGAGTTCAGCCAAACCATGAGTGAAACTTATATCAACAGGCTGTATTGGCAATATTACTCTTTCAGTCACCACACCGAGCTTGTGACCATAAGTGAGGGTGTCAGGTTTGTCACTGACAGTTCAGTTAGGTTTTGTGTTTCCCTGTCTTTGCTACCTGTCAGCGCTCTTATTTTGGTTATTTCCTGATTATCTCCCTGGGTGCTTTGTCCCCTCAGCTGTGGCTGATTGGCACCTGGCCACACCTGGTGTCAATCAGCCAGCTGCTATTTGAACCTGCCTTCCTCTCCAGTCAGTGCTGGATTATTGTCACTACTATCTGTCATAATACTTGTCGTTGTAGCTCTGTCTACTTTTGTTCACTCTGCTTATGTCATAGTTCCTTCGTGTCACAGTAAGTGTTTTTGTTTCTTGTCGACAGTTAGCCTTTGTGTTATTTTAGTTCACAGCCAAGTTTGTTCTCCGTCTTGTGCGCGCCTTTTGTTTGTACCCTTTTGTTTGTGTTTTTGCTATAGTGTTAAATTAAATCATGTTTTCCTGGACAAAGCCTGCCATCTCTGCATCTTGGGGTTCGTCACCAACATACTCTGACAGAGGGTAGGTTTCTTGATTGACCGGCTCAGTTCTCTCTTCACCATGATACACATGGTACAGCGACCGCATTACTGCAGCAACAACATCTTTCAGTTGGACCAGGAGGACATTAAGGTATTCCCAGGCCAGCTAATTCCTTTTATTTTGGCCTAGTTCTACACCAGGGCTTCCTTCCGGCTGGGAATGTCAGGAACACCTCACCATGGAAGTGTCCATTTGGCACCCATACTCCTAACCCTATCTCTGAGCGTGAGTTCAGCTAAGCTACGGGCCCTTTTTCACCACAGGAACTTCCAATTTATCCTGGTAAATTAAAATACACTCCTGTACTAAAAACTACCCTGGTATGATTAAAGTTCCACCATGAGGTAAATGAGTCCTTAATCTTTGGAAAGTTTCTGCAGATATGTGTCATGACCTGTGTTGTTCTCTCGGATTTATATATATATACTGTATATATGTGTGTATATATATATATATATATGTATGTATACTACATTGTCAACAGTATTTGGCCACCTGCCTTGACTCACATATGAACTTGAAATGCCATCCCATTACTAACCCACAGGGTTCAATATGATGTTGGTCCAACTTTTGCAGCTATTACAGATTCAACTATTCAGGGAAGGCTGTCCACAAGGTTGTGGAGTGTGTTTATAGGAATTTTCCACCATTCCTCCAAAAGCGCATCGGTGAGGTCACACACTGATGTTGGTCGAGAAGCCCTGGCTCTCAGTCTCCGTTCTAATTCATTCCAAAGGTGTTCTATCGAGTTCAGGTCAGGACTCTGTGCAGGCCAGTCAAGTTCATCCACACTAGACTCTGTCATCCACGTCTTTACGGACTTTGCTTTGTGCACTGGTGCACAGTCATGTTGGAAGAGGAAGGGGCCCGCTCCAAACTGTCCCCACAAGGTTGGGAGCATGGAATTGTCCAAAATGTTTTGGTATCCCAGAGCATTCAAAGTTCCTTTCACTGGAACTAAGGGGTCAAGCCCAACTCCGGAAACACAACCCCACACTATAATTTCTCCTCCACTAAATTTCACACTCGGCACAATGCAGTCCGAAATGTAGCGTTCTCCTGGCAACCTCCAAACCCAGACTCATCCAACAGATTGCCAGATGGAAAAGCGTGATTCATCACTCCAGAGAAGGCATCTCCACTGCTCGAGAGTCCAGTGCTTTCCACCACTGCATCTAACGCTTTGCATTGGACTTGGTGATGCATGTCTTAGATGCAGCTGCTCTGCCATGGAAACCCATTCCAGGAAGCTCTCTGCGTACTGTACGTGGGCTAATTGGAAAGTCACATGAAGTTTGGAGCTCTGTAAGTCTTTGCACTGTGCGCTTCAGCATCCGCTGACCCCTCTGTCAGTTTACTTGGTGGCTGACTTGCTGTTGTTCCCAAACTCTTCAATTTTCTTATAATAAAGTTGACTTTGGAATATTTAGGAGCGAGGGAATTTCACCACTGGATTTGTTGCAGAGGTGGCATCCTGTGACAGTTCAACACTGGAGATCACTGAGAGCGGCCCATTCTTTCAGAAATGTTTGTAGAAACAGTCTCCATGCTTAAGTGCTGGATTTTTTACACCTGTGGCCGGGCCACGTGATTCTCATCATTTGGATGGGTGGCCAAATACTTTTGGCAATATAGTGTGTATATATATATATATATATATATATATATATATATATATATATATATATATATATATATATATATATATATATATATATATATATTGTGTGAATGCTGATTAGTTGAACACAGTTGGGCCATCTCTAAAAGTTACCACTCACAATTTCAGCTGCAATCACAGTATGCATGGACAACTTGTTTATTTCCTTTTTCTCGTGTATTTCTATGACAGGATACCTGACGAGAAATACGAACGATCATTTTCAAGTAGCAGAAACCTTTGTGGGGCACCTGTGTGTTAAAGAACATGGATTAGTCCAACTATCTTGTAGTTTTTTTTAACTCAGCCGTAGTATTTAAACTAGTTTGTAGTTTAATGCTGTTTATTAATTTTTACAAGCTTCATTTCCATACGCGAAGCTACAAGAAGTGACAGACTTATTAAAGCGTATTTACAGCAGTATTCAGCCCGACTTCGAAGCGACGTCTCTGGCTGCTCACGGGGACTCAACAGCGTCATTGTTTGAAGACAATTGTAAAATAGGAGGCAGTAAAGTGAAAAGAAGGCAAAACACATCAAATATTCACAGTTAAGTTTGTTTACATGCTGTGTAACAGCAGTCAGTTATTTGTGTTGTTAGTCCCAACCCGAGTGAACCTAACAGGCTTACGCAGAATCTGTTATGTTTGCCGCGAGATAAACACTGACATTTATTCTTTATGCCTTGTTATTTACAGCTTAATTGGACCATAAAGACTCACCTGACCCTCACAAGTTCATAATTTACTGAGGAGATGCCTTTCTGACATTAGACAAAAAGCCTGACCTTTTTTGACACATTTGTATCACATTGTTTTGTATCATATTGCTTTATATTTTATTTACTAAAGTAAACACAAATCTGACCTAATGTATATTCATTTACATGGCATCAATGTGGAAATACACTGTACCACTCCTCCATATGTCATCAGCCTGATTTGTATAAACTACCCTTAATTAGAAACGAAAACCACACAGTTCTACAGGAACTTTAAGTTCCAAACTAAAGGTTCTAGGAACTTACAACTCTACCTGTCGATCCGCGCGTCTGTCTTTCCTGAACAAGACCCCGAGATACTTGTAATCCTCCAATATTTGTACGATGCATATCAAACCAGTAAGTTACGGATGATCCTCTTTAAAAAAAAGTTTTGCTATTATCAAGTATTTTCTGATAAAAATGTACAGACATTAAAAAAACTGAACATACTGAGTTTTAAAATGTGAATTATTCATGAGCAAAAATTCAAAGCGGAATGAGCTGCCACTGCATCTCCAGATATCCGACTGATTAGTTGAGGAAGGAATAAAAGTCAAAGGCAGATACATAGGAATGTGTTGTTGGGTAAAACAGGACAAATAACTGTGACTTCTAGTATTTCTCCAATAAATGCTGTCAAACTAATTATTTTCTGCTGCCAAAGAGAAACTCGCGGCTGCAGTCAAACGTGATTATGAAGGAGAAGTTAATAGGGCTGGGACTCATCAAGTTAAATGCTACATTGGCAGTGTAAACTCGTTTGTGGGCACGTTCAAACGTCAACTTCCACTTATATCAGGGCCCGTTTTTCTGTGCATGTTCAACAGCAGATACAAACAAACAAAGACTCAAAAAGCTCTTTTTTTGTGCCATTTTATTGTTGTCGCTGGACCGGTAGAGTGCTCCAGAATCGGGGTACATTGTGTGCAAACGTCCCAAACAGAGCCAGGGGAAATCAACACAGCCTGGTCTGGTCTTTTGTTTTTATCGACAAGTGTCCGCGACAAAAACAAAAAGGGAAAGCCGTTGAGAAGCCACGGTTTCCGTGAGGCCATGTTTGTGTTTTATGGGCATGTGGCAAGAGAAGGGGACAAAGTGTGTTAATAGTGCAGTTAATGGAGCTGCACTGGACTGCATCTGGTCTCTTGAGGCTTTTCTGGAAAACGGCATCGCACAGGCCAGCTTTCGCAGAACCTTTGCCTCTAAACCAAACAAAGGAACATGTGCAACCTCCAAAAGAGCACTTTGGTAAATTGATGTAGAGCCAAAATCTGAATGAGGACAAGTTGACGGAAAGGAAAAGGTGTGGAGGGTCTTGTCTCGTTAACCCTTTTTACAAAGTACGTACTGTCTTAAACCTTGTGTCGAAAAAGAGGGATTACTTTTCCCAGCAGCTTTATTTAACTGCATTGTTTTCTGACAAGAGTGAATACATCTGTCACATCGGAACCAATTAGACCAAGTCCGGCTCTTCCTCATCTGACAGCTGAGCATGAAAGCATCGTGCAAGGAAGATGCGTCTTTGTTTTGTTGCATTTGAGGCTCCTGGACTCTGGAAAGAGGTTCCGCAGCCTCCGTAGCAGAACCTCCAGGGTCTGTGAACAGCTTATTCCCTCAGGCCATAAGACTCTTGAACGCATCATAATAATCCCCTCATTTCACCCCAAAAAAGGATTAACTCACTGGACTATAAAGACAATATAACATACACCCGTAAATGTGGATGCATATGCATAAGTGCAATATATTCATCTGTACAATAATCTATTTATATCTGCACCTTCTTTTGTAAATGCAAACACTTTGCACCTTATTGCTCTTTTATCTTGCACTACAACAAGCTACTGCAACAAAATTGCGTTCTTATCTGTATTGTAAAGTTCAAATTTGAATGACAATAAAAGGAAGTCTAAGTTTAAGTCCGAGTCTTTTATTAATCACTCAAGAAAGTAACACAAAAGCTGTTGAGAGAAAACAGATTTTTTTTTCTTTGCACTTTCCCTGTGAACACCAGCACAATAATATATATATATATATATATATATATATATATATATATATATATATATATATATATATATATATATAGATATATTCGTCTATTCAGGTGTTTGAAATTGAATAGGCAAACCTCATATTCAGAAGGAACAGTGTGGTTTGCGTCTTGGTCGTGGAACTGTGGACCAGCTCTATACTCTCGGCAGGGTCCTTGAGGGTTCATGGGAGTTTGCCCAACCAGTCTACATGTGCTTTGTGGACTTGGAGAAGGCATTTGACCGTGTCCCTCGGGAAGTCCTGTGGGGAGTGCTCAAAGAGTATGAGGTATCAGACTGTCTGATCAGTGTCAGAACTTGGTCCACATTGCCGGCAGTAAGTCAGACCCATTTCCAGTGAGGGTCGGACTCCACCAAGGCTTCCCTTTGTCACTGATTCTGTTCATAACTTCCATGGACATAATTTCTAGGTGCAGTCAGGGCATTGAGGGGATCCGGTTTGGTGGCTGCAGGATTAGGTCTCTGCTTTCTGCAGATGATGCGGTCCTGGCCAGGATCTTCAGCTCTCACTGGATCGGTTCGCAGCCGAGTGTGAAGCCATTGGGATGAGAATCAGCACCTCCAAGTCAGAGTCCATGGTTCTCGCCCGGAAAAGGGTGGAGTGCCATCTCCAGGTTGGGGAAAATATTTTGCCTCATGTGGACGAGTTCAAGTACCTCAGAGTCTTGTTCACGAGTGAATGAAGAGTGGATCGTGATATTGACAGACGGATCGGTGCGGCGTCTTCAGTAATGCGAACGCTGTATCGATCCGTTGTGGTGAAGAAGGAGCTGAGCCGGAAGGCAAAGCTCTCAATTTACCGGTCGATCTACGTTCCAATCCTCACATATGGTCATGAGCTATAGGTATTGACCGAAAGAACAAGATCACGGGTACAAGCGGCCAAAATGAGTTTCCTCCGCCGGGTGGCGGGGCTCTCCCTTAAAGATAGGGTGAGAAAATTTGTCATTAGGGAGGAGCTCAAAGTAAAGCCGCTGCTTCTCCACATCGAGAGGAGCCAGATGAGGTGGTTCGGGCATCTGGTCAGGATGCCACCCGAACACCTCCCTAGGGAGGTGTTTAGGGCATGTCCGACCGGTAGGAGGACATGCCCTGGCCTGGGAACGCCTCCGGATCCCCCGAGAGGAGCTGGACGAAGTGGCTGGGGAGAGGGAAGTCTGGGCTTCCCTGCTTAGGCTACTGCCCCCGCAACCCGACCTCGGATAAGCGGAGGAAAATGGATGGATGGATGGATACATATACACTGTATATATAATTTATAGTGTTAGAAATTTGTGTATTTGGATTATTAGTTGATTCATAACCATGGAACCAGAAAATAATCTTGATCTGACTCAGTAAATGTCTATACTTTAGCTTTTTTTTTAATTATTATCCTCGCTACTTGTATGACAGGCGTAACATTTAAAAAATATTGCCTGCATATTTTATGAAAGGCAAAACAGTAGTCAAGTGTCTTGAGTATTGGTAAATAAGGTGAATAGTTTTACATTTGTTTTAGTGGTTAACTTTTGACAGTTAAATGTGACTTAAAACAATCCTATCAAGGTCTTTTGAAGGAACAAATGTCCTTAAGTTACAATATTTCCAGTGTTTTTACATTTCCTGTGTGACAGCTCAGCTCGTGTTCGACTTTGGAGGTTCTATCGCAGCTCATTAATTTAGGTAAAGGCTGCGCGAGAATATTCACTAATTTGGTGAACTTTAACTTCATTATGTTTCACACCCGCACAGAACTTTAAATTGGGTGCCTGTGGCGCTGCAAGGGGGAATTCACACATTTGTTTTACTGGTGCATACAAAGTAGTGGAAATGAGCCCCCTGTCTGTGACTCCAGATGCTTGTTTCTGTCATTATTTTCCCTTTCTTGCCATCTCAATTTGGAATATGACTCATTAACCAGGTGAAATACTGGGGGGCACCAAAGTTGTGCATAAATCCAGGTGACTTTTTTCCGTAAATTAGCCGTCACCATTGACAAGCGTAGACTTCACCATTCATTTCCTGACAAAGCTCAGCTGAGCAGCTGCGCCCTTGTGAGAACGCACTCTTGTATAGTCCAGCAAACCCCTGAAGACAGCTGTGTATCGACACTGGCACCTGAACGCAAGCACACAGTCAGATATCCTTGACATTTGGATTTTTTGGTTTCAATTTCATGCCAGTGTTTTCAATGAATATGATAACAATTTGCCAGAGGAAAATCATTTAATTTGTATTCCTGTTCACATCTGTTCCTTGAATTCGCCTAAAATGGCACAGCTGCACAAAAAGTGGCAATTAAACAAATAAAAAACCTTGAACATTGTTTTCCTGCATTGAATATATTTCTACAGTTTTGTTAGTGTGATAATAATTCAATCTGATATTTTTTTTAAAATAGGGCCAATTTTATCCACAGAAAAAACACATTTAAAAACGCAGGATAAATTCATCAATCCGTCCATCCATCTTCTCTATCCAAAGTTGGGTCGCGGGGGCAGCAACCTAAGCAGAGAAGCCCGGACTTCCCTCTCCCCAGCTACCTCATCCAGCTCTTCCCGGGGGAGCCCATCATGCCCAGGCCAGCTGGGAAACATAGTCTAGCAGGATAAAATAATATTTTTTTAATAAGCAAAGTGTCCTGTCCATTGATCTGATTTCATATTTAATCATGCAATTTAAATTGTCACGGCGCGCATTCAATCCCGCATGTCATTTGCGGCAAGCTGTGCCGGCGCCTCCGCTGGCAGCGCCAGGACACGCCCCGGCTTGCTCTGGCCGCATCGCGGCCACACGCTGGCAAAGTTGCAGGCAATCTGCAATCAGCACACCTGGGACTAATGAGGGCGAGCAGTAAAAAGACCAGCGGACCCGAAGATCCTACGCCGGAACGTAGTTCACTCTCTGGCTTCCCTCCCGCGTACTTGATCTCTCTTTGTGTCTTCCCAGTTCCCGTGTCTTTTGTCCCTTGTGTCTTCCCGCAGTGTTTCCCGTGTCTCCTGCGATTGATCATTGTGCCTCGACTTCCCTTTGGACTTTGGACTGCTTCCCTCCATCCTCGACCCCCTGCTTGAACACGGACGTCGTTGCTTCATTTCAGCCCCCGACCGCTTGCTTGCCCACGGACTGCCTTTATGCCTTGCCACTTTTGGTCTGGCGAACGATTCGTTCAATACGCACATACAACAAACTCTGGTAATATTTACATTGTTAACTCTACACATCGTTTTGCACCAAACACTTAGAGTAGCATACACATCCCACGCACTCATCAAAAGGTTCAATAAACCTATTGAACTGATTCAGGTTTTGGTGTTGTGTCCTACCCCCGCCGTACGTAACATACATCCTTAATTTAAATACTTTGAGAACTGTAAAAATTACATTCGGTGCCTATTTCCACTTACTAAAATTAGACTTCCCCATTAATCATAATAGTTACAATACTTCAAAAGCTATTTATTCGTATTTCTTTTTTTTCCCTTGTCTTATCTATATTTTACGTTTGTTTTCTTTAAAAATAAAAATAAAAATATATTTTAAGCACAGTCCTGCTACCTAAGGAGTGTTTTTGGATGTTGTTTATTTTAAAAGGGCATTTGTTATTGAATCATTAGAATGGCCTGATGCAATATGCTATCAGCATAAATGCCATGTGGCTATATTTCATACATTTGCTTGTTAAATTCAGTCATATTTCTCAAATCTCATATTTGGCCTATACAAAAATTAAATATAGTTGCCTGAGTTGGGCTGATACGCATTTTGAGTAGTTCGTAAGATTTAAAGTAGAAAAAATGTTTAAAAAATTAAAAGAGAGAAATAAATGTTAATTCATTTTGAAGGTTTCAACAAGCACATTGGCATGCAAATTCTGTGTAATGGCCCAATAGTACATGAATGAGTGGTGCTGCCAATCATCACGTCATCTCGGGACCTTATAATAGTTTTAATAAGTCATAAATATCTATGTAAACAAAACACTAAATGGCTGAAGTTAATTCAACAGATTTACTAGTTTAAGTGGAAAACCAAAATATAATATATCATATTTTTACTGGAGATGTCCCAATATGTTTTATATTCTGATATCATACAAATAGATAAAACAACAGCACAAATGATACATACTTTTATTAATGTGTAGTGTGGAACAAGAGAAACAAGTTTCATTAAGTGAAATTAGTCAAAAAGAGAACAATGGTAGGTATAAAAAACACTGGTGGAATGGCACCCAGTGGCCACAATATGTGATTAAAGTGAGCGCATGGCGCAGTAAATTGAACGATGCAAACACATTTCTGACTGGATACTTTTTAATATGCCTTGG
Source organism: Nerophis lumbriciformis (assembly GCF_033978685.3). Classification (NCBI taxonomy): domain Eukaryota; kingdom Metazoa; phylum Chordata; class Actinopteri; order Syngnathiformes; family Syngnathidae; genus Nerophis; species Nerophis lumbriciformis. Next base: position 30,154,177 of record NC_084554.2, on the reverse strand, counting down.
AGCAGGGGTGTCAAACTCATTTTAGATCGGGGGCCACATGGAGAAAAATCTACTCCCAAGTGGGCCGGACTGGTGAAATCACGGCACGATAACTTAAAAATAAAGACAACTTCAGATTGTTTTCTTTGTTTAAAAATAGAACAATCACATTCTGAAAATGTACAAATCATATTGTTGTGGTTAATAGTATTCTATCTTCTTTATTTGTTGTTATATCTACTTTCTGAATAAATTATGTGGCAATATTCATCAGTCAACTCATTGGTGTTAATTTTCAATCTATTAAGATAAAAAAATAATATAAAAATTCAATTACAGGATGTGATTTATGTAGCTTGCTCATTTTCCTCGACTGGTGCACTGACGTGGTTTATTTTTATAGCATTATCTACAAAGATACAAATAATTGTTATTGCGACATCTAGTGGACACATTTAGAACAGCATTTTCTTTCATTCAAAAATGTTGGCTCATTTTTACACTTTGCAAACTCATCCCGCGGGCCGTACGTTTGACACCCCTGTCTTGGAGAGTTTGTATGTGTTAGAAATATACAACAATACATATTTGATACTTGTTTATATTGACATTAGTCTTGTTTTATTCTGCAATATTGCTCAATTAAAGTCGCTTATTACGTATGTCTAGCTTGCATGCTTAGCTGTTGTGTAGCTGCTAGCTCCCCGTTTACGTTTTGTAAATGACTTCATTGAAATACAATAAGCGACCAACCTTGTATGTGCTTATTAGAGGGCATTTACATGTCAACTGGCTGCCCAGCTTTGCACAAGTAAACACGCTGCAGGACTGCTTGTATCAAGAGTTCAGATGCAAGCCAATATAACCCGATACTTATTAATTTGGTGATGTCAGAACGATATCCGACATCGGTAACAAATAGGGACATCTAATTTCTACAGCAGTTTTTGAGAAGGGGACTTTTTAAAGACATTTTAAAAGGACGTCCAAAGCAAAAAATTTTCACAAACGATTATTGTATGCCTAGATCCTGAAACACTGGAAACAAAAATCACCACGGGGAAAAAACCTATTAAGTTGAATTAACAGAGTCCAAATCTGTACTGGGCTCAATAACCTGTTCTACTGCTGCATAAATAGTTCCCAAAGGGTGTGCCAAATTAGTGCAGTTCAGCTAAATGTGTTGGTTTTCTGACATTGACTTGTTTCTTCAGCATTGTCCACACGTTTAAGTCAGTACTTTGGGAAGGCCATTCTAAAACCTTAATTGTAGCCTGATTTAGCCATTCCTTTACCACTTTTGAGGTGTGTTTGGGGTCATTGTCCTGTTGGAACACCCAACTGCGCCCAAGACCCAACCTTCGGGTGTCATGTCTGTGTGATCATGTTTTTGTTTTGGTCATGTTCGTTTTGGGTTTTGGACTTTTTCTGCACTTTTGTTTTGTCACCATAGCAACCATTAGTTTTCACCTGTCATGTCACGCACCTGTTTCACGTTTTGAGTCACGCACCTGCTTTCACTAATCATGTCCATAGTATTTAAGTTCATTCTTTTCAGTTTGTCGTTCTGACGACCTCCCCATATATGCTTCTGCACACTCTCCACACCCTTATGATCCTTGCTGCTCTTTTTTCATGCCGGTTCCATGCCAAGTAAGTTTTTGTTTATTAAGCCACAGTTAGTGTTTTGTTTAATTGTTCATAGTTTCCGCCACTGTGCGTGCTTTTCATTTGTACTTTTTTTGCTATAGTCTTTTGGTTTCATAGTTTATTCTCTGCCACTGTGCGCGCTTTTTGTTTGATCCTTTTCTTTGTATTTATAGTCTTTAAATAAAAAATGTACTTACATTCCCGTCTCGCCCGAGCCAACTTTCCGTTGCATCCCGGAAAAGCTAACACCCAAGACCAAGTCATGACATCGGGCTGATGATTTTAGGTTGTCCTGAAGAATTTGGAGGTAATCCTCCTTTTTCATCGACCCATTTACTCTCTGTAAAGCACCAGTTCCGCAAACCAGGCCCAGAGCATAATACTACCACCACCATGCTTGACAGTAGGAATGGTGTTCCTGGGATTTTCCTGGGATTAAAGACCTCACCTTTTCTCCTCCAAACATATTGCTGGGTATTGTGGCCAAACCACTCAATTTTTGTTTCATGTGACCACAGAACTTTCCACCAGAAGGTCTTATCTTTGTCCATGTGGTGTCAGATGAAACAAACATATATATATATATATATATATATATATATATATATATATAGCGACAATCGGTAGAAAATAGATGGATGGATTTATATATATATATATATATATATATATATATATATATATATATATATATATATAGTTTACAATGTACAAGCCACTAATCTCATCAAAACCATCAATTTCAATCCCTTGCAAGGCTCAATTTAAAGCAACTGGTCCACCCCTTAACCCCGCAGCGTGGTGCTCCACTATGACTACATCATAGCAGTGAAGGTTTTTCATTATTGCGAACTTTCATATATTGGCCAACACCCTTCATACAATAGGGAAGGGATTCATATGGCCTAATTCCACGGGAAAGAAAGAGGGGGCATGGGGGTGAATTATTTTGCAATGCAGTCTGCTGAAAATTAAAGAAAGTGTCACTCTTGGAATCGCCACAAGATACATCTTAAGAAGTTCAACACTGGCGGCTAAAGTGGATAGTGAACCTCCCCAATGCGTCACGTTTTATGTGTCAGGTAAACCGTGACTTCGTTCACAAATGTGCAGCCAGCAAATGCCACAGGCCAGTTGCACTGAGGATGCTGGGAGCTCTCAGGGTATTTTACTCTTTCCCTGCTTGCTTACAACTCGCGCCAATTAGATAAGAAGCTCACTGACAAGACACCAAGGACACTAAGGTGTTCCGTTATTAGGGTCCTCGGTCTCAAAAGTTGTGTTTTTGTCCCCCTCTCTTTGATTGTTCACAGTAAAAGCACAGGTTTGTTTTGAGGAAACTTCCTCTAAGTGCTACCCTTATGTGGCATGTGGTGAAGAGCAAATAATAAAAAATGATGTCATTACATTTTTACAGTTTGTTTCATTGAGTGCTTTAAAGGCGCTTTCAGTCGTTTTGAATTGATGCCAAAAGTCCTTCCGTCTGGAATCTAAATGCAAGGCAATCTTTCGAATGCAACGGTGAACCACAGGATCGTTTTGACTTAAACTAAGCCACAAAATTCATGTAGGACTATTTTTCATCACTATGCTGAGGAAGCATTATTAATGTGTCCCTGTTTGATGCAGAGTCGGCTTAAGAGTTGTGGCCGGGGCTGTGCTGCTTTATTGGATACATATATTACTGTCAAGTGGCCAGGTAGACTTACAGCTCCGAGCCTCTCATCCATATGAACAAACAGGCTAAGGGAGCCGATTGCAAGGGCAAGCTGGAATTAGCCAGACTAAAATTTATGACACAAAAATGAAGAGATATATATATATATACGTCAGCAGTATATGTCATTTTGTGTGGGTGAGACTTGCATTTAAGTGTAAAAGTGTTGTACTAAAGCCATTGTTGTTATGTTACACAAATATATGCACACATATAAACATCAACTAAATTTTCCGGACTATAAGCCGCAACTTTTTTTCCACGAGATGTGAACCCTGTGTTTCATACATAGGTGCGATTAATATATGGATTTTTCTTCGCTAGCAGCTAAATTATGAAATGGGCTAAGCAACGAAATCAAACAATGTACTAAAGTGATCCACTGTTCAAACTCAAAGGTGTTTACAAAGTACAAGGAAGAAGAATCCTGATAAACATCTTGAACTTTATTAATAAATGAGAAAATCTTCTCATCAATGACTTTACTGTTTTGTTTGATGAGCCGTTTTACTGCCGCATTACAGGCACCGTTTGGAAACAATTAAGGTGTGTAAATAAACATTTACAAAATCTCTGTATGTAAATATCTACTTTCACAAAGTACTGTTATATATCTGCAGTTTACAGTCCGGTGCAGCTAAACAATATATCTATTAATTTCTTCTAAAATTGTGTGGGTGCGGCTTAAATACCGGTGCAGTTTATAGGCCGGAAAATAGGGTAAAAGCTTTGATGATGTTATTTCAATGGCGAACAACCAAAGGTCCTATTCTCACAAAGGCATACATTCATGTAAGTTATTTTCTGTAAATATTCATTACTTGCTAGCGACAAAGTAGTGAGGACTCTTTGAAGTGAACTAGCCGCCGTTTTTTTTCTTCGTATTTTTTTTTTTTTTGGAAGCAACAAGTGATTGGTCAAAATGTATAGTGTCTACACTGGGGTCTCTAATAGGGATGTGTCGATCGATCGGCCACCGATTAATTTCGGCCGATTTTCTTGAAAAAGTAAGTGATCACCACTGCCGATTAACACCTTTCAATGCTGATCACAAACGTTGATCCCCTCTAGCTAATATTGTATGTAATTTAAGTCCCCCGATTGACAAGTTAGCAGCTAATTGTGTGTTGCCATACACAGTGTGTAGACCATGGGTGTCAAACTCTGACCCGCGGGCCAAATTTGGCCCGCCGTGTAATTTCAGTTGGCCCTTGAGGCGATATCAAATTAACACTAGAGCTGGCTCACTGATTATATTCAGCGGCGGTGCCGCGGTAACACCGTATTCACTGCTAAATTTCCTACTTTCCACCCTCTTGGAAGACTCTCGAATTTCAGTGCCCCACCCAAAACGAGTCAAGTCCGCTTTTCACTCAGTCCAGCGAATGCTGGCCCAGTCACATAATATGTGCGGCAACATAAACACAACAAAACAAATACCCAGAATCCCATGCAGCCCTAACTCTCAGCCCTAACCACCAAACGCACAGAGGGGTTGTTTTGGTGGTAGCCGGGGTGTAAATTGCAGCCCGGAAGAGTTAGGGGTGCATGGGATTCTGGGTATTTGTTTTGTTGTGTTTATGTTGTGTTACGGTGCGGATGTTCTCCCGAAATGTGTTTGTCATTCTTGTTTGGTGTGGATTCACAGTGCGGCACATATTTCTAACAGTGTTAAAGTTATTTATACGGGCACCATCAGTGTAACCTGTATCGCTGTTGACCAAGTATGTATGGCATTCACGTGTGTGCGTGCTGAAGCCGCACATATTTTGTGATCGGGCCGGCACCTTGTTGGAATGAATGAAACGTGGACGTGACGACAGCTCATAGAGGACCTAAAATGCAGTGCAATTAAGGCACGCCCCCAAGACTGTGGTCCGGGTGGACTACGAGGTATAATGACTGATGAACAACTTCGTTCGATAATGAAAGATGCCTCAGCTCAAAGCCCGAGCCCCGAAATTAATGAATTAGCATCCAAGAAAAGATGGCAGGTATCTGGCTTGGGCACATCAGATTAGATCAGTGTGTTGCAAACTGAGCAGTTTAAAGTCCTGAATGGTTGGTTTATTCATTATCTTATTTTCTAATTTATTAGCCTGTGGAAAAAGTTAATGTTGATTATTTACCTCAGAAGGCTGCAAATAGAAAAGAGGCATTACAATTTTATTCAAATTGTATTTGATATGCCATTGATATTTTTTAATTATTATTATTATTATTTGAAACTCGATTTTGCATGTCACTATAAAGTTATACAAGCCTTGCTTGTTCAATATTCAATGCAAAACTTGTTTGGGTCCCTATTAAAAGGTTAATTTGTTCAACCTTGGCCCGCGTCTTTGTTCAGTTTTAAATTTTGACCCACTCTGTATTTGAGTTTGACACCCCTGGTGTAGACGCTCCCTTAAGTCAATAATACTCACTTCCATTACGCCAAATAAACTGCATTTATTAATATCTTGAGTATCATTATGAAATTGTATTATCACTGGAGGATGAAGCTAAACATGTTACACATTGAGAGCAAGCAAGCAAATATCTAATAGCTGTAACATACAAGCCAAACAAAAGCAAGAAATAAGTGCTTAGTGAAGTTTAAGAAGCAGAAGGTAAGCAGATATTAACAGAAAAGGAATAAGAGTCTAAAGCAGGGGTGTCCAAACTATAATATATATATATATATATATATATATATATATATATATATATATATATATATATATATATATATATATATATATATATATATATATATATATATATATATATATATATATATATATATATATGTATGTGTGGGAAAAAAATCACAAGACTATTTCATCTCTACAGGCCTGTTTCATGAGGGGGGGTTTCCCTCAATCATCAGGAGATTTTTATCTATATATATATATATATAGATATAGAGGTGTAATTTTGATTGTTCAGTGAGCAGGTTGTGTTATATGTGACCATGTGTGTTGACTTTTTGCGCTAGATGATTTTTTTTTCTTTTTCTGCACCATGACTAGGAAAGGTTATTTGGATTGGGTCATATAAGTGAATGCTGTGCTGATAGTATCAAAAAAGTACACATGTTGCTTATTGCAATTGAACTTGTGCCGTCGTCACGCGGGTCCAAACTGAAGATGCCAGCAGGGCGCTTGCGGCATGGGGTTCGGACACCACTGGTCTAGAGAGAAGATAATATAACAACTGTTGATGTGTCAGCATATTGTTACAGTCAGTACACTACACATAAGGGGGCGCATCCACATATTGGTGGCGTCAACGCCAAATGTAACACCAATAGATGATCTACACCGGAATAATTAAATCGATATGTTTTGTTTCTCAATTTGTTTCTTTTTTTGTTTTGTTTATGTTAATGATACAAAAAGAGAAAATAGTTCACTGGACACAGAAGGACTTTGTGGGCAAAAACGGATTTTGATGAGTAGCAGATAGTAGTTTTTGATTGTGTTAACTTATTTTGTACAAATGTTTTTTTCAAACAATTGTATGTAATAAGAGAATAAATAACTTGTTCAAAAGTGTGTTGATATTGTTAAACTGTCAATAGCACTCACCATAAATACATTGAAATATGAACAGTTAATACATATGATCGATATTCATATTGGTATCGGCCGATCTCACTCATGGATGATTGATATTGGAATCGGCAGCATAAGAACATCCCTTGTCTCCAACCTTTTTTCTTCTGTGAGCTACTTTTACGAAATTAAAATCAATGAGAGCTACTCGTTGTTGTAACGTTTAACATTAACACAATGTTGGTATCTTACATTCTGTATTAAAAAAAAGAAGTTTGTTCCTCCCTTCTGTTTATACATGTTTTTCTCGTTCAGGTTTTTTCACTGTTACTTTGCCGACAAAAAAATATGTTTAACTTACCGTATTTTCCGGACCATAGGGCGCACCGATGAATGGTCTATTTTTGATCTTTGTTCATATATTAGGGGAACCGGATTATAGGGCACATTAAAGGAGTCATATTATTATTATTTTTTTCTAAATGGAAAACACTACCTTGTGGTCTGCGTAACATGTAATGGTGGTTCTTTGGTCAAAATGTTGCATAGATTATGTTTTACAGATCATCTTCAAGCCGCTTTCTGACAGTCGCTTCCGGATGCCGCTTCCCCGTCATCTTTCTTGTAGCGGTGTAGCGTGCAAGGACGGGGGTGGAAGAAGTGTCAAAAGATGGAGCTAACTGTTTTAATGACATTCAGACTTTACTTCAATCAATAACGGAGCAGCATCTCCTCATCCGGATACAACCACACAGGAAATGTGTCCCGTGAAAAACCGTCCGACCGGAACTCTAATAACTAAAGTTCCCTGGGTGAATAATGTAAACTCACTACACCGGTATGTTTTAGTGCTTTCATGGCGAGTTTACTGACAGATATAAGTAAGAACTTTACACTACTTTATATTAGAAATGGCAACAGCGGAGGATGAATGTCCCATAACAAAAAGATAGAGAAAAAGAAAAAGCTTATCAATCACGACGTCGGCAATTTTTCAGGATTTATGCAGATCCCGAATACAGATCAGCAGGCACCAGAAGGTAAGAAAAGTTGCTTTATATAATATTGTGAAACAAAACGCCAGATAATATGTCTTACCTTTATACACACACCATAATAATACTCGTATGTTTAATGCGCCGACAATCCACCAAGTGGTGCGGCTTCATAGCTTACCAAAGTCGTACTAAAACATTTTAATATATTTTTGAGCACTGTGTGTAATGTTCTATATATTCAATGGAACATTTAAAATGTTGGTGTTGTTTTACTTGAGACCCATCATAGTGCAGGCTACACGTATCTCTTATGTTTGACTGCCATCTACTGGTCACACTTATCATTTCACCATGTACCAAATAAAATAGCTTCGAGGTGGGTAATCTTAACCAAACGTATTCCTTACATTAGGCGCACCGGATTATAAGGCACACTGGAGTTTTGAGGGGAAAAAAATGACTTGAAGTGCGCCTTATAGTCCGCAAAATACGGTATATGATTGGCAATATTTAAAATGTAATTTAATTTAGAAGCAAATCCCCATTAAAACGTCATTGTCTTTGTACTAGTTTGTGGTAATGTGACATTAAAAAGAAGAATTTTGTCTAAATGGAGAAGATATACAAATAAGAGTTTGAGCAAATATTATTTGACCCATCGAGTTACCGGTTGGAGACCCTTGATCTACACTGAGTAGAAGGTGGAGGGTGGTGTTGCTTCTTAATTAGAGACCACACGTGAAAAAGGGTGAGGGAAATGATTCATTTTAATGATATTTCAATGCGTAAAAGGACCGTTCAGTCTAATTGAGATTGGTCTTCGTTTTTGTGTCCAATACTTTGTTTTTTGTAGCAATCCATACCATGTTGAACATGTAACTAAATACATATGAATGAAAAACTGTTGACGTAATTGCATTTTTACATTAAAATTCACTTTACAACTATTTTTTTTTTTTTTTTTTTTTAAATTAGACAAATCTGATGCGCCATTTGGGAGCCGAAATATTTCTTTCAGAGGGCCAAGACAAAGGAGCTGAAGTTCACGTCACTATGACAAAGCAAATGCGTCGTCCAACTGCTAACGCATAACGCTAACAATTCCGGCTAGGACAACTCCTGCTCGGCTTTGTCACGAATGGCATCTAAATTACCACACTCATTCATCAATGTCATTATGACTCTGCACTTTCACAAAGCCAATTATGAAGTGTTTATCAGTTATCTTCCTCGGGGAATCGCTGAGCCAATACAGTGACATTGCCTGCGGTGGGAAAGGACACTCACTCCTGGGAAGTCACGGTTCCTTATCAGTAACCTGCGCGCTTCTGATTGACAATAATGGAGGAGAAACAAGACATGAGTAAGCATGCTAATTATTACAGAGGCCATTTTTAATGCATACGCAATGTGTTGACCCAGTTATGACCTAGAAGTAAGTCTGTTGATTCATTTATTGACCCAAATATGTGACATCACTTCATTATAATTATACATGCAAACCAAATGACATCTCCCAGAGCTTTGTTTCCTGTCACTCACACACATCAGTGACCCAGAGCGATGTAGTTGTCTTATATTTGGGTCAATAGGCCGACAGTATTTTTGACAAAATACAGTGATATACACAGTTGTATTACAGTATTTGAATAGTGCATTGATTTTATATAACTACAGTAAACCCAGTTATGTTGTCGCCTCGATGACTGGCTGACTAATGTCAAACTAAACGTACCAACCTGCACATTTCCTTGCGATGTTCACCAAGAATTTGAAAAAAGGAACAATTTGTGCACATTTTAATTTGAATTATTGTGCTTTCATATATTATTGTATACACTAATGGAGTCATTTTGTCGTATGCCTTGGCTACAGTTTTAATAAAGCTTTTCCACACGTACAAATCTTTGTGGGCAACATTCTGAAAAATAAAAATAAATTATGTTGGTGCTGTGTTTAATACATTTATTTCAGGGTTGTCCAAACTTTTTGTATGCAAAGTAACTATATACATGTGTGTGTGTATATATATACAGTGTTGGACGCGTTACTGTAACGCCGTTAGTTTCGGCGGTAACTAGTAATCTAACGCGTTATTTTTTATATTCAGTAACTCAGTTACCGTTACTACATGATGCGTTACTGCGTTATTTTACGTTACTTTTGATGTAGTATCGGCTAGAAACAGAAGCGCTGCGGTGTCGTTCTTCTGAATCTTCCTCTGTCACAAGCCGGAGAGAAGAAAAGAGGCGCGCTCTGGGTGTGTGTGTGTGGGGAGGGGAGGGGAGGCACACACGTGATACGCGGTTTGATATAGGAAACAAAAACAAAAAAAGTTGTTGTCACGTTCAGTCCACACACAGCGTGGTCATGGCGAGCGCAGTAACGGAGGAGCTTGAACGCCCCTCACCATTGAATCGGTGTGTTTATAGGTGCAGACTCGGTTGTGCAAAACAAGGGTTTTAAACACATGCTGAACGTGCTTGAGCCACGTTACGACATCCCGTCGCGCACCCACTTCAGCGATAAGATTGTGCCAGATCTTTATGAGCAGGAGAAGAAAAAAGTTGTGAATGAACTATCCCGAGCATCATCTGTTGCGCTCACGACAGACGGCTGGAGGTCCAGGGGAACTATAAGCGCTCACTTCATCACAGCAGACTGGCAGATGAGAAGACACGCCCCCTCTACAAGAGTCACCTTGCGCAGGTACTGACACAAGCAGTGGAGGAATGGAAGATAAAGATATCCCAGTCACACGTGATAATGCCAAAAATCAAATAATTACAGTGAATGAGGCAGGACTGGGACCACAGATAGGTGCTTTGCACATGTAGTGAATTTGGCATCACAGAAGGGAATCTCAGTCAATAGGATGGAGCGCCTCCTTGGGAGGATCAGGAAGGAGGTTTCCTACTTCCACCCAAGCACAACAGCTGCTCATGTGCTTAAGACAAAGCAAGAAATGCTAAAGCTGCCTAATCATAAGCTCATACATGATGTCCCAACAAGGTGGAACTCCACTTATGGTATGTTGGAGCAGCAGGCAGCTATATACTCTGCATTGACCCACAACACCCTGAAGACAAATGTCACCCTGTCTGATGATGATGTGAGAGTGGCAGATGAGGTCCTCCAGGTGCTTAAACCCCTCAAAAGTGTTACATCTCTACTGAGCACTAAAACTTCACCATCTGTGTCAATGATCCTGCCACTGAAAACAAGGATTCTACAATCCATGGCTGTGTGGAAGACAGCAGCATCACTCCAGTGCCTTCTTATGTTGCACTTTAACTTGTTTTTTATTAATGGTCATTGGTCCAAGTTTAAAGAAAGGAGGAATGCCTTTTTATGTTGCACTGTTTTTCATTAATTATGTTAAAAGGGAAATAAAAATGCATGTCAAGTTGATCAACAGATTGTATTATTCTCCAGTGCAATAACAGTACTGAAATGAAGGCTAAAAGGGCATTAATGGGAGCTTTAAAAAAAAATAAGAAAAAAAGAAGTAACTAAATAGTTACTTTTCACAGTAACGCATTACTTTTTGGTGTAAGTAACTGAGTTAGTAACTGAGTTACTTTTGAAATAAAGTAACTAGTAACTGTAACTAGTTACTGGTTTTCAGTAACTAACCCAACACTGTATATATATGACTACATATTTTATAGTATAATGGATGTATAATTAATAATTACTATAATTGAATCTTAAGAGTATGTGAAAGTTCAACTCCGAACTTGTTTACTTCTGTGATGACCTCCTTAAGGCATTTTTTAAATAATCAGAAATATCAAGCAGCTAAAATGTGCCAAATTATTAAATAATAAATACATGTTTTGCATTTACCCATCCTTCCTTGTAATGGATTTAAATGAGTGTAATTTTGACTTTTTTATTTTTTGACTTTTTTTAATCTCCACAAAGTTCAATGAGTATGTTGTGTTATGTGTGACCATGTTTATTGTATTTGTGTGCTTGTTGATTATTTTTCTTTTCTGTACCATGACTAGGGAAGGTTGTTTGGATTGAGTCATGTTACCAAATGATGTGCTGTTGAACTTGCAAGTACAATTTATGGTTGATTAACTTTCATTGGCCACCAGATGGTGATAAAATAACAGCTACTAGACCACCGGCTATTCGTATATGATTTGAATATGCAACTCCGAGCCATATGACTTATTGCACTCATGCCGTCTAGTGGGCCATATCAAAGACGACATCTGGCGGGTAAAATTGAAAACGCCAGCCCGGCCGCAAATTGGCTCGCAGGCTATAGATTGGACACCCCTGATTTACTTTAAAGCTTACTTTGCCCTTTGTGTATGTTTTATTGCTGAGAAACAAGACAGTAGTTGTGTTGCTGTTGGGATTTCATACTGCTTACAGACAATGAAGATGTTAATACAACAACACGTTGCCATAAACGGACTGACTTCACAGAAATAATCACTTTGGCTTTTAAATTTTATGTTGACAAAAGCAGTAGACCGCGGTTAAAGGAGCTCTCTAATGAAAACAACACTGGCACTTATTCCATAGTTCTGGACCTAAAAATTATGCCTACAGGTCAAATTACCGCCAAAATAGAAACAGTAGTAATTTTAGGTTTGTTTTCTAAGGAGTTTCAGTACATATTAGAACGTCTACTTTTAACTCCAAAATGTGGGTGGGCCTGCACCAGTCTGCTGACAACACCTACAGAAGAGTGGAGGCACTTTCATATTGCGTAATGTGTTTTGGTAGCATCTTCATCCCGAATCACGTTATTTTCACTCAATATTTGAAGGAATGATCATATACGGTATTCTGCCCGATGCATTGTTGCCGGTTGTAAAAATACATCTAGAGAAGGGGTCAGTCAGCCTGCATCGATTTCCAAATGACAGAAATACGATGAAAGTATGGACCTCTCAAGTCAAATTGACTTGCGCAAGCAACATGGGACAGACCAAGAGAGAGGAGTTTATTTTGCAGCGATCATTATAATGATTCTGACTTTGAAGACTAAGGGTTTTGGGAGGAGTTTGAGTGTAAAAGTGTAAAAGACTCAAGCCAAATAAGATCCCCCCAAAATAGGAGAGAAAGACAGCAGAAAAAAAAAAGAAAAAAGAGCAGACCGGTTGCTCAAAAACGAGAAAAAAATAAGGTAAGCTGCTGTTATTCTACAAACTCTAAAACCAGTGAAGTTGGCATGTTGTGTAAATCATAAATACAAACAGAATACAATGATTTGTAAATATTTTTCAACCTATATTCAATTGAATAGACTGCAAAGACAAGATACCTAACGTTCGAACTGAGAAACTGAGAAAAAAAAATATGTTTGGCAAATATTAGCTCATTTGGAATTTGATGCCTGCAACATGTTTCAAAAAAGCTGGCACAAGTGGCAAAAAAGACTGAGAAAGTTGAGGAATGCTCATCAAACACGTATTTGGAACATCCCACAGGTAAAAAGGCTAATTGGGAACAGGTGGGTTCCATGATTGGGTATGAAAGCAGCTTCCATGAAATGCTCAGTCATTCACAAACAAGGATGGGGCGAGGGTCACCACTTTGTGAACAAATGTGTGAGCAAATTGTCGAACAGTTTAAAAATAACTTTTCTCAACGAGCTATTGCGAGGAATTTAGGGATTTCCCCATCTACGGTCCGTAATATCATCAAAAGGTTCAGAGAATCTGGAGAAATCACTGCATGTAAGCGGCAATGTCCATGACATTCAATCCCTCAGGCGGTACTGCATAAAAAAAGCAACATCATTGTGTAAAGGATATCACCACATGGGCTCAGGAAAACTTCAGAAACGCACCGTCAGTAACTACAGTGCGTCACTACATCTGTAAGTGCAAGTTAAAACTCTACTATGCAAAGCCAAAGCCATTCATCAACAACACCCAGAAACGCCACCCGCTTCGCTGGGCCCAATTTCATCTAAGATGGACTGATGCAAAGTGGAAAAGTATTCTGTGGTCAAACGAGTCCGCATTTCAAATTATATTTGGAAACTGTGGATGTCGTGTCCTCCGGACCCAAGAGGAAAAGAACCATCCGGACTGTTATAGGCGCAAAGTTCAAAAGCCAGCATCTCTGATGGTATGGGGGTGTATTAATGCCCAAAGCATGGGTAACTTACATATCTGTGAAGGCGCCATTAATGTTGAAAGGTACATACAAGTTTTGGAGCAACATATGTTGCCATCCAAGCAACATTTTTTTCATTGACACCCCTGCTTATTTCAACAAGACAATGATAAGCCACATTCTGCATGTGTTACTACAGCGTGGCTTCGTAGTGAAAGAGTGCACGTACTAGACTGGCCTGCCTGTAGTCCAGACCTGTCTCCCATTGAAAATGTGTGGCGCATTATGAAGCATAAAATATGACAACTAAGACCCCTGGACTGTTGAACAACTTAAGCTGTACATCAAGCAAGAATGGGAAAGAATTCCACCTGAAAAGCTTCAAAAATTGGCCTCCTCAGTTCCCAAACATTTACTGAGTGTTGTTAAAAGGAAGGGCCATGCAACACAGTGGTAAAAATGTTTATGTGCCAACTTTTTTGCAATGTGTTGCTGCCATTACATTTCTAAGTTAATGATTATTTGCAATAATAAATTAAGTTTCTCAGTTCGAACATTAAATATTTTGCCTTTGCAGTCTATTCAATTGAACATAAGTTGAAAAAGATTTGCAAATCATTGTATTCTGTTTTTATTCACGATTTACACAACATGCCAACTTCACTGGTTTTGGGTTTTGTATTTTGTGTCTTCTTCTACAGACTTTTAGGAAATGCTGAAAGAGCATGAGCATACACAGGCTATGGTGTCTATGGAAGAGGAGATGAAAGATGAAATTCCGAAAATGGTGATTCCTCAAAATGTTAACCATATCAGTTTTGAAATTATCATGGACCTGTGTGACAAAAAACATGCAATTAAGTGATCAAAAAAATAACTTTAAATACCTTTATCCACACGGTCTATGCGAGGAAATGGGTTCCAGTTCTGTAGATGACGTCACACTAAGAGGGGAGTTTTGTGATGGAAAGAGGGCGTTCCAAGTACACTTAGTTATATCTCTCGGTTACTCAAAAACTAATTGATGTTATGAGAAATGAGTGCCAGATTTATTTTCAGAAGCAAAAACTACATCAAGTGAACTTGTTAGTAAAATTTCAGTCTCATCCGCACGCTATCTGTCATTAAAGTCAAAATGTTTTGTTTTGGCAACCACTGACGTGAGTATTGGAAATGTGTGTACAAGCAATGAGCGAGAAAAGCAATGCAAAAATTACAGTGTATACGTAAAGTCATACATTAAAGCTATTGAAACCAAATATAACCCTGGCAGTAGATGGCCAAACAACAGGGCGATTAATGTGTTTTTTAAGCATTTGCAGAAATCTCAGAGGCGATGAATCAGAGTTAATAGCAAAACCAAAGCCACTTTGAAATAAATAATAGCGGCTAATAGCTCTGATGCAGAACACATAAACAACACTTTAATTTACAAGGAGACGTAAAAGAGTCCACATTTTCCATCCCCAACAGACCTCAAGGGCCGCATGCTGTGCTTAATACAAACACTAAAAAGAAAAAAAAAACCTCTTACTTACAAAACATAATTATGCTCCTTGCAAAAAAAAAACGTCCAAAGCTGTCGTTTTCCGTTCTTCTATAATTTGTGTTTTGCATCTTGTTTGTGGATTCGATACACACTGTGTCGTGTCCTTGGGCACAATACATACACTCTAATGGGAGGGAGAGTTCTGCAGTGACCATGCAGAAGCGGGAACAACAGGGTTCCTTTTAATACCTGCAAGCATCAGTGCAAAGACCTAAAAATGCTACTTAGGTCTTTGTGGCACTTTAAGGTGAATAGAGTAGGCCATTAGCTAATGGTCGCACGCTGCTCTATGTCCTACCCCCGGTGGTAGAGGGAGGTAAAGTAATGGAGAATGGGTGGTCTTGAACTAAAATATAATAAACCAAGACATGGCTGGAACCACAAAATCCCCAATGCTGCAGGGGCAAGCAGCCATCCCACACACACTGGTGCCAATTCCACATTCAAGGCTCAAACGTTATCTATAGCGGCGGTGAAACTGTGGGACAATGTGAGTGGAGAAATTAAACTGTCTTCTAGCCTAAGAGTGTTCAACCTTGCGGTAAAAAAATGTGTTGTTGGGAAACTATCAAAAACATGACTAGTTGTTTGGACTATCTAAACTGTGGAACACAGGTGCAAAATAACTCACTGTGGAATAAGCATACTTGCCAACCTTGATACCTCCGATTTCGGGAGGTGGGGCGTGGGGGGAGTCGGGGGCGTGGTTAAGAGGGGAGGAGTATATTTACAGCTAGAATTAACCAAGTCAAGTATTTCATATATATATATATATATAAGAAATACTTGACTTTCAGTGAATTCTAGCTATATATATATTTATTTTATTTATATATAAATATATATATATATATATATATATATATATATATATATATATATATATATATATATATATATATATATATATATATATATATATATATATATATATATATATCAAATAAATACTTGAATTTCAGTGTTATTATTTACACATATACACACACATAACACTCATCTACTCATTGTGGAGTTAAGGGTTGAATTGTCCATCCTTGTTCTATTCTCTGTCACTATTTTTCTAATCATGCTGAACACCCTCTCTGATGATGCATTGCTGTGTGGCACACACAAAAGTGCTTTCATCAAATGCACTGGAGTCTGGAATCTTCCATCTCTCCTGTCCAGGTCCAATCGCAGCTGCGGCTTGGAACTTACAAGCGTATTTCTTCATCTTACTCGTCGTCGGCGTCGCCACGGCTGTATCGTCCTCGTTCTTCGTCTCCTTGTTGTGTGCGCAGTTGTGCACTACACTCTCTAAAAGCACTAAATGTTATTGTCACACATGCATGTACAGTAGATGGCAGTATTGTCCTGTTTAAGAGTGTCACAACATTGCTGTTTACGGCAGATGAACGGCTTTACGGTAGACGAAAACGTGACTGCTGCTGTTGTGTGTTGTTACCGCGCTCGGAGGACGTTAATGAAACTGCCTAACAATAAACCCACATAAGAAACCAAGAACTCGCCCTCGATCATTCTCCAGTTATAACGTGATTGGGCAGGCATGCTTTTTATATTGTGGGAAAGCGGACGTGAAAACAGGTCAGGTCCGCATGGAGCTGGAGGAGGCGTGGCCTCCAGCTCGGCCTGAATTTCGGGATATTTTCAGGAGAAAATTTGTCCCGGGAGGGTTTTGGGAGAGGCGCTGAATTTTGGGAGTCTCCCGGGAGGGTTGGCAAGTATGGGAATAAGGGACATAACACACCAGACAAGGCTTCAGAAGACGAAAGATACCCAGGCAAGATGGAGCTAATCTCATGGTCGCTCAATGCTATTGCCAAAGTGTTTTCCAGCATATGTTAGTCTTGTTCTGAAATTGTCATGTATCCATCAAATCTGCTGTTGAAACTTGGACTATACAACCAACATATATAACCAACATATAAGTTGATTGTAAATTAGGGGCGGGACATGGATAAGCATTCTTGCTTTGTTTCCCCGTATCCCTTTTTGGTGGGTGCCGTTGCATGTCTGTCAAATTTCAAAGAGTGATGAAGTGTTGCTATATATGTCTGCCGGAATAAATAAATTCATTCATTCATTCAATCCAAAGACAGGAAATAGGCTATTGTTTCATTTTCCGACTCACCCAAATGTTGCCATCCTGGTGATAAGGTTTCCAGTTCCTTCCCGAGTCGCTGTAGAGCAGACGGTAGCGCGTGGTCCAATCGGAGCTGCTGTAGCGCCCCTGGGTTGCGATGGCGCTCACCTGCTTTCTGGAGCCCAGGTCCACCTGTAGCCACTGGTAGTGGTCGCTGTCCAGTGGAGACCATCCACCAGCACCTATGACACAAGATTTCATGTTCATAAAAAGTAATATGTGCAGACCAATATGGCAGCAGGTTTGTGTTTGACACCATGGCAGAATAAAATGTCTTATCTGTACGTAATGATGTTGTATAACGCGAATGCACAGTTTATATCAATGGTCAGTGTCCAGCAGAGAGGTACATACCGACACAGACACCTTGCACAGCGCATGAAAAAATGCATGTTTTATTCATGTTTTTTTTACATTAGTTATACGGTTGTGATGAGTGACAAGGTATCTTCTTCAGTATTGTCTAATTATACACAGGTAAGGCTTCTATTTCCAGGTGAAGAGCATTAGTATGTATGACTTTTCAAGATGGGTTCTTTTTTTCTGGTTATTAGCATGCAGGCAGCAATGTGACATTTGAAAAACTACCACCGCGTAGATACCGATACCTTGATGACGCGACAGCATGCCGTCATCTTGTTATTGATTCCATCTTCTTCTTATAAATTCCTGCTCTTCTACTTAAACCATGGCAGCTGTGTAAATAATTCAAACGGCAACAACCCTCTCCATACTGTCAGGTATGCACTTATCTCCATTTATGCACTGCGGTTCAATATTTGAATTCTGGAGAGAGGATTATGATGATACTTCATGGTAGCACAACCTGGAGTTACGACAAATACGAAAGAAAAACAACAACAGATAAAACAGGGACAACAATGTTGTGAAGGCACTGAAATTAACTAAGAATACTTTCTGGAAACCTTCAATTGGTGGTATATGTTACTGATTCTTTAGAGATTCTTGAAACATTTGCTTCCATTACATTGTTAAGCAACTGTCGATCTGTTTCATAAATAACTGTTGAATTTGATACATAATGTTCTTTATTATTTCGAGTTGTCATTGCCAAGATTTAAAATTTGGACTACTGACTTTCTATATTTCCCCACCAGATGACCCTACTTTTTCCAATTTAAATCACGCAGCATTTTACACATTTGAAAATTATCTTCATAGGTACCTTTCAAGGGAAATAATAGATACAATTAAAATACATCTACATATATATATATATATATATATATATATACATATATATATATATATATATATATATATATATATATATATATATATACATATATATATATATATATTTTGAAGTTTGCGTGTGTTTGATTTTATTTTGTCATTTTTCAGTTCTTTTTTTGTTGTTGTTAGTTTTGGATTAATGCCTCGAAAAAACGGATCTATGTAAAAATCTCGATTGTCAAAGTCGTCAAAAATAGTGTTATGAAGAGTATTGTACACTACTTCAAAACGTCATAAGCATAAGTGTTTGTGTTGTGTTGTGTACAGGGGGAGTAGACGGCACAGACAACAAGGGGCATAGTATAGCTCTATGATTATATATATATATATATATATATATATATATATATATATATATATATATATATATATATATAAATAAATAAAATAACAACAATAACAGTAAAAACTAGAGAATGGAGTGTGACAAAAATCCAAGAGAGTATGGTGTGTGACTAAGTGTGGGAATTAATTGTTGTGTGTTACCGGGAGTGTTGAGCGAGAGGCGGAAGTCCCGGAGGGAAAAGGCAGGCTTGAATGTCCGTGAGACAGGCAGGTAGTCGGGGGTATAAGGAGGCGTCAACAGGTCCGTGTCCAGGCGAGAGGTCGAGATCCAAGGGTGAGCCAAAGAACCAGAGAGGAACAACGAAAAAGACGAGACGTACAGCTCGTCACGCAGAACGGGGATTTGTGTACGCGAACAGAAGATTATGTTCTGGTCCGGAACGCAGGTCTGCACTGGCTTAAGAAGCCAAGGAAGCTCATTACTGGCAGGTGCGCAAAGTGCTGATTGATTGCAGCTTCTTGCTGCCGCCGGAGTGACGCGTGCAGGAGATGAGCGGCCGTGGGCGTGTACCGAGGTGCGCTCCTCGGGGCTCATTGATGAGTGTGCATTGGCATGCGCCCGGCCGTGACAATAAGTAAGGTTTCCGTCAATTTAAAAGACTGAATTATTAGAAGTGTACACAAATATTAAACTGGATGTATTTTTTTAAAACAGCCGTTATTGGAAAGCTGATATTTTATGTAATTAAGATTTAAAACTGTGAGTCTTTATAGCTATTATTTTTTAATACGACACTAAAACATAAAACTAAAAAAAAAAGAATAACATCAGTAAATTACTGATACTGAATTGACCTAACATTCCAAGAAAATACAGAAGTCCAGATCTAAATTGAGGCAACAGGATATACAAATCAAATCAAATCAAATCAACAAAACCCAAAACCAGTGAAGTTGTCGTATTTACGCTTCATAATTTTCACATTTTCAATGGGAGACAGGTCTGGACTACAAGCAGGCCAGTCTAGTACCCACATTATTTTACTACGAAGTCACACTGTTGCAACATGTGGCTTGCCATTGTCTTGCTGAAATAAGCAGGGGCTTCCATGATAACGTTTTTTGCTGCTGTGACCAAATGTCACCTCCATATTTATACTGTTGACTGTCAATCAGAATGTGCAATAATGTTATGTTACTTACTGTGCCATTTTTTTTTAATTATTTTTTTTTAAGCTAAGTACTGTGTGACTTGTTGAAGGGTGGACTAGCAAAGTAAGATTTTCATTGTACGGCAAACTGTCTGTTTAACTGTGCATATGACAATAAACAATCTTGAATCTTGAATCTTTAACTTGCACATACAGATGTAGCAACAAACTGTAGTTACTGACAGTGGTTTTCTGAAGTGTTCCTGAGCCCATGTGGTGATATCCTTTACACACTGATGTCGCTTTTTGATGCAGTACCGCCTGAGGGATCGAAGGTCATGGGCTCACCTCCCAGGGGGTGCTCAAGGATGATGGGTTAAATGCAGAGAATAATTTTGCCACTCCTCGTGTGTGTGTGACAATCATTGGTACTTTAACTTTTAACTTAGCCGCTTACGTGCAGTGATTTCTCCAGATTCTCTGAACCTTTTGATGATATTTGATGATAATCCCTATATTCCTTGCAATAGCTTGTTGAGAAATGTTGTTTTTAAACTGTTCGACAATTTGCACACGCATTTGTTCACAAAGTGGTCACCCTCGCTCCATCCTTATTTGTGAATGACTGAGCATTTCATGGAAGCTGCTTTTATACCCAATCATGGCACCCACCTGTTCCCAATTAGCCTGTTCACCTGTGGGATGTTCCAAATAAGTGTTTGATGAGCATTCCTCAACTTTCTTAGTCTTTTTTGCCACTTGTGCCAGCAAGAAATCTGCGTTCAAAGAACTCCGGCTTATTAATGATTCCCAGAGCCCAACAAAAGTCTGCGGGCTATAAAGCGTTTTTTATTCGGGCTCCAGTACTATGAAATGCCCTCCCGGTAACAGTTAGAGATGCTACCTCAGTAGAAACATTTAAGTCCCATCTTAAAACTAATTTGTATACTCTATCCTTTAAATAGCCCCCCTTTTTTAGACCAGTTGATCTGCCGTTTCTTTTTCTTTCTACTCTGCTCCCCCCTCTCTCCTGTGGAGGGGGAGACACACAGGTCCGGTGGCCATGGATGAAGTGCTGGCTGTCCAGAGTCGGGACACAGGGTGGACCGCTCGCCTGTGCATCGGTTGGGAACATCTCTGCGCTGCTGACCCGTCTCCGCTCGGGATGGTTTCCTGCTGGCCCCACTATGGACTGGACTCTTACTATTATGTTGGATCCACTATGGACTGGACTCTCACAATATTATGTCAGACCCACTCGACATCCATTGCATTCAGTCTCCCCTAGAGGGGGGGGGGCTACCCAAATATGCGGTCCTCTCCAAGGTTTCTCATAGTCATTCACATCGACGTCCCACTGGGGTGAGTTTTTCCTTGCCCTTATGTGGGCTTTGTACCGAGGATGTCGTTGTGGCTTGTGCAGCCCTTTGAGACACTTGTGATTTAGGGCTATATAAATAAACATTGATTGATTGATTGATTTTTTTAAACATGTTGCAGGCATCAAATTCCAAATGAGCTAATATTTGCAAAAAAAAAAGTTTTCCGATTTGAATGTTAAATATCTTGTCTTTTCAGTTTATTCAATTGAATATAAGTTGAAAATAGAATGTCCATCAAAATAGACAAAGTCTCTCAGACTTGTTTTCTGGTGAGTTTCAGCGCATTTTGGAAAGTCCACTAAGTTTACATAACTACCATTGTTATGTATTATAATTTCTGCTGATCTCGTATTAGATTAATATCGGTATCGGACAACACTCAAGGCTCCAATATTGGTATCCTATCGTAACTGTACAAGTTGTATAGGGCAGTGTTTTTCAACCACTGTACCGCGACACACTGTGCCGTGAGATACAGTCTGGTGTGCCATGGGAGATTATCTAATTTCACCTATTTGGGTTAAAAATATTTTTTGCAAACCAGTAATTATTGTCAGCAAATTATGTGTTGTTGTTGAGTGTCTGTGCTGTCTAGAGCTTGGCAGAATAACCGTGTAATACTCTTCCATATCAGTAGGTGGCAGCCGGTAGCTAATTGATTTGTAGATGTCGGAAACAGCGGGAGGCAGCGTGCATGTAAAAAGGTGTCTAATGCTTAAACCAAAAATAAACAAAAAGGTGAGTGCCCCTAAGAAAAGGCATTGAAGCTTAGGGAAGGCTATGCAGAACAAAACTAAAACTGAACTGGCTACAAAGTAAACAAAAACAGAATGCTGGACGACAGCAAAGACTTACTGTGGAGCAAAGACGGCGTCCACAATGTACATCCGAACATGACATGACAATCCACAATGTCCCCACAAAGATGGATAAAAACAACTGAAATGTTCTTGATTACTAAAACAAAGTAGATGCGGGAAATATCGCTCAAAGGAAGACATGACACTGCTACAGGAAAATATCAAAAAAAGAGAAAAAGCCACCAAAATAGGAGCGCAAGACAAGAACTAAAACACTACACACAGGAAAACAGCAAAAAACTCAAAATAAGTCACGGCGTGATGTGACAGGTCATGACAGTACACCTACTTTGAGACAAGAGCTATATTGATGAATGATTGGTTATGATTCAAAATCACATCAAACAATTGCGACCATGACTTTTTTACTGTCAACTGAGTTTCGTTTTGTAATAATTTCTGCTGGTGGTGTGCCTCCGGATTTTTTAAATGCAAAAAATGTGCCTTAGCTCAAAAAAAGGTTGGAAAACACTGGTATAGGGACACCCCTATAGATAAAAGATTCCGAGTGGTTTCATCAGGTCAAAGCGGAAGAGAAGATAGGGCAAGAAGCATTAAGCATGGTGACGAGATGATGTCACATGATAAAACAGCACAAGCTGCTTTTGTGATGTATCCCCCCACCCCTTGACAAGAAACCTATATCTTATCCAATTACACAGCTATTACGCTCCAGCTCCGGCCTCGACAGATAAACTGGGTCAGTATCAGCGAGAATGTCAATACCTCAAAAAGCCATTCCCCCTGGGGATGATAAAACACCAGGGGGAGAATTTTGTGTGGGATGAGTGACAATGAGAGGTAAACATCACACGGTACAGATTAGGAAAGCTAGAGGTGATGGACGAGAGGTGGAGTGAATGACAAGATGGTGCAGAGTGGTGGCGGAAGACAGGAAGAATAAGAGAGATGGATGAGGTATGAAAACAAAAAGGGAGGGATGAGAGTGAGTTTTATGACTGGGGTTTATAGCGGGGAGGCAAAGGAAAAGGCAAAGAAAGGGGATCCTCGTTAAGGTAAAGCAAGTGATGAATGACAAACCCGGGAGAAGGAGGGCCTAAATGAGCCCATTCTGAAGTTCCAGTAGAACACAGCAAGTCCAAATCAAACAGAAGAAAAGATTGGAAACGCGAGAACAAAAGGAGGCAGAGAGGAAAGTCATACATTAAAGCATGACTCCTCAATAGAGCTGATGATATATGGACAGCCATTGCAGCAGTTTAATGCCTTCTCATTCCAAGTTTCAGCCTCACCTTATTGGAAACTTTTTTTTTTGGCCCATTCCTCCAAGGCTCCATTAAAAAAAGTCACGTGACAAGACAATAATGAGGATTTTTTTTTTTTTTTTTTTTCCGGAATTTGAATCATCCATACTGAATCATCAAGTGAAACATGACGTTGAGGACAATTTCCATTCAAACCTGTTAATTGCGGAGCCGGAGGAGTAGAGTGCAAGCGCACAAAAGAGGCTTAGTGGTGGAATTATTTGTATTCATCATTGTTATAGCATGCAATGAACCATTTCTGAGACAGTGCATGACAAAGTTAACTATAATTCGAATTAAAAATGTAAGAGGATAAAAGGCGCGACCAATTTGACAACAAATTGCACAACAATGTCGAGTCTTTTGCTTTATTACTATCTCAAAATCAAGATGAGGGTGGATATACATTTTCTTTTACAGTTCTGGAAGTATCCCTTTAAGTACAGTAGGCCAATCTAATGTACACTATACTGACAAAAGAATTTGGCCACCTGTATTGACTCACATATGAACTTGAAGTGCCATCCCATTCCTAACCCATAGGGTTCAATATGATGTGGGTCCACCTTTTGCAGCTATTACAGCTTCAACTCTTCCTGGAAGGCTGTCCACAAGGTTGCGGAGTGTGTTTATAGGAATTTCCCACTATTCTTCCAAAAGCGTATTGGTGAGGTCACACACTGATGTTGGTTGAGAAGGTCTGGCTATCAGTCTCCGTTCTAATTAATCCCAATTGTGTTCTATCAGGTTCAGGTCGGGACTCTGTGCAGGCCAGTCAAGTTCATCCACACCAGACTCTGTCATCCAAGTCTTTATGGACCTTGCTTTGTGCACTGGTGCACAGTCATGTTGGAAGAGGAAGGGGCCCGCTCCAAACTGTTCCCACAAGGTTGGGAGCATGGAATTGTCCAAAATGTTTTGGTATCCTGGAGCATTCAAAGTTCCTTTCACTGGAACTAAGGGGCCAAGCCCAACTCCTGAAAGTCAACCCCACACCATAATTCCTCCTCCACCAAATTTCACTCTCGGCACAATGCAGTCGGAAATGTACCGTTCTCCTGGCAACCTCCAAACCCAGACTCGTCCATCAGATTGCCAGATGGAAAAGTGTGATTCATCACTCCAGAGAACGCGTCTCCACTGCTCTAGAGTCCAGTGGCGACGTGCTTTACACCACTGCATCCGATGCTTTACATTGGACTTGGTGATGTATGGCTTAGATGGAGCTGCACGCCCATGGAAACCCATTCCATGAAGCTCTCTGCGTACTGTACTTGGGCTAATTGGAAGGTCACATGAAGTTTGGAGCTCTGTAGCAACTGACTGTGCAGAAAGTCTTTGCACTTTGTGCTTCAGCATCCGCTGACCCCTCTCTGTCAGTTTACGTGGTCTACCACTTTGTGGCTGAGTTGCTGTTCCCAATCTCTTCCATATTTTTATAATAAAGCCGACAGTTGACTTTGGAATATTTAAGAGAGAGGAAATTTCACGACTGGATTTGTTGCACAGGTTGCATCCTATGACAGTTCCACGCTGGAAATCACTGAGAGCGGCCCATTCTTTCACAAATGTTTGTGGAAACAGTCTCCATGCCTAAGTGCTTGATTGTATACACCAAGTGATTAGGACACCTGATTCTGATCATTTGGATGAGTGGCCAAATACTTTTGGCAATATATGTATATTGCCAAAAGCTCACCTGCACAGGCTTCCTGTGCACTTAAGATGTGACTTTAAGGTTTTACTACTTACGTATACAATACTACACGGTCTAGCTCCATCCTATCTTGCTGATTGTATTGTACCATATGTCCCGGCAAGAAATCTGCGTTCAAAGAACTCCGGATTATTAGTGATTCCCAGAGCCCAAAAAAAGTCTGCGGGCTATAGAGCGTTTTCTATTCGGGCTCCATCCATCCATCCATCCATTTTCTACCGCTTGGGGTCGCGGGGGGCGCTGGAGCCTATCTCAGCTACAATCGGGCGGAAGGCGGGGTACACCCTGGACAAGTCGCCACCTCATCGCAGGGCCAACACAGATAGACAGACAACATTCACACTCACATTCACACACTAGGGCCAATTTAGTGTTTCCAATCAACCTATCCCCAGGTGCATGTCTTTGGAGGTGGGAGGAAGCCGGAGTACCCGGAGGGAACCCACGCAGTCACGGGGAGGACATGCAAACTCCACACAGAAAGATCCCGAGCCCGGGATTGAACCCAAGACTACTCAGGACCTTCGTATTGTGAGGCAGATGCACTAACCCCTCTTCCCCCGTGCTGCTCTATAGCCCGTCTGCGGGCTATAGAGCATTTTCTATTCGGGCTCCAGTACTCTGGAATGCCCTCCCGGTAACAGTTAGAGATGCTACCTCAGTAGAAGCATTTAAGTCCCATCTTAAAACTCATTTGTATACTCTATCCTTTAAATAGACACCCTTTTTAGACCAGTTGATCTGCCGTTTCTTTTCTTTTCTCTTCTGCCCCCCTCTCCCTTGTGGAGGAGGGCGGCACAGGTCCGGTGGCCATGGATGAAGTGCTGGCTGTCCAGAGTCGGGACCCGGGGTGGACCGCTCGCCTGTGCATCGGTTGGGGACATCTATGCGCTGCTGACCCATCTCCGCTCGCGATGGTCTCCTGCTGGCCCCACTATGGACTGGACTCTCACTATTATGTTGGATCCACTATGGACTGAACTTTCACAATATTATGCAACATTTGTGATTTAGGGCTATATAATATATATATATATATATATATATATATATACATATATATATATATATATATATATATATATATATATATATATATATATATATATTAATCAAACTTAATCAATCTTAATTATACTTAAGTCATGTCCTTGGTTTTTCACTCAGTTCTGGCAGGGTTGTCCAAACATTGTTCCAGTATACAGTATACATAAAAACAGAATGCATTGGGGATCACTTTGATATAAGTTTTACAATGTAGATCAATCAATACACGCCAAATAATCTGTTTAAAATATGCACATATTAGCTTAGTGGTAAAGGTAACAAAGCAAATTAGGTCAGACTCATATCTTACCTGACAATATTAGGATTTTAAATGTCCTATTATCATTCTATACTAATATCTTTCCGCCAACTAAAACCTTTATAGGGTATTTCGCACACTCAAAAATTAACTGTATCCTTCAAGAAATATGTTCACATGTTCATCATGACAGGATGCACAGAAAGCCTCAAATACCATATGCAGATAGATGCACAAGTCTTCAGCAATTTTGGTTTCCCTGGTTTTATTTTTGGGGGTATTTGGGTCAGTTGCGTAATTTCTGTTTTTTGTGTAATGTCCGGGATTTTATTTATTTTTTTTTCAGAATAAAAACTAATAACAACTGAGCTGTGGGCCGCACTTTAGACACACATGCCCAAACGCATTACCCCCTCTGAAAAATGTGGATTATTCAACAAGTCACAAGGCCCACAAAAAGTTGCATAATTTCGGTCCTCTGCAAGATCACTTATTTATTTTTCTGTATATTCAATTGGTATATTTTAATTATAACAATATATCTTAGCACAGTCTTGTTACCTTCATTATTTGCTTGATATTGTTTTTGATTTTCTTTTGTTGAATAAATCTAATGTTTTAGGGTCAGCATGCTTTTTGTAAAAATGCCACCAGATTATATTTTATGTTTTTACCAATTATATGCAAATTCCTGGTACTTTTAGTCCTGTTACTCAAATATACAATTTTCAGCATAGGAACAAGATGGGCCAATGCACATATCAAATAATTCAATACGTTTATTATCAGATTTTGAGATGAAAGAAAGTTGCAACAAGCAAATGGCACCGATTCGGTGGGATGGCTCAAATACAGAGAAACCTGCAAAGTTGAACGACTCCCAAAAAGGCCAAAAAATGGTAGTTCAAGCACATTTTTTCTGGAAGAGTACACCTCAAAAGTCAAATAAACGTCAGAGTTCAAACAATCATCATGCATGGCATCACAATATCTATGCTCGTTGAGTATCTAAAGCCATTTAAAAAAATTTTCTTTGGCATTTTATTCTTGTGATGCCACCACAAACCAGGACCTGGGATGGCATCTGAGGGGAAAATGTGACAATAACTATCGAATAAAAGGTATTTTGATTGTGACGGTTACAAACCACCAATACATTAATTCACTTGACATTATTTCCAATGGTGATGGTGAAGTCTTGTAAAACTGCAGGGATCTATTCCATTGCATAGTTAGATGTTTTGCTCGTATCTGCTTTTTGCAGGAAGATCTAGGCCCCTTGCGTACTGCTTGTTGCACAGGAGTCATCTTGGCTCGGTTGACCACCAATTTTTTTTCACTTCCGGGAATAAGTCCCCTTTCATGTGTCAGGAATCTCCTTTCTACTGTACATTACCCTTCAGTTTACCGGTAATGAGGATGAATAAATGAGGATTATGTACTCAATGTGTGACCATGACAATAAATAATCTAGAAGCACTGTATTAGAGTAACGCACGCATTAACGGCGTCACTGGTCTTACCATGTAGTGGTTAGTATTGTTTCAAAGGTTAGTCTTGATGCTGATTGCTAAGCAGGGAGGTAATAGGTCCCATTTTTATAGTCTTTGGTTTGACTCGACCGGGATTTGAACTCATGATCTACCGATCTGAGGGCGGACACTCTAACCACAAGGCCACTGAGCAGGATTAAGGAACTACAGTATACATGAAATGTGATGAACTGGGGGGGCTGTTGAGTGAGGGCTTTCCATCATTTTCAGCAGACTGCAATGCAGAATGATTAACCCCCCTCTTCATCTCACCCGAGATCCACCCAGGATTGCGGCCAGATAAATCCCTTCCCATACTGTATAAGGAGAGCTGGTAAAAAACCTAAATAAAGTCAACTAACTATTCCACAAACGCAAGTGCAATTATTACTTGGAAATGTCTGTGTCACGGCCCGGGCGCGCGTCAGTGCGCATTTATCTGTGTGCTGCGCTGAGCGCAGCTTCAAGATCGCCGGCAATCAGCACACCTGGAGCTGATGATCAGACCCGCCTTCAAAAGTCTGCACAATCTGCTATCCCGGGCCGGAACGTAACCTTCTGTTGGCGTACAGCAGCGCTTCTCAAAGTGTGGGGCGCGCCCCACTGGTGGGGAATAGAGACATGACAGGTGGGGCGCGACGAACGGGAGGGAATTTCACTTTAATTTTTTTTTTTTTTTTTTAGATTTTTTTTTTTTTACTATGCTTTCATTTTCTATACACACTGTAAATCACTTTGTGATTCTGTCTGTGAAATCTGCTATATAAATAAATGTAAATTACTTATTTTTCCTGTAGGCTTTACATTTCTAGGTAGGAGCAAAAGTTTGACAGACATAGCAACAGTAACTAATGGGGGCGGGGCTAAGCGGAACAAACTTGACGAGACAAGCGCAGCAAAATGAAAAGCTGTCCCACTGTCAAACGACACAGTTGCGAGACGTATATGCGACATTGCAAGTGATCTTGAGGAACAACTCGGAGACAAATGAAAAGAAAGTCGTTTTGCTTTACAAGTGGACGAAGCTACTGACAGCAATAAAGACTGCCTGTTCATCGCATACGTCCGCTTTGTGAATGGCGAGTCACTGTGCGAGGATTTGCTGTTTTGCAAATACATCAAAAATAGAGCCTCTGCTGATGAGCTGTTCAAGATAATGGACAGTTTCCTCAAAGAACACAACCTTAAATGGGAAAACTGTGTGGGCTTTTGCTCTGATGGCGCAATGACCATGGCAGGGTCAAGAAACAAGCTGCAGGCTCTAATAAAGAGGGTTGCGCCAAATGCGCATTGGACACACTGTGTCATTCACCGGGAAGCACTCGCGTCAAGGCAGCTCAGCCCCGAACTCAATGAGGTTTTAACAGATGTGAGCGCGGTAAATTTGATCAAAACACGACCACTGAAAGCGCCACTGTTCTCTGCACTGTATGAGGAAATGTGAGCTGATCATACAGCCGTGCTGTTTCACCATTCTTGCCAACCTTGAGACCTCCGATTTCGGGAGGTGGGGGTGCGGGGCGTGGTTGGGTGTGGGGGCGTGGTTAAGAGGGGAGGAGTATATTTACAGCTAGAATTCACCAAGTCAAGTATTTCACATATACATATATATATATATATATATATATATATATATATATATATATATATATATATATATAAGAAATACTTGACTTTCAGTGAATTCTAGCTATATATATATATATATATATATATATATAAGAAATACTTGACTTTCAGTGAATTCTAGCTATATATATATATATATATATATATATATATATATATATATATATATATATATATATATATATATATATAAATAAGAGAAATACTTTAATTTCAGTGTTCATTTATTTACACATATACACACACATAACACTCATCTACTCATTGTTGAGTTACAGTAAGCGATCAACATGCTTGATGCAATCTTGCCCTCTCTCTTTGTGTTTCTCTTCCCTCGTCATTTTTTATTGTCTCCTGTCCTCCTTGTTGATCCTACTGCAGCCCTCTGTTCCCGCGTTGACGTTGCTGTGTGTTTTGTCATTCCTTGCCCCCCCCCCCCCCCCCTGCTTCCCGGACTGCCTCTTGGATCTCGACATCCCGCTTGGACACGGACCTCTAACGCCTCGCTATTCGCCCTGACTACCTGCCTGGCCACGGACTGCCTTCTTGCCTTGTTCCTTCTCTCGTTCAACATTACGGTACCACACAACAGTTAATTTGCACATAGTCTCACACACACACACCTTGGATCTAGTCACACTCCATTTGCCCCTGTTTAATTAATAGTATTGTTTGGTTATTTTTTTTATGGTTTATTACTATATATATATTGTAATACAAACCCTGTTTCCATATGAGTTGGGAAATTGTGTTAGATGTAAATATAAATGGAATGCAATGATTTGCAAATCATTTTCAACCCATATTCAGTTGAATATGCTACAAAGACAACATATTTGATGTTAAAACTGATAAACATTTTCTTTTTTGCAAATCATTATTTTTAAAATTTGATGACAGCAACACGTGACAAAGCAGTTGGGAAAGGTGGCAATAAATACTGATAAAGTTGATGAATGCTCATCAAACACTTATTTGAAACATCCCACAGGTGAACAGGCAAATTGGGAACAGGTGGGTGCCATGATTGGGTATAAAAGTAGATTCCATGAAATGCTCAGTCATTCACAAACAAGGATGGGGTGAGGGTCACCACTTTGTCAACAAATGCGTGAGCAAAATGTTGAACAGTTTAAGAAAAACCTTTGTCAACCAGCTATTGCAAGGAATTTAGGGATTTCAACATCTACAACCCGTAATATCATCAAAGGGTTCAGAGAATCTGGAGAAATCACTGCACGTAAGCAGCTAAGCCCGTAACCTTCGATCCCTCAGGCTGTACTGCATCAACAAGCCACATCAGTGTGTAAAGGATATCACCGCATGGGCTCAGGAACACTTCAGAAACCCATTGTTAGTAACTACAGTTGGTCGCTACATCTGTAAGTGCAAGTTAAAACTCTCCTTTGCAAGGCGAAAACCGTTTATCAACAACACCCAGAAACGCCGTCGGCTTCGCTGGGCCTGAGGTCATCTAAGATGGACTGATACAAAGTGGAAAAGTGTTCTGTGGTCTGATGAGTCCACATTTCAAATTGTTTTTGGAAACTGTGGACGTCGTGTCCTCCGGACCAAAGACGAAAAGAACCATCCGGATTGTTATAGGCGCAAAGTTGAAAAGCCAGCATCTGTGATGGTATGGGGGTGTATTAGTGCCCAAGACATGGGTAACTTACACATCTGTGAAGGCGCCATTAATGCTGAAAGGTACATACAGGTTTTGGAGCAACATATGTTGCCATCCAAGCAACGTTGCTATGGACGCCCCTGCTTATTTCAGCAAGACAATGCCAAGCCATGTGTTACATCAACGTGGCTTCATAGTAAAAGAGTGCGGGTACTAGACTGGCCTGCCTGTAGTCCAGACCTGTCTCCCATTGAAAATGTGTGGCGCATTATGAAGCCTAAAATAACACAACGGAGACCCGCGGACTGTTGAACAACTTAAACTGTACATCAAGCAAGAATGGGAAACAATTCCACCTGAGAAGCTTAAAAAATGTGTCTCCTCAGTTCCCAAACGTTTACTGAGTGTTGTTAAAAGGAAAGGCCCTGTAACACTACTTTGGCACGTGTTGCAGCCATGAAATTCTAAGTTAATTATTATTTGCAAAAAAAAAAAAAAGTTTATGAGTTTGAACATCAAATATCTTGTCTTTGTAGTGCATTCAACTGAATATGGGTTGAAAAGGATTTGCAAATCATTGTATTCCGTTTATATTTACATCTAACACAATTTCCCAACTCATATGGAAACAGGGTTTGTATATATAATACATCATAGTGCTTTACCATGGCCTTGTGTCTGTGCCGTCTACTCCTTCCGTACGCAACAGTCTGGGCCTGATTCGAAACAAGGATGCCATTCATGGAGTGAAAGCTCCTCATGCTGATGTTGCATCAGAGCTTTACACAAAGATAGAGAAAAGTGACACAAAGATGTGCAAGTCAACGTGAAAACAAAATGCAAGCAAAGCAACAACGAAATAGTTTTAGCTGAAAGTATTGTCCGTTGAAGGTTGTGGGAGAGCAACTGGAGGATACGTGGGAGAAAGTGACAAAAAAATGGGTCACTGCAGGAGTGAGCTGGGCAAACGCTGTCATGGAGAGGAGAAAGAGAGCTCTGGACAAAGAGGAGTCAAGAGGTGCAGTCAAAGGTGAGCGCCGGGGGAAGGGTGGAGGGAAGCGACAAGAGGTTGACAGACGAAAGCGGAGATGGAGGAGGCCGGTGAAGGTGATGGTAGGGAGCAGGGAAAGAAGTGAGAGCAGAGAGTGGAGGGGATGGTAGGAGAGGCGCGTCGGGGGACCGCTGTCACCATCCTCTCGCCTGTCACATGCACAGATGTTCAGGGATGAAAGGAAGAGGAGAAAAGAGTGGGAGAACGACAGAGCAGAGAAGGTCAAAGACACCACTCCAGCTGAAGAGATGAGAAAGAAAGTAAAGTAAGATCTTAAGGAATACCTGGAAAAAGGATCCCAGGGGATAAAACATGCACAAAATGAACTTAGTGGATAGAAAGAGCCCGATATTTTTGTCCACAGCATGCGTCTACAAAGGACGTTACCCTAATATAAACTATGTTTTTTTGGAAAAATATTATTTAGTTTAGTTATTGGCTGCTTTGTGACTTTGTTTCAATGAACATTTTTACCTCAAATGGCCCCTCTAATGCTGACAACATCGACACTTATTTTATATTTCTTGACCTAAAAAATTAGTATATGTCACAGACCAGGCACACCCCAGTGCGCATTCATCTGTGTGCTGCGCTGGGCGCACCTCCAAGAGCGCAGCAGACGGCTACATTCAATCGGCTCAATCAGCACTCAACACACCTGTCGCTGATGAGCTTCCTGCCTTCTTAAGCCAGTGCAAACCTGCGTTCCGGGCCAGAACGTAACAATTTGTTCCCGTACAGTAAGCGACTCATATCTAGCTCTATGCTCTATCTCTCTATGTGTTTCCTCCTCCTCCGTGTTTATTGTGCGTTGTCCTGTGTCGTGTCTTCCAGCAGAATTCCTCTGTCCCCTGGTTACAAGCTGTGTGTCTCGTCTCCCCGTGTTCCCCTCTGGTTCTCTGGCTGCCCCTCTTGGATCTCGACTTCACGCCTGCACACAGACTTTTGACGCCTGACTTCCCGCCTGTTCTTTGGACCTTCGAGCCTGCCTTGCCCCTCTTGGACTTACTCACCTTGCTCAACACTCCTGGTAACCCTCATCAGATAATCGCTGCACATAGTCACAAACATACACATTTTGGGTTAGTTTTCACACTTCATAATATTATATATAAATAAATACAGAGCTAAAATGACGTCCCTGCTGTCTGTGCCGTCTTCTTCTCCCTGTACACGTAACAGTATACAGGTAAAATTCCCCCAAAATATAATTATTTTGGAGCAAAAACTAAATAAAGAGAACTTGTTTGAGCATTTTCTGCCACGCGGTCCCAATGGGTAGTTTAAAGCTGCTGTATGTCACTGGCTCCAAATAAATATATATATATATATATATATATATATATTTTTTTTTTTAAACCAAACCATTCCTGGCATGTGCTATTAATCAGGCTTTAAGAGGACATATTTAACAGATACATATCTATATTTGTCACAATTAGAAGTTGAACTTTGTAAAAATGCCTGAATGAAATAAATGGCGGTCATGGCCGTCAATCAATGCCAGCCGCCAAACGAAAGGATTTAAAAATGGAATGCTATGGTTGAACGGGTGAGTAAAAATCACACACTGCTTTTAAAAATCTTGTTCTTCTCCGGCATGTGTCTGTCCATCTGTCTGTTAATCTGTATCCTACTTATGGCGAGTGACAAGAAGAAAAGCGACAATTTACTCGGGGAGGGTGTGAGCCACCTGTTGGTTTCTTTTTAAAAAAACCTCTCCACCCAGAATACGACACCACCCAGCTTGTTCTTATGGAAAAAAAAAATCTTAGATTCCGGTCAGTATTATATTGGTGATATATCTTAGCTACTTTTAAGAGGTTTAGTATAGAACATAATGGAATGCCTTTTATTGTCACTATACAGGTATGAGATTGAACAAACTCCTTTTATAGTGCACACATGCTTTTAGATTATTTACAGCAAAATTAAATGCAAATATATAAAAAAATTGCAGAAATACAACATATTAAAAATACAAATAAATAGTAAAAAAAAAAAAGGTTTTAGATGTTGAAAAAAAAATAAAAATACAAAGATGTTGCCCAGCAGTAAGGAATGAGATCGGATTGAATTGCTGGCTGTTTAACTAATATGTACAGCTACTGTACATACAATTGTTGAACATAAAATTGAATACAAATGCAGAAATACAACATATTTAAAAACTAAACAAAAGTTGTACATGTTGAAAAAAAATAAGATGTCACACACGATAACTATTGCACAGCTGCGAGGAACGCTATCTGATTGAATTGCCAGCTGTTAACCTAATATTAATAAATACATTCAGTGTTTATTCATGGTGTTTTTGGACTCAAGTAATCCACGAGCCTTACCTGTGACCCCTGTCGGTTGGTTGGCGTTAGAATTAGTAAGCAGACTTATGCAAAAACTACAGCAGAGATTTTAATGAAACATTGTGGAATGTTGGTAGAAATAGGCGCCCCGCGATGAGGTAGCGACTTGTCCAGGGTGTATACCGCCTTCTGCCCGATTGTAGCTGAGATAGGCTCCAGCGCCCCCCGTACCCCGAAGGGAATAAGCGGTAGGAAATGGATGGATGGATGTTACAAATAGGAACACAAATTTAAATATGTATGGGAAGTTATTCTGTTCCAAAGTTGCACAGAAACTGAACATATTGTATTTACTGCGTAACCAATAACAGCCACCAAATAAACACTCAACATATTTCAAAAAGTCAAGAAAAGTGCAATGCTATGAAATGATGGCACATGCTAAAATTGTGGCATGGGAACCATAATCCCATAGACAACAACAATAATCCGCCTTCAGTATTGTTTTTATATCTTGGTGGATTGCAATAAACTGAACAATGACGTCTACACTATAGATTTACAGGTTGACAAATGCAAAAGGGTTACGATTAAAGATCTCAGAATTATATTGAATGAAGTTCTCTGTCAGCAGCAAAGGGCTGTGTAACACCTTGAGAATGTGATCTTGGAGACTAAAAATGTCAAGACCTAAAACCATTGAGTGGGATATTTTGGTCATCATGTCTAAATCTCAGCATTCAAGAAACCTTGGGCGATATCATTAGAGCACACCACAAAGAGAACTTTGACAGCTCCCTTTGGTTTCTTTGAACCGGAATCAAACAGCGTTCCACCGCTTCAGCGTGTCTCACCACCGGCTTTTCTCGCCTTTGTTCATGTCTTGTTAGGCTGTCACAAGCCGACTCCCCTCCACTGTTGTTTCTCGTGAGAGACACATGACCACAGCGCCAGCCTAACAAACAGATCACACACAAACGCTTCAAGAGAGGGCGAAGGATGGGAAAATGTTCATTTAGTGGCGAGTGTCGACATACTGCAAACATGTTGTACATTTTTAGGGTGTGGTAAAGTTATTACAGAGATTAAAAAATATCTTCAAAATTAATTTTATTGTAACTTTTTGAATACATGCCAGTTGCACTGAGGCGCAAAACAGGACAAGTTTAGTGTTACGCCTGGAAGACAGCTGGAAGACAGCTAAAAACTGACGCATATTGCTAATATTACAAAATGGGATATGTCTAAGGGTCCGAAAAACTGGTGTTGTCAAATAGTTCATTGTAACGGCTTCTGTCACGGCCCGAGCGCACCCCAGTGCGCATTCATCTGCGCGCTGCGCTGGGCGCACCTCCAAGAGCGCGCCGGCGCGCGCCACTCCGGCTGCAGCAAGCGGCTGCATTCAATCGTCAATCAGCAATCTACACACCTGTCACTGATGAGCTCTCCTGCCTTCTTAAGCCAGCGCAACCTGCTATTCTGTGCCAGAACGTAGCGATCTGTTCTGGTACAGTAAGCCGTCATTCAAGCTCTATGCGCTCTCTTTGTGTTCCTTTCCCGTCGTGTTCATTGTATGTTGTCCTGTGTCGTGTCTTCCAGCAGCATTCCTCCGTCCCCTGGTTACGAGCTGTGTGTCTCGTCTCCCCGTGTTACCCTCTGGTTGTCAGGCTGCCCCTCCTGGATCTCTACCTCCTCCCTGGACACAGACTTTTGACGCCTCACCATTGCCCCAGACTTCTTGCCTGTTCTCTGGACCTTCGAGCCTGCCTTGCCCCCCTCGGTCTTTCACCTCTCGCTCAACACTACCGGTAACACACTACAGCTAATATCTACACATAGTCACACACCACACACATAGTTTGGATTATTTACACACTTAATTTATTATTTATCTATATTGTGTATATGTATATATAAATAAATATAGAGCTAAAACAACATCCCTGCTGTCTGTGCCGTCTTCTTCCCCTGTACACACGTAACTGCTTCTTTGCTATATTTGTTCGGATCATATTTGTACATATCGTTTTTGCTGATGTTGTTCTGTTGTTGTTGTCTCTATCCCCCTCTTGCCCCCTCAATATCGCCCTCTCTCTTCCTTTTTTTTCTCTTTTTGTCCTCTCCTGCTCCGGTCCGGCTGCGCCAAACGTTAAATAAATCAATGTAATAAAGTCAAACACAAATAAGGCAACAAGAGAAATATCCCACATTTCTCTTTTGTAAAGTAAATCTGTACAGCACAAATGGGCTTCTTCGAGGCGGGTAAAAAATAATCGGTGCAAACCGATAACCGACTTTAACTTTAGAGGTATGAATACATTGTTTGGCGAGCCTCTGGATCAAAATACGTGAATATTAAATGTTATTATAAATGTGCCTGTTACTACATTACATTTATACTTACATCATGTATATCATAATATTAATGATAATGGACTAGATTTTATATTGCGCTTTTCTATTATTAGATACTCAAAGCGCTCACAGAGAAGTGGGAACCCATCATTCATTCCCACCTGGTGGTGGTAAACTACATTTGTAGCCACAGCTGCCCTGGGGTAGACTGACAGAAGCAAGGCTGCCAGTTTGTGCCTACGACCCCTCCGACCACCACCTATCATTCATTCATCATTCATTCACCAGTGTGAGCGGCACCGGGGGCAAGGGTGAAGTGTCCTGCCCAAGGACACAACGGCAGGGACTTGGATGTCAAGAGGCGGGGCGCGAACCTGCAACCCTCAGGTTTCTGGCACGGCCGCTCTACCCACTATGCCATACTGCCCCTAAATATAAAACCCTAATGGGTGTGTTTGGGGCAGCACGGTGAAACAGGGGTTAGTTCATTTGCCTCACAATACGAAGGTCCTGAGTTCGATCCCGGGCTCGTGTAGAGTTTGCATGTACTCATTGTGGACAACGCTGAAGAAACAAGTCCATGTCAGAAAACCAACACATTTAGCTGAACTGCACCAATTTTGTCAAAATGAGTGGTCAAAAATTCAACCAGAAGCTTGCCAGAAGCTTGTGGATGGCTACCAAAAGCGCCTTATTGCAGTGAAACTTGCCAAGGGACATGTAACAAAATATTAACATTGCTGTATGTATACTTTTGACCCAGCAGATTTGGTCACATAATAAATTCAAAAAAGAACCAAACTTCATGAATGTTTTTGTGACCAATAACCAGTGTTGGGTTAGTTACTGAAAAACAGTAACTAGTTACAGTTACTAGTTACTTTATTTCAAAAGTAACTCAGTTACTAACTCAGTTACTTACACCAAAAAGTAATGCGTTACTGTGAAAAGTAACTATTTAGTTACTTTTTCTACTTTTTTTTTTTAAAGCTCCCATTAATGCCCTTTTAGCCTTCATTTTAGTACTGTTATTGCACTGGAGAATAATACAATCTGTTGATCAACTTGACATACATTTGCATCACTGAACTCTGCTAAGCAATGTGCTCTACATACAACACACAAAGACAAAGATATGTTTCAAAGGGCCAATTTATTTCAGGCCAGAACAAATTGACAAAACTATTTTAAATAGCTGCAACATAACATACATAAGTAACAAACAGCATAATAACACTAACACTAACACTAATCACGTTAAACCCAGATTCCGAACTAATAAAGGTCTTAACTCATTCTCTTTCTATGCCACTTCAATATGGAATGCACTCCCAACAGGTGTAAAAGAAAGGGCATCTCTATCCTCCTTCAAAACCGCACTAAAAGAACATCTCCAGGCAACTACAACCCTA
This sequence comes from Nerophis lumbriciformis, assembly GCF_033978685.3. NCBI lineage: Eukaryota > Metazoa > Chordata > Actinopteri > Syngnathiformes > Syngnathidae > Nerophis > Nerophis lumbriciformis. The sequence goes on along the minus strand of NC_084554.2, from coordinate 30,115,377 downwards.
AACTAACACCCTCCCTTCCACATAATACCTCTTCGGATTGTAAATAATCAAATGTAGACACTTTTTCTTATACTTTCTGATCTCTCTCTCTGTGTCCACTACTTGCTATACATATCCTACCAAGTCAGTCCTACACTGTTTCAATGTCCATTTCTCTGATGATGCAATTGTTGATGACTGAAGTGTTGATACCAACCAAACCTAACCCCCCCCCCCCCCCCCCCTCCATATCCCACACCCCGGATTGTAAATAATGTAAATAATTCAATGTATATACCCTGATGATTATCTTGTGTGATGACTGTATTATGATGTTAGTATATATTTGATAGTATATATATGTATCTGGACCCCGACTTAAACAAGTTAAAAAACTTATTTGGGTGTTACCATTTAGTGGTCAATTGTACGGAATATGTACTGTACTGTGCAATCTACTAATAAAAGTTTCAATCAATCAATCAATCAATCAACAACATAGCTGTAAAGCTGGCTTCACCTAAGGAAGGCACACGTGACATACACAGAGCCTAACCAGGCAGATTTGAATTGTTGTTTTGGGCAGTAGACGGGATCTTTGATCCAAGACACAACTTACATTTAACTAAAATTTTCTTTTCTTTGTGCTCGACAAAAGAAAAGAAGTGAGAATATCTCATACTTGCCAACCCTCCCGAATTTCACTGCCTCTCCCTGGGACAACCATTCTCCAAATTTCTGCCGATTTCCAGCCGGACTTAAGGCACGCCCCCTCCCGGTCTGTGCGGATCTGAGTGGGGACAGCCTGTCGTCACGTCCGCTTGGCCAACCAAAAAGTAACCACAGAACACTATACCGTATAGGCGTATAGTGTTCTGTGGTTACTTTTTTGTTGGCCAACGGTTGTATTGCGCACCCCCCTCCCCTCCTCTCCCCTCCCCTCCCCTTCCCACACTCAGACACACAGTCACACGCACACACAGAGAGCGCAGAGGAAGAATCAGAAGCACGTCTCTGCTTCGCTGGAATAAAACACACTCAGATCCTCAGTTTCTAGCCGATACTACATAAAAAGTAACGTAAAATAACGCAGTAACGCATCATGTAGTAACGGTAACTGAGTTATTGAATATAAAAAAATAACGCGTTAGATTACTAGTTACCGCCGAAACTAACGCGTTACTTTGTAACGCGTTAGTCCCAACACTGCCAATAACTCTATCACAAAAAAATAAGAGTTGTAGAAATGATTGTAAACTCAACACAGCCATGACGTTCGGGGGGGGGTGATGAAGTGCTGGCTGTCCAGAGTCGGGACCCGGGGTGGACCGCTCGCCTGTGCATCGGCTGGGAACATCTCTGCGCTGCTGACCCGTCTCCGCTCGGGATGGTGTCCTGGTGGCCCCACTATGGACTGGACTCTTACTATTATGTTGGATCCACTATGGACTGGACTCTCACAATAGTATGTCAGACCCACTCGACATCCATTGCATTCGGTCTCCCCTATGCGGTCCTCTCCAAGGTTTCTCATAGTCATTCACATCGACGTCCCACTGGGGTGAGTTTTTCCTTGCCCTTATGTGGGCTTTGTACCGAGGATGTCGTTGTGGCTTGTGCAGTCCTTTGAGACACTTGTGATTTAGGATAAATAAACATTGATTGATTGATTGATTGATTGACATTATGTCCTTTACAAATGTATGTACACTTTTGACCATGACTGTATATATCCGCAGATTATAGTCCGGTGCAGCTAATATATTATAAAATACTTTTTTCTTCCAAAATTTAGTGGGTGCGGCTTATACCCCGGTGCACTCTGTAGCCTGGAAAATGCAGTAATAATACAAAATATGTAAAGTGTATAATGAAATGCACCACGTATAAATATATATATATATATTTTTTTACATAAATAAGGATAAAACCTCAATAATGTATTTAAAATATTGTATTTCTGTTGTAGTTGTAAAAAAAGAAGGTAACACTTTAGTATGGGGAACACATATTCACCATTAATTAGTTGCTTATTAACATGCAAACATATTTGTAACATATTGGCTCTTAATTAGTCATTATTAAGTACTTATCCATCCATCCATTTTCTACCGCTTATTCCCTTCGGGGTCGTGGGGGGTGCTGGAGCTACTTAATAATGCCTTATTCTGCATGGCCTTATTATACAACCAGTAAGCCATTAACTAAGAGTCTTCCCTCAATAACCTAAAAATTATTGCTTATTAGTAACCCTAACCCTAACCCTTATATGTTCCCCTAGTGTCCAAATAACTCTAAATTAAGTCGTTGTTACTTTGAAGGCCTACTGAAATGAATTTTTTTTATTTAAACGGGGATAGCAGATCCATTCTATGTGTCATACTTGATCAATTCGTGATATTGACATATTTTTGCTGAAAGGATTTAGCAGAGAACAACAACAATAAAGTTCGCAACTTTTGGTCGCTGATAAAAAAAAGCCTTGCCTGTACCGGAAGTGCAGGACACATCTTTTTTCGCTCTGACCGTAACTTAGGTACAAGGGCTCATTGGATTCCACACTCTCTCCTTTTTCTATTGTGTATCACGGATATGTATTTTAAACCACCTCGAATACTATATCCTCTTGAAAATGAGAGTCGAGAACGCGAAATGGACATTCACAGTGACTTTTATCTCCACGACAATACATCGGTGAAGCACTTTAGCTACAGAGCTAACGTGATAGCATCGGGCTTAACTGCAGATGGAAACAAAATAAATAAACCCCTGACTGGAAGGATAGACATAAAATCAACAATACTATTAAACCATGGACCTGTAACTATACGATTAATGCTTTCCAGCCTGGTGAAGCTTAACAATGCTGTTGTTAAAGACGCCATTGAATCTAACTTAGCTACGGACCTCGACAGAGCTATGATAAAAATATTAGCTCTCCACCTACGCCAACCCTCATCTGCTCATCAATACCGAAGCTCACCTGCGTTCCAGCGATCGACGGAGCGACGAAGGACTTCACCCGATCATCGATGCGGTCGGCGGCTAGCGTCGGATAGCGCGTCTGCTATACAAGTCAAAGTCTTCCTGGTTGTGTTGCTGTAGCCAGACGCTAATACACCGATCGCATCTACAGCTTTCTTCTTTGCAGTCTCCATTGTTCATTAAACAAATTGCAAAAGATTCACCAACACAGATGTCCAGAATACTGTGGAATATTGCGATGAAAACTGAGCTTTTTGTGTTGGATACAATGGCGTCCCAATACCTCCGTTTCAACCATCGACGTCACGCGCATACGTCATCATACCTAGACGTTTTCAACTGGATGTTTCGCAGGAAATTTAAAATTGCACTTTATAAGTTAAACCGGCCGTATTGGCATGTGTTGCAATATTAAGATTTCATCATTGATATATAAACTATCAGACTGCGTGGTCGGTAGTAGTGGGTTTCAGTAGGCCTTTAATAAGCAACTAATTAATGGTGAATATGTTCCCCATACTAAAGTGTTACCAACAAGAAGAATATATATTTGCCAATACCGATGAAGGAAAGTGCCAAATATTGGCCCGGCCGATAATTGGTCGATCCCTAGTAAATATTAAAATAGCTTATATTTTTTTCTTCGGATTGTTGTGTTGTAAATGTATCGCATTGACGTTTGACATTGTGATAAATAACTGTATATTGGTGCATATAAACTTTAGGAAATGTTTGGGGGGGTAAAGTCCACTCCTGCTGGGGCGCCAAATGACCCTGCTACACATAGTACTTTTGACACAGTATATGTTGAATATGAAGCACAGCAAACTAACCTAAGTCTTATATTTCCATCTCTGTTGGTAGGGAGGGTTTTAAAGTCACATATTCGCAGGCGAGTTATTAAAATTTCCATCACGCCTCCGGAGCAAAGACCTTCGCTGACAGCGCGAGGCAACGGGTGGGTGAGCGTGCAAATTGTACGACAAAATGTATGTTTTTGCCCAATGCATGTTTAAATTATTGAGCGACCGTGATTTGAAACGTGCGGATATCTATTTACCAAAACTTCTTAGCACAAAGTCATCATGGAAAATGAATTGAGATGCGAGGAGCGGTAAAAAGAAAAAAATTGCAGCAGAGAGTCAACAGCTGGCTTGCCCTCTGCCAGTACTTCATCTTTCTGTCATCGAGCACATGGAGATGCAGTCATTTAATTAGGAGCGGCCACGCCATTATGGACGGATGATGGCTCGGCACATCAAACAACATTGCAAGATGACACGGAGAGAGAAAGCAGAGGGTTGTGGGTAATTGCTGAGAAGTGACAGCACAGTTGGACCACATTTCAACGTATTCCGAGGAAAACTTGGAAAAGTGTGCATTGGATCGAGCGGGGAAACTATATAATTGATTTCGAGATGGGATTCAGAATGTATACATTTCAATAATAAAAGGAAAATTAGGAAAGACATGAAGAAAAAAGGGAATATACAAACTCATGCTTGCTCTGTTTTATATTATTTGCTGACAGAAACACAACAAACACTTACAAATGATCCTCATACATTTTTACCACAGCCTATCCACCAATCGTATCTATTTTAGTCTTTCGCCTAAAGCCAGCAGCTCTCCCACACCTTCCCTTCCTCCATGGTCTCCTCTCTCCACACCTCCTCATCCCCTCACGTCTTATTTCCTCCAAACTAGAGATCATGTGACTAATGCTATATGGAGCCCATCAGTTGGTTTCAGAAAACTTTTCTGGCATGAGATGGGGTAACTTAAGTATCGTCTGGAGAGTAAAACAACGTTAGGATTAAGTTGCAAATGGGACATTTTGGAGTGTGGCTCAAAGAGAGGCATATTTTCTCCCGAAAGTTTGGATCAAATACCAAATGTTCTGAATTTGGGGAGCCTTTGACTTTAGATATTGCACTATTAAAAGATTGTGTGAATGCAGAGTATCCACAATAGATTTAAATGGGTCTTACTATGTATTTCTTTCTACATTTAAAAACCTTCATTGTGATCTACATAACATGTAATGGTGGTTCTTTGGTCAAAAATGTGCATACATTTTGTATTACAAACCTATTTTCAAGCCATTTTTTGTCTCCCTTTTAAAACGATTCGTTTTTTCAGAGGCGGAATTGTTAGATGCAAATGAACCTCTCCTCACCACGCCCAGTAAGCATTCGCCCCCGCCCGGCATTAATTGTTTGTATGTATATATATATTTTTTTAGCTTTCTTACTTTTATTGTGCACTATGGATATCGGTGACCGCCACAAGCTATCTCTTTTGATTGACTTTCAACACAACACAACATCCCAGATGATATTTGTTGTCGGCACTAAGGAAGGAGGCGATGCGGGCGGATAGAAGCGAGGAAAGAAACCCAGCGGACATACATGTTGGAAGTTGAAACAATACATGCCGGTTAAGGTAAACATCCACCGAGTCTAACTCTCTAATGCTATATCCTCAATGTATACATGTACTGTATGTATTGACAATACAATTATTTTCCATTCTATATCATCTAAATAATTCCGCTGCAGAGCAGCTTTGAGTTGTAAACAATAGAGGCTAAAGGTTATCATCTACGCTACATGCGACATCGCGAACTAAGGATTTATATAACTTGCTCGTCCATTGCCAAACCCAGTAGACACTGATCCAAAAAAAAGTGTATAGGAAAATATTTATTTATTTTGCCTGAGGACTGTGATGTAGTTGTGTTACATTAGAAGGCTAAACTAGCTACGTAACAAACCAAGCTAACATTGCTAAGTATTAGTGATGGGTCCGGCAACACCGATGCATCGGCGCATGCGTCGAGCTCATAGAGCGAAACCCTGTGTCGGTGCGCGTACCGCTTTTAGAAAGTCACGTGACCGATCATGAGCTGTTTTGGTCACGTGACCGATACGCGAACTGTGTCGCACTGACGCCTCCTCTGTGCCCTGTGAAAGGGTCTTTTCTACAGCCGGAGAAATAATAACTAAGAAGAGAAAGCGTCTAAAATTGAAAACGTTGGAAAAACTGTTTTTAAAAAATAAAAAAAAAATGTGTAAAAAAAAAAAAAAATTCCAGGTCCACAAGCATCCTCATTCACAACACGTTCTCTTATATTTCCATGTTATGATACATGTTCACATTATTTATTGACTGTATCTAAAAAAGACAAAAAATATATTTTTATTTAAATGAAGTTATGAAATAATCCTAAATGAAATACAATGACTTGGTTTATATTATTGTACATACTAGGTCAGTGGTTCTCAACCTTTTTTCAGCAATGTACCCCCTGTGAATTTTTTTTTAATTCAAGTACCCCCTAATCAGAGCAAAGCATTTTTGGTTGAAAAAAAAAAAGATAAAGAAGTAAAATACAGCACTATGTCATCAGTTTCTGATTTATTAAATTGTATAACAGTGCAAAATATTGCTCATTTGTAGTGGTCTTTCTTGAACTATTTGGAAAAAAAGATATAAAAATAACTAAAAACTTGTTGAAAAATAAACAAGTGATTCAATTATAAATAAAGATTTCTACACATAGAAGTAATCATCAACTTAAAGTGCCCTCTTTGGGGATTGTATTAGAGCTCCATCTGGATTCATGAACTTAATTCTAAACATTTCTTCACAAATTAAAAATCTTTAACATCAATATTTATGGAACATGTCCACAAACAATCTAGCTGTCAACACTGAATATTGCATTGTTGCATTTCTTTTCACAGTTCTTTTTGACAGACATTTTAGTGACAAACCTGAGCTTGTGCTTCACTGAGTTTATGAACTTACATTCATATTTTGTTTAAGTATTATTCAATAAATATATTTATAAATGATTTTTGAATTGTTGCTATTTTTAGAATATTTAAAAAAAATCTCACGTACCCCTTGGCATACCTTCAAGTACCCCCAGGGGTACGCGTACCCCCATTTGAGAACCACTGTACTAGGTCATAAAATCAGTGTCAGTTGAGTCGGTCCATAGGTTGCCTGTAGGGATTTTTAATGTCCAGCAGATGTCAGTATTTAGTGACACAGTATCGACACAGTATCAATACAGTTTTGTGTTTGGAGGTAGCGGGGGTGTATATTGTAGCGTCCAAGTGTTGTGCCGGATAATGCACCCCCGGCGAAGAATGCAACCCCTGACGGGAGTGTTATATCCACTAAAGCCCACACTTAAAGTTTCCACGCGCAAGATTGAATCTATTTAAAAAAGTTATTTAATAAGAAGCCAAAAGTGCAAAAACAATAATGTTCGTGTTGGAGGAGTTGTGAATGACTGAAATATGAAATCCGTGCTGCAGTCTGCAGGTGTACCTAATGTTGTGGCCCAGCAGCGACTGCAGCACGGATTTCATATTTCATTCATTCACAACTCCTCCAACACGAACATTATTGTTTTAGCACTTTTGGCTTCTAATTAAATAACTTTTTTAAATAGATTCAATCTTGCAGTGTGATCTGCATCAACAGATGAGCAGTCTTGTGGAAACAATGTATTTAATCTACTTTTATTAATTAAAATTCATTATCATTAAAGCAACAAAATACACATCAAAAAAAAAGTTTCATCATTATAATCAATTTAATCAATGAAACCCTCTAATCGTGGCATACACACATGCAGTAAGATATGTTTTTTTTTTTTTTTTTTCTCTCGGTCATGTCTAAAAAAAAATAGTGTTGATGTTTGTCTTCTTTACCGATAGGAAAACGGGCAGGCCTGCAAATAACCCCCGGTCCGCATGTTGGATGACCTACTAGCCTGAGTAGATTCAGTTGAAGTCCAATTAGAAATGGTAATTAAAGTGGTCCTGTCACTCCAAACCAACTTTTTTTTACCTATTAGTACCTGCTGTTCTGCATTTGGGATGTGGATAAGTCTGGAAAATTTGAAATCCAAGCGTGGAGTATTGTGGAGATATTCATAAAACAATCTTGCCTTCCTGCCTACTTCCTCCAAATGGTCAGTTTGGAATTTGCACAATTAGTGGCGTCACCAATTAGAAACATTGTCGGCGGATTATCAATATAGAGCAGGGGTGTCAAACTCAAATACAGAATGGGCCAAAATTTGAAACTGAACAAATCCGCGGGCTAAGGTTGAACAAATTAACCTTTTGATAGGGACCAAAACAAGTTTTGCATTAAATATTAAACAAGCAAGGCTTATATAACTTTATAGTGACATGCAAAATCAAGTTTCAAATAATAATAATAATAATTCAAAAATATCAATGGTATATCAAATACAATTTAAATAAAAATGGAATGCCTCCTTTCTATTTGCAGCGTTCTGAAGTAAATATCAACATTAACTTTTTCCACAGGCTAATAAATTAGAAAATAAGATAATGAATAAACCAACCATTCAGGACTTTAAACTGCTCAGTTTGCAACACACTGATCTAATCTGATGTGCCCAAGCCAGATACGTGCCATCTTTTCTTTGATGCTAGTTCATTAATGTCGGGGCTCGGGCTTTGAGCTGAAGCAACCCTCATTATCGAACGAAGGTGTTCATCAGTCATAATATCTCGTATTCCACAGTCCTGGGGGCGTGCCTTACAGGCACTGCTTTTAAGGTCCTCTACGAGCTGACGTCACATCCGCTTTTCATCCTTTCTAACAACGTGCCCGCCTAGTCACAGGATATGACCGGCTCCTGTACGCACACTCACTTAAATGCAACGCATACTTCATCAACAGCGATACAGTTTACACTGAGAGTGACCCTATAAGCAACTTTAACATTGTTAGAAATATACGCCACACTATGAATCCACACCAAACAAGAATGACAAACACATTTTGGGAGGACATCCGCACAGTAACACAACATAAACACAACAGAACAAATACCCAGAACCCTTTGCAGCAACTCGGTGTTGTGCCGGATAATGCACCCCCGGCGTAGATTGCACCCCCTGACGGGAGTGGTGTTATATCAACTAAAGCCCACACTTAAAGTTTCCAAGATTTGTGGCCTGTTTGTGAATATATGTATGTGTGTATGTGTATGTATGTATGTATGTATGTATGTATGTATGTATGTATGTATGTATGTATGTATGTATGTATGTATGTGTGTGTGTGTGTGTGTGTGTGTGTGTGTGTGTGTGTGTGTGTGTGTGTGTGTGTGTGTGTGTGTGTGTGGCGGGAGAGTTGGCTCAAACAACAGGGAGAAAGAGCAAAGTACCCAAAGAAGACGATAAAAGCTCTCGGAGGTTTTGCGATTATTTAAAACTAATAAAGCAAGACATGGTGGTCAAATGCTTGCGCTGCCAAACAGAGCTGGCATTTCATAACATCACTACCGGTACATCGATGACTCAGCACAGTACGAGAAAGCATGCTTCATATTTAAGAGCAGTGAACAATCAGACATCAGATAATGCCATCTTATATGTGTGACTTGCATGACAAATGTTTTTTTTTAACACATGTGATGACATGTAAGTATCTACAGTTTGTATGTTAATGCTAACAAGTTGTTTGTCCAAAAACCAAACACCACTCCTCCAATGAATACCTTGTTAAAATATGTGTGTTAAATTGTTAAATACATTGTCACTCATCTTATCATCCTTTATCAGAGAGTCACTTTTGTTTAATGGTGTTCTAATTATGTATTAGCTGGTTTTAGACTGAATCATTTCTATTTTTTTTGTTTACTTTTTAACTTAAAAAAACAAAAAAGTAATATATAGTGGTGCTTCCATGGCAAAAGTGCAATTTCAACGTTATGTGCATTTGTAGAACAACAATGGTCAACAGAAAATTCCTGGTTTATTTGAATTATATCTTCCTAAATGACACAGTGTGTCTATAAAGTGTTTTATCCATTTACTCGATTAATAGAACAAATTAATTAATCAATTATTTACTCAAATCGTTAGCTGCAGCCCTAACCACAAGTAGATGATTATGTGGTAAGCTTCTTTGTTTACAACTGGGGATTGGTACCGGAACCTGATTCCATAATGGCAACAGTGCCGATGTAAATAGAAAAGGAAAAGTTATCGGTGCATTATTTTGGTGCTAAATAAATGCAGGCTCAGAAACCTGCAACAAGTGCCAGTCTAGGGTTGTACGGTATACCGGTATTAGTATAGTACCGCGATACTAATGAATCATATTCTGTACCATACCGCCTCTGAAAAGTACCGGTCCGATACTACTATTGTTATGTAGATATTTTTTGGCATCACAACATCTTCTTTCGTTTAAAAAAAATGTATATTATGTTTATAAACTCAGGAAATATGTCCATGGACACATGAGGACTTTGAATATGACCAATGTATGATCCTGTAACTACTTGGTATCGGATTGATACCTACATTTGTGGTATTATCCAAAACTAATGTAAAGAATCCAAACAACAGAAGAATAAATTATTATTACATTATAACAGAAGTGTAGATAGAACATGTTACAAGAGAAAGTAAGCAGGTATTAACACTAAATAAACAAGTAGATTAATAATTCATTTTCTACCACTTGTTCTTAATCATTTTGACTGAATAATAGAATGGAAAATGACACAATATGTTACTGCATATGTCAACAGACTAAACTCAGAGCCTTTGTTTGCTTACTTACTACTAAAAGACAAGTTGTCTTGTATGTTCACTATTTTATTTAAGGACAAACTTGCAATAAGAAACATATGTTTAATGTACCCTAGGATTTTTTGGTTAAAATAAAGCCAATAATGCAATTTTTTTGTGGGACCCTTTATCGAAAAGTACCGAAAAGAATCAAAATAATGTTGGTACCGGTAGCAAAATATTGGTATTGGGACAACACGAGTACTTGCCGGTGATGTTGTACAAATCATGTACTGTAGCATGCCGACAGAAGAACACAGAGTTTGACACACTTTCTGAACTTCATTTCTCAACTTAACACATCAATAGCAACCAACTTAAAATTGTTTTCAACAGGTCTCCATATTACCACATCTCTCCAGATCACTAGTGTGTGTGTGTGTGTGTGTGTGTGTGTGTGTGTGTGTGTGTGTGTGTGTGTGTGTGTGTGTGTGTGTGTGTGTGTGTGTCAGGAAGAAAAGCTCTGAGTCACTTGGAGAAGTGCTTTGTAACTGGAGAAAATGGACAACTCACCGATGCACACGTCCACAGCAACACAAACACATAGTCCCAAATTAATAGCTGTCGGAATCCACGAGCCCAGACTAATAAGAGCACTGCGTCGCATTGATTTTGTTCGACTCCTCTCCTTAGAGTACATTTGTGATCTTTTAGATCCTTCTGTAGCATGCGTGAAAGTATGAGTGCACTGCAGATGTATTAGACATATTTGTGTGGATGTATTGGAAAAATCGTTCATATAGCCTTGCCGAAATGAGGACGTTCCAGCTTTTACCTCACGGCCATACAGATACACCGTCATGACGTATAATGATCTAATTTCTCAATGTCCGCTGTGTAATTGAACCAGCAAGACCGGTGTGTTTCTAAAGAACCAGTGGCTCTCAAGAAGCTTTTTAAAAGGCCATTGCTTTGATACCCTTTCTTTACTCGTCCTTTTCAAGCTATTCAAGAGGAGGTAATCCCTTTAAACAGCCTCGTCCATGCTTTTGAAGAGTTCACATTTTTTGCACAGGCATTTTTCAAATGAATTGCTGAAAATTTGCCAGTGCGGGTGGTCATGTGGTTAAGTTAGCTTTTCAGTAGCTTGTTTGTGTTTTGTGTTGTGCAGTACCACTGATAGTCACACACACGCACTAGGTGTGGAGAAATTACTCTCTGCATTTGACCCATCCCCTTGTTCCACCCCCTGGGAGGTGAGGGGAGCAGTGAGCATCAGCGGTGGCCACGCTCGGGAATCCATTTGGTGATTTAACACCGTATTCCAACCCTTCATGCTGAGTGCCAAGCAGGGAGGTAATGGGTCCCATTTTTATAGTCTTTGGTATGACTCGGCCGGGGTTTGAACTCATGACGGACACTCAAATGTGTGCGTGTGTGTGTGTGCGATGATAGGAGATGTGTGTCTTCGGGGTCTTGTTTTTAGGACTGTAAAGCACTTTGTGTTGCATTTCTTTTATGTATTAAAAGTGCTTCATAAATGAAGTTTGATTGCCATCCATCCATCCATCCATTTATCCGAGGTCGGGTCGCGGGGGCAGCAGCCTAAGCAGGGAAGCCCAGACTTCCCTCTCCCCAGCCACTTCGTCCAGCTCTTCCTGTGGGACCCCGAGGCGTTCCCAGGCCAGCCGGGAGACATAGTCTTCCCAACGTGTCCTGGGTCTTCCCCGCGGCCTCCTACCGGTCGGACGTGCTCTAAACACCTCCCTAGGGAGGCGTTCGGGTGGCATCCTGACCAGATGCCCGAACCACCTCATCTGGCTCCTCTCGATGTGGAGGAGCAGCGGCTTTACTTTGAGCTCCCCCCGGATGGCAGAGCTTCTCACCCTATCTCTAAGGGAGAGCCCCGCCACCCGGAGGAGGAAACTCATTTCGGCCGCTTGTACCCGTGATCTTGTCCTTTCAGTCATAACCCAAAGCTCATGACCATAGGTGAGGATGGGAACGTAGATCGACCGGTAAATTGAGAGCTTTGCCTTCCGGCTCAGCTCCTTCTTCACCACAACGGATCGATACAGCGTCCGCATTACTGAAGACGCCGCCCCGATCCGCCTGTCGATCTCACGATCCACTCTTCCCTCACTCGTGAACAAGACTCCGAGGTACTTGAACTCCTCCACTTGGGGCAAGATCTCCTCCCCAACCCGGAGATGGCACTCCACCCTTTTCCGGGCGAGAACCATGGACTCGGACTTGGAGGTGCTGATTCTCATCCCAGTCGCTTCACACTCGGCTGCGAACCGATCCAGTGAGAGCTGAAGATCCTGGCCAGATGAAGCCATCAGGACCACATCATCTGCAAAAAGCAGAGACCTAATCCTGCAGCCACCAAACCAGGTCCCCTCAACGCCTTGACTGTGCCTAGAAATTCTGTCCATAAAAGTTATGAACAGAATCGGTGACAAAGGGCAGCCTTGGCGGAGTCCAACCCTCACTGAAAACGTGTCCGACTTACTGCCGGCAATGCGGACCAAGCTCTGGCACTGAGCATACAGGGAGCGGACTGCCACAATCAGACAGTCCGATACCCCATACTCTCTGAGCACTCCCCACAGGACTTCCCGAGGGACACGGTCGAATGCCTTCTCCAAGTCCACAAAACACATGTAGACTGGTTGGGCAAACTCCCATGCACCCTCAAGGACCCTGCCGAGAGTATAAAGTTTGATTGATTGAATAAAATACAGTAGCATAGTAGGCCAAAGTAGTCGATAAAAAAACAAGGCAGAGGTTTTATTTAACACGTATACTTTATGTTTTTGGCCATTGTAACATTACAAACAGTTTGAACACTCACACTGTGTTTGAATATGTATTCAAGTGACTCTTTGGCATACCACTAGATGTAGCCTGTGTACCGTACCACAGTTTGATAAAGCACAATGGATTAGAAATATATTGCTCAAAGGGGAACATTATCACCAGACCTATGTAAGCGTCAATATATACCTTGATGTTGCAGAAAAAAGACCATATATTTTTTTAACCAATTTCCGAACTCTAAATGGGTGAATTTTGGCGAATTAAATACCTTTCTAATATTCGCTCTCGGAGCGATGACGTCACAACGTGACGTCGCATCGGGAAGCAATCTGCCATTTTCTCAAACACATTACAAACACAGAGTCAAATCAGCGCTGTTATTTTCCGTTTTTTCGACTGTTTTCCGTACCTTGGAGACATCATGCCTCGTCGGTGTGTTGTCAGAGGGTGTAACAACACGAACAGGGACGGATTCAAGTTGCATCAGTGGCCCAAAGATGCGAAAGTGGCAAGAAATTGGACGTTTGTTCCGCACACTTTACCGACGAAAGCTATGCTACGACAGAGATGGCAAGAATGTGTGGATATCCTGCGACACTCAAAGCAGATGCATTTCCAACGATAAAGTCAAAGAAATCTGCCGCCAGACCCCCATTGAATCTGCCGGAGTGTGTGAGCAATTCAGGGACAAAGGACCTCGGTAGCACGGCAAGCAATGGCGGCAGTTTGTTCCCGCAGACGAGCGAGCTAAACCCCCTATCGACCCTAGCTTCCCTGGCCTGCTGACATCAACTCCAAAACTGGACAGATCAGCTTTCAGGAAAAGAGTGCGGATGAGGGTATGTCTACAGAATATATTAATTGATGAAAATTGGGCTGTCTGCACTCTCAAAGTGCATGTTGTTGCCAAATGTATTTCATATGCTGTAAACCTAGTTCATAGTTGTCAGTTTCCTTTAATGCCAAACAAACACATACCAATCGTTGGTTAGAAGGCGATCACCGAATTTGTCCTCGCTTTCTCCCGTGTCGCTGGCTGTCGTGTCATTTTCGTCGGTTTCGCTTGCATACGGTTCAAACCGATATGGCTCAATAGCTTCAGTTTCTTCTTCAATTTCGTTTTCGCTACCTGCCTCCACACTACAACCATCCGTTTCAATACATTCGTAATCTGTTGAATCGCTTAAGCCGCTGAAATCCGAGTCTGAATCCGAGCTAATGTCGCTATAGCTTGCTGTTCTTTCCGCCATGTTTGTTTGTGTTGGCTTCACTATGTGACGTCACAGGAAAATGGACGGGTGGTTAAAATCAGGCACTTTGAAGCTTTTTTTAGGGATATTGCGTGATGGGTAAAATTTTGAAAAAAACATCGAAAAATATAATAAGCCACTGGGAACTGATTTTTAATGGTTTTAACAATTCTGAAATTGTGATAATGTTCCCCTTTAATGTCAACTTTAATTTAAGAGCTGTGACAAAATAATGTAATTTGCCATTTATGGATAAAAGCTACAGGTACAGGCAGGGGCACAGCATCACATTATGGGCCCCCAACCCATCCCAAAACAAACATTGACACCCCATCACACACTTTGTATATTCACATGCACCAATAAAGTAAAAATTGCATAGATTTGGTTGAAACCAGCTTTTAAAATTGCATGCAAAAATCTGTTTTGACTTTTAAGGACAAGATTACCATGTCTCGATAACCACCCACTTTATATTTTCTTTTACAAATTATGTGCCAAAAATTCGATAGTAGAGTGGCCAAAATATGAATTTAAATAATCGTCACCTGATTATAAATATGTCAAATGTTCCTTTACTTCAGAGAGTTAAGTAGACCATTGATACACAGGATTGTCATTTGTGGATAATATGAATCATAACACATCATTATTATTATGATTATATTATTACTAAACCAAAACTAGTGAAGTTGGCACGTTGTGTAAATTGTGAATAAAAACAAAATGCAATGATTTGCAAATCATTTTCAATCTATATTCAATTGAATACACTGCAAAGACAAGATAGTTAATGTTTGAACTGGAAAACGTTATTTTTTGTAAATATTAGCTCATTTGAAATTTGATGCCTGCGACATGTTTCAAAGAAATTGGCACAAGTTTCAAAAAAGTCTGAGAAAGTTGAAGAATGCTCATCAAACACTTATTTGAAACATCCCACAGGTGAACAGGCTAATTGGGAACAGGTGGGTGCCATGATTGGGTATAAAAGCAGCTTCCATGAAATGCTCAGTCATTCACAAACAAGGATGGGGCGAGGGTCACCACTTTGTCAACAAATGCCTGAGCAAATTGTCCAAACGTTTGAGAACATTTCCCAACCAGCTATTGCAAGGAATTTTGGGATTTCGCCATCTACGGTCCGTAATATCATCAAAAGGTTCAGAGAATCTGGAGAAATCACTGCACTTAAGTGGCAAGGCCGTGACTTTCGATCTCTCAGGCGGTACTGCATCAAAAAGCGACATCGGTGTGTAAAGGATATCACCACATGGGCTCAGGAACACTTCAGAAAACCACGGTCAGTAACTACAGTTGGTCGCTACATCTGTAAGTGCAAGTTAAAACTCTACTATGCAAAGCGAAAGCCATTTATCAACCAGAAACGCTGCCGGCTTCGCTGGGCCCGAGCTCATCTAAGATGGACTGATGCAAAGTGGAAAAGTGTATTGTGGTCTGATGAGTCCACATTTCAAACTGTTTTTGGAAACTGTGGACGTTGTGTCCTCCGGACCAAAGAGGTAAAGAACCATCGGAACTGTTATAGGCGCAAAGTTCAAAAGCCAGCATCTGTGATGGTATGGGTGTGGTTTTTGTATGGCATGGGTAACTTACACATCTGTGAAGGCACCATTAATGCTGAAAGGTACATGCAGGTTGTGGAGCAACATATGTTGCCATCCAAGCAAGTTTATCATGGACGCCCCTGCTTATTTCAGCAAGACAATGCCAAGCCACGGGTACTAGAATGGCCTGCCTGTAGTCCAGACCTGTCTCCCATTGAAAATGTGTGGCGCAATATGAAGCGTAAAATACCATAACGGAGACCCAGGACTGTTGAACAACTTAGGCTGTATATCAAGCAAGAATGGGAAATAATTCCACCTGAAAGGCTTCAAAAATTGGTCTCCTCAGTTCCCAAAAGTTTACTGAGTGTTGTTAAAAGGAAAGGCCATGTAACACAGTGGTAAAAATGCCCCTGTGCCAACTTTTTTGCAATGTGTTACTGCCATGAAATTCTAAGTTAATTATTATTTGCAAAACAAAAATTAAGTTTCTCAGTTCGAATACTAAGTATCTTGTCTTTGCAGTCTATTCAATTGAATATAAGTTGAAAAGGATTTGCAAATCATCTTATTCTGTTTTTATTTACAAATTACACAAGGTGCCAACTTAACTGTTTTTTGGGTTTTGTAAATGCCACATGTAGATTCAAAATATTATTGCCTTTCTTCTATAACTTCACCCTGGTTCCAAAATGTTGGTGCAGTGTGAATGCTTCAAGATGAGCTTCGATGACGTTATGCTAAGTTTACCGCTATCCAGGTGGAACAAACCATGTTGCATTTTTATAGGCGGTGTAGGTAGTCTTTGCTTGATTCAAGCCACATTATTTTTGAACTTTCACAAATATATGTATTCTATATGATCAACTATGAGGTATTTTTTTAAATAACTTTGTGTGCCCAAACACACACTGAAAACCATTAGCAGTACATGAACATAAAACCAAATTCATATATTTACAATTATGTCGCTTGAATCAGTGAAAAAGAAAATGGGTGTGTTTGAAGTGTTACCTCCTCTCCTGTTGAGCTTGGCGTAGCCAGGAGCATATCCGTTTGAGAAGACAGACGAGCTGGTGAAGGCTGTGTGCGGCAAAGATAGGGCCAGAGCATCGTCACATTTTGCTGTGGAGACAGAAACCATACGATGACCCAGGGAGACGGAAAAGCGAATATGAAGAAGGGAATTAGGGAGAAGACAGGTGTGTGTACGAGATGAGATAAAGGGAGTATTTGCAAACAATATTGTTGCAACAATGGGAAAACACTCGGTTATAAACACTTGGCAATGTGAACCGTTCTAATTTGCATGCAAAACATGGCTGAAAATAAGGCTTGAAAATCACACATTTATCTTTCATACGCAGATACCTAACTGTTTAAGACCAAAAATAAACTCATACAATTCTACCTACCATAAAGTTATGACCACTATTACTGCACTAATATAATACGTGCGTGGTTAACGGTGTCAATCAAAACTGAGCATTGTTAATTTGATAAGGTACAAACACAAACATTCATTAGTTTATAGCTGTTACAGCATGTTTTCATAAATGTATTTTGTTATTCATATTTTCTAGTTGCTGCGTTTTTTTTTTATTAAGTACAGAATGCGACAAAATCCTCATGAGAACCAAGTACAAACATCTAATCTAGGGATATTCCTATCAAGGTGCTTGCAGCCAATTTCGATACTGATCGTTCATGAGTGAGATTGGCTGATACCAATACCAACTGTACAATTTCCAATGCATTCATGGTAAGTGTTATTGGCAGTTTAACATTATCAACACAATATTTAAACTAGTTCTTTATTCATGCCACGTGTAAACTGTTAACACTTTAATGTTAGCATGCCAACATTTGCATACTACCTTTTTTTTTTGCTAAATGTTCTTTTTTTCTCTAATTCCCCAGCCATACGCCTTAGAGCAGTGGTTCTTAACTTTGTTGGAGGTACCGAACCCCACCAGTTTCATATGCGCATTCACCGAACCCTTCTTTAGTGAAAAATAAAATGTTATTTTTTTCAAATTCAAGACAAAGTTACATGTTTTTTTTTTTACTGGTGCACAAAATGAACCGTGCATGAGCATCACCTTGTTCAAAGAACAAAACCAACACAGTGCATGAACTCACAACAAATTGCACACCTGCAAATCAGATGGAAAATTAGAGGGAACATTGTTTGGGGGTATCCATAATACGCCGATAGGGAGAAGTTTTTATTTTCACGATGAGTTGGGTGTGTCCTGATCTCCACGGCAGAGGCTACGCCGAACCCCTAGGTTTCGATCGAAGCCAGGTTAAGAACCACTGCCTTAGAGTCATATAACTTGGTATGTAATGCAAGCTAACCATAATCATGCTCACGTTAGCTTGCTAGCATGCTCACATTAGCATGCTAACTTTTTGACCTACTTTTGTAGCCCAGAGTCATATTACTTGGTATGGGACACTTGTTAACATATATAATGTTTCAAACATACAATTGGGTACAATTTGTAAATTGCTGCTTATCCAGTATTCAGTATTGTTTAAATAAAATAATTACTGTATTTTGCGGACTATAAGTCGCAGTTTTTTTCATAGTTTGGCCGGGGGTGCGACTTATACTCAGGAGCGACTTATGTGTACAGCATGTTCTATATGTTATAGTTATTTGAATGACTCTTTCCATAATATGTTACGTTAACATACCAGGCACGTTCTCAGTTGGTTATTTATGCGTCATATAACGTACACTTATTCAGCCTGTTGTTCACTATTCTTTATTTATTTTAAGTTGCCTTTCAAATGTCTATTCTTGGTGTTGGGTTTGATCAAATAAATTTCCCCCCAAAATGCGACTTATATATGTTTTTGTTTCCTTCTTTATTATGCATTTTCGGCAGGTGCGACTTATACTCTGGTGCGACTTATACTCCGAAAAATACGGTAATTTAAGATGCATTTATTAAATATGCAATCAAATCAATGTGCAGGACATTGCTTGTAAAATATATTGTTTAGTTAATTTCCTTATGCATTTGTATTAGAGATGTCAAATGACTGTTTTTAATCAGATTAATCACATTTTTGATATATTATATGAATTATGTTTAATCGCAGGTTATTACTTCCTTGCATAATTTTAATTAACTTGAAAAAATAGCCCAATATTTGGACACAAATCCAATTGTATTGTCAGAATGTCATGCGGAAACAATTTTTAAATGTCATACTTGAGTGCACGTCATTTATTTCCTCAAAACTTGGTAAAAAAATTTATATCAAGTCTCATTGTGTATATTTTGATGTGAAAAGGTCAGAGTCTCCTCACTTATCCTTGCACTACGTATGCCACTGACCGTATAACAGCATGCATCGCCTTTCAGGTAACATCCACAGTTAAAGTAACAGAGCAGGTACAGTCAAAATTAATTGTGTGATTAATCTGTGATTATACATGAAGTTTTTGTGATTAATCACATGAATTACCATGTTATTTTTGACAGCCCTAAATTATTAATTGTATCTCCAAGGCACACATATGACACAGATTAGAGGAAATGACCAATACAAAAATCAAAAAACAACATTCTAAAGAAGGGGTATACAACCACTTAATAGTGCATTACAAAAGGGAGTGTTTTATTTATTTATCTGTGTACTTTATTTAGTAATATGCTGCAAAAGTTAAAAAGAAAACAACTGAAACTTCCATTTAATGAACATACACTATATTGCCAAAAGTACTTGGCCACCAATGTTCCCTCAAATTTGTCATGTGTGTGAGCAAACGCACAAACACTCTGAGCATTCAGTGGAATACAGACGTGTACACTGTGGTCATACCAGCAGCACATTTGTCTCAAACCTGACATAACAATTTAAATGTCTTATTATTATAATCAAGTGACTGGTCAATTTCAAGAGATTATTTTCTAATATATGTGATTTGGCCCACTTAGATATTGTTTTTTTTTAATCAGCTATGCACTATAGTATTTTATGCCTGGGTGGAGGTCCTGCTTTGGAAAGATTGTGTACCCCTTTTAGAGATCACATTTAGTTCCTCTTAAAACATTCACATGTTGCATGAGATGAAGTGTTAATTAACTTTCTGTACGTAAAATAAATATTTTTATTAGCAATTATGTAGTCCTGTAACATCATTTCATGATTAATATCCAAAAAAAAACATTCTTAACAAATGGCAGTAGAATAAGCACACTGATTGAGGAGTCATAGTAAAACGACCTGAAATTTACACTTTACTTGTAGTGTTGGAGTTGTCCAACTTTGTGTGTGGCCATAAACGCACCAGTGGCTAATTGCCATAGTGTATGTGTTGGTGCAGGTGAGAGAGAGCAAGCGGCTGCTGTTGATATAACAGATGACAAAGAGTTGCTTTTGGCTTGGTTTGTACGGTAGACAACGACCAGTTTTGCTAAACAAAAGTATTTTACACATTGTTTTGGTGTGGTTATGGCCGACAAACAATTTCGCTAAATAAAGGGACCGATGGAATTCCTGTCCTCCTTTCAGTGTCTCCACAGACAATACAATAATGTAAGTGTTGACAAACATTGTTTTATCTGTTGTGGCCGCCTTCCGTCACCTGTTACTCACAGTTGCATTGCAAAATCAAACAATGCATAGATTTGCTGTGCGCAGAGGACGCGTGAGCAGTGCGCAATTGCGCAGGTGCGCACCTTTAGAGGGAACGTTGTTGGCCACCCATCCAAATGATCAGAGTCAGGTGTCCTACTCATTTGGCCTGGCCACATGGATGACAGAATCTGGTGTGGATGAACTTGACTGCCCTGCACAGAGTCCTGACCTGAACCCGATAGAACACCTTTGTGATGAATTAGAACAGAGACTGAGAGCCAGGCCTTCTCGACCAACATCAGTGTGTGACCTCACCAATGCGCTTTTGGAAGATAGGTTGAAAATTTAAATGAACACACTCCGCAACCTTGTGGATAGCTTTCCTAGAAGAGTTGAAGCTGTAATAGCTGCAAAAGGTGGACCCACGTCATATTGAACCCTGTGGGTTAGGAATGGGATGGCACTTCAAGTTCATATGTGAGTCAAGGCAGGTGGCCAAATACTTTTGGCAATATAGTGTATTTGGACAGTGACTGTCAGTTAGATAGCTCTGGTCTAGTATAACATTTTAAAGAGGTAAATCAGCCAAAAACTGTATTGTTCTTATGTCGAAACCCAAATTATTACCACGTCGCTATAAAAGAAAGCAGTAGCATGCATTTTTTTTCTGATACCAGCCTTATCATATTGATATATTGGCAGTAGTGTGTTGAATATCTTAAAGGCCTACTGAAACCCACTACTACCGACCACGCAGTCTGATAGTTTATGTATCAATGATGAAATCTTAACATTGCAACACATGCCAATACGGCCGGGTTAGCTTACTAAAGTGCAATTTTAAATTTTGCGCGAAATATCCTGCTGAAAACGTCTCGGTCTGATGACGTCAGCGCGTGACGTCACGGATTGTAGAGGACATTTTGGGACAGCATGGTGGCCAGCTATTAAGTCGTCTGTTTTCATCGCAAAATTCCACAGTATTCTGGACATCTGTGTTGGTGAATCTTTTGCAATTTATTCAATGAACAATGGAGACAGCAAAGAAAAAAGCTGTAGGTGGGAAGTGGTGTATTGCGGCCGACTGCAGCAACACAAACACAGCCGGTGTTTCATTGTTTACATTCCCGAAAGATGACAGTCAAGCTTTACCATTGGTCTGTGGAGAACTGGGACAACAGAGACTCTTACCAGGAGGACTTTGAGTTGGATACGCAGACACGGTACTGTGAGTACGCATGCAGCTGCGGCTTCCAAACATTTGATCGCTTGCCCATACGTGCGTGCCGCTATGTGCATGTCACGTACGTAACTTTGGGGACTTTGCGGAAATATATGTGCTGTGCTGAGAGGTGTTTGTTATGCGGTATTAATTTGTGGCATATTAAATAGAAGCCTGGTTGTGTTGTGGCTAATAGAGTATACATATGTCTTGTGTTTATTTACTGTTTTAGTCATTCCCAGCTGAATATCAGGTCCCACCCGCCTCTCACAGCATCTTCCCTATCTGAATCGCTTCCACTGCCCTGTAGTCCTTCACTCTCACTTTCCTCATCCACAAATCTTTCATCCTCGCTCAAATTAATGGGGAAATCGTCGCTTTCTCGGTCCGAATCGCTCTCTCTGCTGGTGGCCATGATTGTAAACAATGTGCGGATGTGAGGAGCTCCACAACCTGTGACGTCACGCTACTCGTCTGCTACTTCCGGTACAGGCAAAGCTTTTTTTATCAGTGACCAAAAGTTGCAAACTTTATCGTCGATGTTCTCTACTAAATCTTTACAGCAAAAATATGGCAAAATCGCGAAATGATCAAGTATGACACATAGAATGGACCTGCTATCCACGTTTAAATAAGAAAATCGCATTTCAGTAGGCCTTTAAAATGTGTTTTGCGACTATTCCAACTTTGACCACAACGTCATTGGCAATGTAGAATGGCACTTTCCATTATTTGCAGGAGACTGAATTGCACAATGATTAACCCCCACTCCTACTCTCACGCGAGATCCACCCAGGAATGGGGTCATATGCATCCCTTCCTTCCTGAACATGTGGAGAGAAATGTGGTCTGCCTTTTTGACATCGCTCATCATGTTGCATGCACCAATGTGTGAGAGTCCGATTTAGCAGCGAGACAATTGTTTGCATCTGTATGTGTGTGTGTGTGTGTGTCCACTCGGTTACTTGGGCATTTTACTCTGTGTCACAAGTGCACTTGCGCAGTCAAAAAAACAAAAAACAAAAAACAAAACTAAAGAGCAGTGACAGTGAATAAAGTGTTTGTGTGTGGGAAATAGTCTGCAGTGTCCTTCATGGAGAGGAAGCCATATTTTCCAAGCCTGTTTTGACAAACTGGCACCGATAAAAGTAATGAGGTCCCTGGCATGGTCATTTGGGGTTTGCAGCACATATTTTATTAAAATGATGTTTCCACTACCTTGGAGTCTATTTTAGAATTCAAACCGCTAAAGTATGAATATGTTCTCGAACCAAGGACGTTGAAACTATGATACAAATATCATAGAGTGTTGTTGCCTGAAGCAGAGAACAGTAGAGTCGAGGTAACCTTGTTTCCTACTCAGCCTTGTTTACATATTGCCTTGTAGTCTTTGTCTTGTTTTAAGTCTTCACTGCCGTGTTTGTTAAGCTAAATATTTGGAAAAGACACATTTGTTGACAAAAAGAAAACACCCACTCGTGAATGGAATTAACCCACTCACTTCACGAACACTTCAAAAACCATTACTTTGCTATTTTGCTGTTAGTTCAAGTAGTTTTTTTTGTCTCTTGTCTCCTTATGTCCCCTTTTAAGGAAGCAAAACCAATCATGGTGATATTATTGTACTGTATTTGATCCCCGTATGTCCCCTCTTAAACCAAGATAAACCAATCGCAAGCAAGTGATGTTATTGATTATTGTATTGCATTTCCCTCCCACTCCTCACACCCCACCAAGGACTGTTTTCACTGCTGGACTCCAGAAAGAGGTTCCACAGCAGAACCTTCAGGTTCTGTAACAGCTTCTTCCCTCAGGCCATAAGACTCTTGAACGCATCATAATAATCCCCTCAATTCCCCTCAAAAATGGATTAACTCGCTGGAATATAAAGACAATATAACATGCATCCATAAATGCGGATGTATGTGCAAAAGTGCAATATATTTATCTGTACAGTAATCTATTTATTTATATCTGCACCGTATTGCTATTTTACCCTGCACTACAACGAGCTAATGCAACAATATTCCGTTCTTATCTGTACTGTAAAGTTCAAATTTGAATGACAATAAAAGGAAGTCTAAGTCTATTTTCTCTTTTGTTCTGTACTGCTGCAATAATGACATTTAGTTGTTTTTTTTTAAATGTTGAATGTATGATTTAATGTACTGTATATAGTTAACATATTCTAATTATGTGTCTGTTCAACTTGAATGTCACAAAATTCCATTAGAAAAAAAGAAGTTTTTTTTCAACACAAATGTGCAGATTAATATGATTTATTACGTGTTAGTAGGGATCAGAGGTGGGTAGTAACGCGCTACATTTACTCCGTTACATCTACTTGAGTAACTTTTGGGATAAATTGTACTTCTAAGAGTAGTTTTAATGCAACATACTTTTACTTTTACTTGAGTATATTTATAGAGAAGAAACGCTACTTTTACTCCGCTACTTTTATCTACATTCAGCTCGCTACTCGCTACTAATTTTTATCGATCTGTTAATGCACGCTTTGTTTGTTTTGGTCTGTCAGACAGACCTTCATAGTGCCTGCGTTTCAACAAATACAGTCACTGGTGACGTTCACTCCGTTCCACCAATCAGATGCAGTCACTGGTGACGTTGGACCAATCAAACAGAGCCAGGCGGTCACATGACCTGACTTAAACAAGTTGAAAAACTTATTGGGGTGTTACCATTTAGTGGTCAATTGTACGGAATATGTACTGTACTGTGCAATCTACTAATACAAGCTCCATCGCGCCTGCGCTTTCAAATTAAGAGTCTCCGAAAGCCTGCGCAAACAAGCTAGCAAGCTACGGAGTTTGCCGCCAATGTATTTCTTGTAAAGTGTATAAAAACGAATATGGAAGCTGGACATATAAGATGCCAAAAACCAACCACTTTCATGTGGTATTAGACAGAAAGGAGGAACTTTTTTTCTCCTCCATTTGAAAACGTGGACGCTATCATCACTACTGTCTGATTACAATCAATGCAAGTCATCAGAATCAGGTAATACACCAACTTATATTCTTGTCTTCATGAAAGAAAGGAATCTATATGTGTTAAACATGCATGTATATTCATCAAAACACTATTAACATGAAAACAAAAACGGCAAAAAAATTAAATATAAATTATATACTGTATATATCAATGTATGTATATATATATATATATATATATATATATATATATATATATATATATATATATATATATATGTGTGTGTGTGTATATATATATATATATATATATATATATGATATGTGTGTGTATGTTACTCATCAGTTACTCAGTACTTGAGTAGTTTTTTTACAACATACTTTTTACTTTTACTCAAGTAAATATTTGGGTGACTACTCCTTACTTTTACTTGAGTAATAAATCTCTAAAGTAACAGTACTCTTACTTGAGTACAATTTCTGGCTACTCTACCCACCTCTGGTAGGGATGTACTTTATATCAATAGGATTTAATCAATACTGATACCAATGTTGATATTCCTTATTGATACCGGTATTTTTCGGTACCCTTATCAGTTATATGTAATTAGTGTAAATAAAGATGTGAAAAACTAAATTTTTTATTAACATTTTTTATCAGCACAAGAGTTTGTACTCTACTATCATAATGGCACATATCACAGCAAGGAAGTATTTTGTCAGGAAATAATGTTTACATTATGTATGACATTAATGTGCACAGCACAGACCATTTACATGATATATTATGGAAAATATATAACATACCGTATTTTACCATAGGGCGCACCGGATTACTGCCGATGAATGGTCTATTGTTGATCTTTTTTTAATATGTAAGGCGCACCGGATAATAGGGCGCATTAAAGAAGTCATATTATTATTATTTTAATATAAATTGAAAACACTTCCTTGTGGTCTACATAACATGTAATGGTGGTTCTTTGGTCAAAATGTTGCATAGATTATGTTTTACAGATCATCTTCAAGCCGCTTTCTGACAGTCGCTTCCGGATGCGTCGTTTTGTGGGCGGTCTTATTTACGTGGCTCACCTTCGGCAGCGTCTTCTCCTTTGTTGTAGCGGTGTAGCGTGCAAGGACGGGAGTGGAAGAAGTGTCAAAAGATGGAGCTGACTGTTTTAATGACATTCAGACTTTACTCTTTACTTTAATCAATAACGGAGCAGCATCTCCTCATCCGGAAACAACAACACCGGAAATGTGTCCCGTGAAAAAATGTCCGCCCGGAACTCTAATAACTAAAGTTCCACTACATCAGTATGTTTTAGCACTTTCATGGCGAGTTTACTGACATATATAAGTAAGAACTTTACACTACTTTATATTAGAAATGGCGACAGCGGAGGATGAATGTCCCATAACAAGAACATGGAGGAAAAGAAGAAGCTAATCGACTACGGTGTCGGCACGGACTACAAAGGTGGACCTGCGCAATTTTTCAGGTTTATGCAGATCCCAAATACAAATCAGCAGGTACTAACAGGTACGAAAAGTTGCTTTTGCATAATATTGTGAAACAAAACGCCAGATAATATGTCTTACCTTATTCACACACCAAAATAATACTCGTATGTTGAAGCACATCAAACGGTGCAGCCTACACTTGTCTCTTATGTTTGACTGCCATCTACTGGTCACACTTATCATTACACCATATCCATCCATCCATTTTCAAATAAAATTGCTCCGAGGTGGGTAAGCTCAACCAAACGTATTCCTTACATTAGGCGCACCGGGTTATAAGGAGCACTGTTGAGTTTTGAGGGGGAAAAAATGATTTTAAGTGCGCCTTATAGTCCAGAAAATACGGTAAATCAAAACAATCAATTAGCCCGTTAGGTGGGAGTGGATATGAGCAAGGTGTGTTTTGATTCCACGCAAGCGCAGGGCGATGGAGTGACGTGAGACGGCGACTAGAGACCCAATCTGTGGATGCTATCTTGCTTCATAGAAACTTTATGAATCCACATTTCTGAGTGGATTAATATTGGCCAGATGATTACTGGTTTGCTAAAAAGACAGTTGATGAAGTGTGCTAGCGGCGGTCGTGACTAAAATGTGTCACTTCAAACTGACAATAACTCTTATTAGCATGTGCGACTTTGACAGATTTTTGGAGGATTAAATATTGTTTTATTACAAACTTTTGTGTGGTGTTGCTTCCTTATTTGTGATTATTCCAAGCTGGTCTCGATATCCTTTGTCCAGAATCCTACTGGTCTTCCTGGACCGACCCAATTAGGAACCGGTACAAAAAAATACAGGCACCCGGCACACAACCCTATTTGTTATTCAAACATTAACATCAGAAACACACGCATAACGAAATTATGCTACATTTCCAGTTCCAACACTATAAGGCAAATACAACAGGTTTGAAAATTAGTTTTAAAAGATTTTAAAGTCTATGTATAAAATAATGAAAAAGACCAACTACACTCACAAACATACTATAAAAGAGTAACATAAATATTAGAAATACAACTATTATAATGCACATATAAGTTCAATATTGCACTTTTAGTAAAGCAAATAGAACTAGATGTTTCAATCCTTTTGGTAAGTAGGAATAAACTTGACAGTAGCAGTCAGTGTGGAGTGGTGAAAGGGAGGGTAAGTATGTCATTGGGGTCATCTTGTGGGCACCCTGCTTCATCAACGTTTCGTTGATTGAAGCCCACAACGTCTCCAGAGGGCTCAACAGTGTACCCAGCGTCCCAGGTACACCCTCCTCCATGCCATACCCTCCATATCCCATTGGACTCTGCATGGCAGGAACGTCCTTTTCCCTGAGTCAGGCCTAAGCCTGACCGCATACCATTGTCTCTATCTTATTGCCCAGATGGGGTCTTTATGCTTAATCCAGGGCCAATTGCTGCTTTTTTCAGTAGCACTTGACATGGACTTGATAGCCTGTTGGAGGGAGCGACCCTTCACCCCCATTTTTCTCAACAGACTGGTGGTAGATGTGGCAACAAATCCCCTGCATCCCATCTCTACTGGGAAAATGCTGGTGTGCCAGTCGTTCTGGGATGCTTCAGCTGCCAGGTCAGAATTTTTTTTCTTTTCTTTCGTAAGCCTCTTCAACCCCTTCTTCCCATACTGTCAGCTTCACAACATAAGCCAGCTTTGCTGTTGGAGACCACAAGACCATGTCTGGCCACAGTGTTGTAGCCATTATTTCTGGGGGAAAACAAGCTTTTTATCAAGGTCCACTTCCAATTTCCAATCTTGAGCCGACTGCAGGATGCTTGCATCATTTGGTGTTGTTTGATGCTTTTGATGTTGGCCAGCTGGTACAAAATGTGTGAAGTGGACCTTTCCTGCTGGTGTTTGTGGGATATTGTTTGTGGTGGTTCACTTCTGTTCCAGTGTTGATGCAAGCTGGTAGCAGGTCGTACGTGGCTCTGATGACAAAACTCAGCCATACTCCATGTGCCAGATGTCATGCCAGTTGAGCTTTTTCTTCTCCAGGCTTTCCCAGTTGATCCATCTCCCCTGCTTGGCCATTGAGACGGCTTTAGCATGTCGCTCTCCCTCCTCCCGTCTCCTGACTTCCTCTACTACTAGCCGTCTATTCTGCTCTGATGCTGCTTTGTGCCATAGGGGAGCTTTTGGGATGAGTCCGAGTCCTGCTCTCCCATGCTGTACTTGCCCAACCACATCTCTGAATTGAAGAGCAGACTTTGCACTCTGAACAGCTTCTGATGGAATCCACTTCCTTCCAGCTGCTACTCGGGGGGCCGCTGTTCGAATGACTGCATCCTCAGTTTCAGTTAGCGTCATGACCAGCCTTGCTTTGGTGCATTTGAACTCTTCCACCAGACTTGAGATTGGTAATTCCAATTTGCCATGCCTATATAGTCCGATGGAACTGAAGCATCTTGGAATTCCAAGCCACTGTTTCAGCTGTGTGCTTATCACACGTTCCAATTTTCCAACCTGGAGATGGGGATTTCATACACAGTTAAAGGCCACAAGAGTCTTGGGAGTATGCCAAATTAAAAACACCACAACTTGAGTTTTCCTGTCAACAAGGTTGTATTGATGTGATCCATGAAAGTGATGGTGTCCTTTGTTCGTTGCTCAAACTGCTCGGTGTCTTTGAGCCTTGCGTCGTACCATCTTCCCAAGCTCTTTACTGGCATTTCTGAAACAGTTGGTACTGGTGTTCCGCTGACATGATATATCTGGTCTGTGACTTGGCCTTTCACAATGGAGATACTTCTGCACTTGCTGGGCTTTAACTTCATCCGTGCCCATGTTATATTTGAATTAAGTTTCTCCAGCAGTCTCTTGGTGCAGGGGACAGTTGTTGTGAGTGTAAACTCGAATTGGTGGTAATCTCTGACCTCACTGTAGTCGTTCTCCTCCAACCACCCATTTCGAGGCTCTAATAATCATCTCCATTGCCATCATAAAGGCCAACGGGGAGACGGTGCACCCAGCCATGATGCCTATGTTGTGAGGCAAAACTGCAAATCCTGGAAATAGTGTTTTACAAGATTTGTGATTTTAGTTGGCACTTGCAAGAATTCAAAGGCAGTCCACAGTAATGAATGAGGGACTGATCCATAGGCGTCGGCCAGATCAAGGAACAAGACATGAAGATATTTTCCTTCTTTATTCGCAGTCTGGATTTGATGCCATATGATGCTGTTATGTTCGAGGCATCCAGAGAAGCCTGCTATGCCAGCCTTTTGGATCGATGTATCAATGAAGTGGTTTTGCTTCAGATACTTTGTTAGTCGCTGTGCCAATACGCTGAAGAAAATCTTGCCTTCGATGTTCAGAGGGTTTATTTGGCAAAACTGTTCGATGGTGGTCGAGTTCTTTTCTTTTGGGATTAACACTCCTCCCGCTCTTCGCCAGGCTTTCGGGATGATCTGCTTGTCCCACACCACTCATGTTTTTCCACAGGAATTTCAGAATTTTTGGAGCATTCTTGTAGACACTATACGGAACACCGTTAGGGCCTGGTGCAGATCCCAATCTTGCCTTTTTCACTGCCTGCTTCACCTCGCTCAGCTCGGGAGGGCTGACATCAACCTGATGTTGTGGGGGTGATATTGGAAGGATGTCAGTGGGGACAATGATCGGTTCATGTTTTTTCTCATCAGTATAGATGGTTCTCAGATATTCTTCAACCTGGTCTTTTGATGTTTTCAGGGATCCGCTCTTCCCTTTTGTGAAAATCCCTTTCACAAATTTAAAGGGGTCTTTGTAGAAGTAGGTTCTGGCTTTATCTTTCTTCTTCCGAAGCATAGGTTATTGCTGTTAAATTTTTTTGCTGACGTTGTTTGTCTGGACCCCAGCATGCAGAGACGAGAGACGACACGCATGTAAAATAATATCTTAATTATGGAAATTAAGGTAGCACCAGCATGAATAAAGCAGAGGTTCATGTGTGAATTAAAAACTAAACTAACAAAGAATCCAACAGGAATCAGGCAGACACAAAAAACTTACAAGCTTAGAGCAGCAAGAGGAAAACGGAACAACCTACGCTGCTGTAGCCTACAGCATGACGTACACAAGTACAATGAACCAGCACCGTCTGAACAACAGCGTTGGCTTAAAAAGTCACCTAAACAGGTGTGTCTCCTGATTGCCAATCACGAGACATACCTGTTCCTGGTGAAAGAAACAGCGCTCAAACAAAGGTAAAGTGGTGACAAACAGGAGGTGGAACAAGACATAGGACCGCTGGACATGAACTAAATACCAAAACAGAGAAAAACAAACACAAGTCCAATGTGTTTATTTTCGTGATTTTATGGAGTCAAGGAACCTTGCAATTTTACATGACAGTTATTGGTATGTTTCTCTTTTGGGCACTGTTTAAGCACAGTCACCGTTTTAAAAGTACAGCTTTGGTACTGGTTAAAATGTCAAAAAAAAAAACATCCCTATTAGCAGACAATGTTGTTTATTGTAATTGATTTGTGTTTTCTACCTTCTCTTCATTAATACTCTCCTAAATGAAGCTAAACCACAGAAACAAGATCATATGCTTCAAACTGGAGGAGCAACAACCTTTTAAAAACTGCTAGATAGGTTGCTGCTATGGCAACACTTGTATCAGTAAAGTATATTGCTGTACCTTCACATATCTTTTTTTTTTTTTGATATCTGTTTTTTTCTCCATACAAAAATTGGAAATTTTTTTGTATGATCTCATTCACACCTGGTCGGTAATATGTAATAATAATAAGACAGGGCAAATGTACAACACACAATTTGTACATGCTTTATGCTTTAGTAAGCTTATTTCACTGAGGTGTCCCATTCTATACGTCTGTCTCCAAACGCACGCTGCTTGAGGCAAAAGAAAGAAAAATGTATGTACATTTGTTTCTGATGCTGGCATATCTTAATAAACCAGATATTGGCAGTACTGCCCCGGGTACTTTGAAAAATTAATCAGATTACTAATTAAAAAGCAACTTGGTTACTTTACTGATTACTCAAGTTACTTTGTTTTATTCCCTTGTACAACGAAACCAAAATTTAAATAAATGCTGTATTTCGAGTTAGAAAATGTCCATCTCCCTCCTCCCTCCATTGTTGTGTATGTTTGTGTCGCTTGCTGTTGAGAATGTATTATATGGGATTTTTAAACTCGGGGGACTAAACTGTCAGCAAACAAATTTCAACTCAATGGGTTGTTTTTCCAGTCCAAGCATTAACTTTAAGCTCAACATAACCAATTTGAAGCAAATAGGACAATTCTAACCACAGACACTTATATGGGCAAATGCCAAAAACAAGCCAAGACAGTCCAAGAGCAGCAGATGTCTTGACTAAATTCATGAAACAAAAGACTAATGCCACTGTTTAAAACTCAGTGAACAAGCAACATTGATACCAACATCATCCATGCAGACATTGTGCAGGGAGACAAAAATGATGTGGCGGCCAAAACCTGCGGTCACTTGTTGGTTTTGCAGCGACAAACAATGTTATCATCAGCTAACAACAAGTTTAAAATACCATCTTAAAGCGAAATACATACTCGAGGATGGCGCCGATAGCATGAATGCTTGCGACATCGGCAACAAAGAGAGGAGAACACTACGCTGGCGGTTTACCTCCGTCAATGTTGTCAACAAAAGTATCGCAGTTAAGTTAAAAATATGCCTTTGCTCAAAGGACAGCCGCGCATGTAAAACACTTAACATCTGTAAAGACCAAGTTATGCAAGACGATGTCATTCATATCACCACAGCTGATCCGTCGTACAATACCTTGGAGGGGCATGATTACAGAAAGGATACATCCACTGTACGACACAAACAAAAGCATCAAATTGCAACTATTGTCTTAACGTTAATGTAATTTCCTTACTGGATAACATTGGACATCTGTAAGTAATCACAAGGAGCTTAGGTCGCATTGTACCAAAAAACAAGAGATCAGCAATGTCATCTGAAGAGGTAAACAGGCTTGTTTAAACTGTTTAAACTAAAGAAAATATAAAATGCAGATGTAAATGGTGCACTAAGTTAAGTTGTTTGAGTGTGTTTACTACATTATCGATTAGTAACTGTAGCTTGTTTGCAATTATATTGCAAAGACTGACAACATGTGCACTTATTTTGTTACAATACTTGCTGTTACCAAGTCTTGACCAAATCAATGACTTGAAGGTCAGTAAAACATTTAAGAACATTTCCTGTATGATTTGACTATCAAACTGCATTTGTATCCAAACATTGTGGTATTTTATGAAGCCCATTTTATTCATGCAAGCAAATAATAACCAGTGAATAATCACAGTTCTAGAGTGTGATTAATCTGTTTAAAACAAATATCACTTGACAACCCTAATGTATATATATATATATATATATATATATATATATATATATATATATATATATATATATATATATATATATACTAGGGCTGCAACAACTAATCGATTAAAATCGATTATAAAAATAGTTGCCGATTAATTTAGTCATCGATTCGTTGGATCTATGCTTATGCATGCGTGGAGGCTATTTTTTTTTATAAACCTTTATTTATAAACTGCAACATGTACAAACAGCTGAGAAACAATAATCAAAATAAGTATGGTGCCAGTATGCTCTTTGTTTTCAATAAAATACTGGAAAGGATAGAAATGTAGTTTGTCTCTTTTATCCGATTATTAATCGATTAATCGAAGTAATAATCGACAGGTTAATCGATTATCAAATTAATCGTTAGTTGCAGCCCTAATATATACACACATACACAGTACAGGCCAAAAGTTTGGACACACCTTCTCATTCAATGGTGTTCTTTATTTTCATGATTATTTACATTGCAGATTGTCACTGAAGGCATCACAACTATGAATGAAAACATGTGGAGTTATGTACTTAAGAAAAAAGGTGGAATAACTGAAAACCTGTTTTATATTCTAGTTTCTTCAAAATAGCCACCCTTGGCTCAGATTACTGCTTTGCACACTCTTGGCATTCTCTGAATGAACTTCAAGCACACCTGTGAAGTGAAAACCATTTCAGGTGACTACCTCTTGAAGCTCATTGAGAGAATGCCAAGAGTGTGCGAAAAAGTAATCAGAGCAAAGGGTGGCTATTTTGAAGAAACTAGAATATAAAGCATGTTTTCAGTTATTTCACCTTTTTTGTTAAGTTCATAACTCCACACGTGTTCATTCATAGTTGTGATGCCTTCAGTGACAATCTACAATGTAAATAATCATGAAAATAAAGAAAACACATTGAATGAGAAGGTGTGTCCAAACTTTTGGCCTGTACTATATATATATATATATATATATATATATATATATATATATATATATATATACATACATACATATATATATATATATATATATATATATATATATATACATATATACATATATATATATATATATATATATATATATATATATATATATATATATATATATATATATATATACATATATATACATATATATATATACATATATATATATATATACATATATATACACATTATATATATATTACATATATATATATATATATATATACACATATATATATATATATATATTACACATATATGTATATATATATATATATATATATATATATATATATATACATATATACACATATATATATACATATATATATATATACATATATATATACACATATATATATACATACATATATATATATATATATATATATATATATATATATATATATATATATATATATATATAAATATATATATATATATATATATATATATATATATATATATATATATATATATATATATATATATATATATATATATATATATATATGAAGCAGTCTAAAAGCAGCTAGTGGAGCGAGAAAGCATCGAGAGTTAATGGACAGAAAGTGGATTTTAAATGGATAGAAGGGTGAGTGCGGAGAAACATTAATGCAAAAAAAGCTTGTGAAAATAGTAGCCTATTTACTCTCGGCCATTACCACCTTTTGAAGTTTGTGTCAAACACTTCTAGTTGGGATAATACTTGTTCTGTTTCGTGCTTGCAGGCTAAACCATTAAAGGCTGCTCCACATTTACTGATCAGAAAATCAATATAAATGATGGACAGTTTAACAAGGTGCACCATTACTTTGTCAATTCTGTCTTATTTCAGCAAGAAATTGCCATTCCAAGGACTTTGTAAACACGTGGGCAGTGCGGTGATTTGAGTTGTCCATCTTGTTTTTGTACTATAAAACATAATACGCAATACTACTGATGCATTCGTACAGGTGAGTGTTCAACGACGGCTCCTTGATATTTGCCCGAGTCTCAAGTGCAAAGAAGGACTGTGTATGTTTGGGCGCTCTGGGCCAAGCAAATGGTGACAATATCCAAGCGCAAATGCCAGCCTTTCCCCCCTGAGAACGGCCGACAGTTTTGTGCACAATAAACGAAAGGAAACCCTAATAGAAGGAGATGGAAAGGAGAAAGAGATTGAAGGCATAGGGAAACAGCCTTCTTATTGACAGAGACAGGTAAATAACTCGGATGTGGGGAAATAGCAAGCAAGGAATGTGTCGAATTTGGCTGCTGTTTAAACACTACATTGCTAGTAGACTCAAATTGGTTTGGTGCATTAACTAAATTGAGGCTACATTTTTGCTTAAGGTGTCACATTAAAGTCGTCCCTCGTTTATCCCGGCCTATGTGTTCCAGGCTTGAAAGTGGTAAACACATTTTTGCAAAGTTGGATCATTTTTGATAAATTGCTTATTTTTATTACTAATTACGGTCAACTAAATATATATTTTTAAAGATAATTAGCACCCTTTCAACATTAAATAACAGCCATAAAGTCACATTTACAATTGTTTCACCCAATATAGTAGCCTTGAGTATATAATCTACTGTAGATTACAGTTCTCACCAGAAGAAGAATCCTCAAATCGTCATTACTTTGGCCGTCACCCGGCTACTACAACACGGCCACGATGTAGAAATATTTTGTCACATTCTGAATAATTATTTTAAATTAGAACTGGGCTTCGAGTTTAATTTGTTCTGTACAAAGATGGTCAATTTGACAGTCGTAGCTACAACCATTAGCTGTAACGTTAGCATCATATCGTGTGACTGCGTTGTCGTTCCAAATCATTCACGCTATAGCTGTATTATTGATGTCGAAAATGAAGTGAATCAAAAGAGTTCATCTCCATTTCACATTGCCCGGACAGCTGCTAAAAGCTGACAGCATTTTTGTTAGCATTAACGGCGCTCCGAGTCCCATTGAGTCTGGAACGTCTCGCGTCTTGCCTTTTAGCTATTGCTCTCGTCAAAGGTTCACCAATGTGGAAATGTGTTTATGGTGAGGTAAGAGTCGAAAATGAAGTTGTTCTGCCAAAAATTGGTGAATTGACTGTAGCGGTGAAGACACAGTAGCACCAAAACTAGGAGCCTGTTAGGGTTCCAGAAATGGAAGTCCTACTTTGACTAATAGACACTAAAAACAAGATAAATATTGCGCAATTTCTATGCAGATGATGCGGTCATATATTGTTCACCCCCCTCTGCAGTGCAAACCCTTGAACTCTTGCAGTCTGCTTTTGATGTTGTTCAGTCCCAGCTGACCCAATTTAGGCTAGTGCTAAATGCACTATCTAAGGTGGTATTATTCTCAAATGGCAAATGGCTGCCATTGAACATCCCTAAAATATTGACTACTCATGGGGTCGAGCTTGAGTTGGTCACAACATATAAGTACCGTATTTTTCGGACTATAAGTCGCAGTTTTTATCATAGTTTGGCCAGGCTCCAGTGCGACTTATATATGTTTTTTTCTTTCTTTATTATGCATTTTCGGCAGGTGCAACTTATACTCCGGTGCGACTTATACTCCGAAAAATACGGTACTTAGGAATTATTATTGATGAGAGATTGTCTTTTAAAGCACACATAGAAAACCTTGTCTCTAGGTTTAAAATTAAATTGGGTTTCTTTTTCAGAAATAAGTCTTGTTTTTCCCTAAAAGTTAGGAAACATCTGATCTCATCCACCTTTATTCTTTTAATTGATTACGGAGACTTGCTTTTTATGAATGCACCTGGCACTTACTTGAAAAAACTAGACACTGTATATCACTGCGCCTTACGTTTTAATACTGGTTGTGGAAATCTTGTCCACCACTGCACTTTGTATGCAAAGGCAAACTGTCCATCTTTAACTGCCCGAAGCCTTTCTCGATGGATAGTTTTTATATATAAATGTTTTCTTGGACTTGTCTCCACCTATCTGTGTTCCTTTGTGTGTAGAGACTCCAGTCATTACAGCCTACGCTCACAGGATGTCCTCCACATGTTGGTTCCTAGAGCCAACACAGAACTTGGTAAAAAAAAAAAAGCCTTCAGTTATGCTGCTCCCTGGTCATGGAATGCCATCCAGAAAGATCTGAGGCTGCCAGAATTGATCACTTTGGGGGAGTTTAAGTCCATTTTAAAAGATCGAGAAACCAGTTCTCTTGGCAATGTACTTGCTTCTAAATAGAACTATTACTTAATCGTTTTAAATTATTTTTGATCTGTTGTGGTATGACTGCTGTTGTTCTGTTGTATTGTCTTGTTGTAATTATTATTGTAACTTTGTTTGTGCCGCCCTCTTTGTCAGGTCGCTCTTGAAAAAGAGATTTTAATCTCAATGAGTCTTTACCTGGTTAAATAAAGGACATTGCATTGAATTGACAGTACATATCAGACATAAATAAGACTAAATTTAACAATTTAGAGCAGAAATATATAGGATATGTTTTATTTATTTTATTTTATTTTTCTTCAAATCTGTGACATAGTGAGGGTAATCGGTTGATTCATTTGTCGATTAAACCAGTGATTGGATAAAACACAATTATAGCCTCTCCGCATAATTTAGGGAAAATAGATGAAATACGCAAATATTGTTCTGCTTGCCATAAAGGTCTTTTTTTTCTTCTAATAAATAATAAATGTACTTATTCAAAATTGCACTTTTAACATGTTTGCATAATGTATGCGATAATTTTTTTTAATCAGATTAATCACACTCTAAACCTGTGATTAATCATGATTAATCACGGGTTATTATTTGCTTGCATCAATCAAATCTGCTAAAGAAAATACCCCAATATTTGGGTACAAATGCAATGTACAAACCCCGTTTCCATATGAGTTGGTAAATTGTGTTAGATTTAAATTTAAACGGAATACAATGATTTGCAAATCATTTTCAACCCATATTCAGTTGAATATGCTACAAAGACAACATATTTGATGTTCAAACTGATTTTTTGCAAATAATCATTAACTTTAGAATTTGATGCCAGCAACACGTGACAAAGAAGTTGGGAAAGGTGGCAATAAGTACTGATACAGTTGAGGAATGCTCATCAAACACTTATTTGGAACATCCCACAGGTGAACAGGCAAATTGGGAACAGGTGGGTGCCATGATTGGGTATAAAAGTAGATTCCATGAAATGCTCAGTCATTCACAAACAAGGATGGGGCGAGGGTCACCACTTTGTCAACAAATACGTGAGCAAATTGTTTAACAGTTTAAGAAAAACCTTTCTCAACCAGCTATTGCAAGGAATTTAGGGATTTCACCATCTACGCTCCGTAATATCATCAAAGGGTTCAGAGAATCTGGAGAAATCACTGCACGTAAGCAGCTAAGCCCGTGACCTTCGATCCCTCAGGCTGTACTGCATCAACAAGCGACATCAGTGTGTAAAGGATATCACCACATGGGCTCAGGAACACTTCAGAAACCCACTGTCAGTAACTACAGTTGGTCGCTACATCTGTAAGTGCAAGTTAAAACTCTCCTATGCAAGGCGGAAACCGTTTACCAACAACACCCAGAAACGCCGTCGGCTTCGCTGGGCCTGAGCTAATCTAAGATGGTCTGATACAAAGTCTGACGAGTCCACATTTCAAATTGTTTTTGGAAACTGTGGACGTCGTGTCCTCCGGACCAAAGAGGAAAAGAACCATCCGGATTGTTATAGGCGCAAAATTGAAAAGCCAGCATCTGTGATGGTATGGGGGTGTATTAGTGCCCAAGACATGGGTAACTTACACATCTGTGAAGGCGCCATTAATGCTGAAAGGTACATACAGGTTTTGGAGCAACATGTGTTGCCATCCAAGCAACGTTACCATGGACGCCCCTGCTTATTTCAGCAAGAGAATGCCAAGTCACGTGTTACATCAACGTGACTTCATAGTAAAAGAGTGCGGGTGCTAGACTGGCCTGCCTGTAGTCCAGACCTGTCTCCCATTGAAAATGTGTGGTGCATTATGAAGCCTAAAATACCACAACGGGACTGTTGAACAACTTAAGCTGTACATCAAGCAAGAATGGGAAAGAATTCCATTTGCGAAGCTTAAAAAATGTGTCTCCTCAGTTCCCAAACGTTTACTGAGTGTTGTTAAAAGGAAAGGCTATGTAACACAGTGGTGAACATGCCCTTTCCCAACTACTTTGGCACGTGTTGCAGCCATGAAGTTCTAAGTTAATTATTATTTGCAAAAAAAAAAAAAAGTTTTTGAGTTTGAACATCAAATATCTTGTCTTGGAGTGCATTCAATTGAATATTGAATTGGGTTTGCAAAGGATTTGCAAATCATTGTATTCCGTTTATATTTACATCTAACACAATTTCCCAACTCATATGGAAGCGCGGTTTAGAGTAGTCAGAATGTCATACAGGAAAGTTTTTAAACGTTTAAATGAAATGCAAGTAATCAAAACTTGCATTGTTTTCTCTAAACGCATACATTTGTCTAAAAATGGCCAAGGACACGCATCATTTTGGGTTTCCTGGACGTTGTCTTCATCACGAAAGGAAAACTCTATACTGCAGTAGAGAATCCCTCTGCCAT
The DNA here is from genome assembly GCF_033978685.3 of Nerophis lumbriciformis. NCBI lineage: Eukaryota > Metazoa > Chordata > Actinopteri > Syngnathiformes > Syngnathidae > Nerophis > Nerophis lumbriciformis. The sequence continues at coordinate 30,075,967 of NC_084554.2, read as the reverse complement.
TTTCAAGTATGTCTCTTTTTTTTGGAGTCGTCCGAGTGAAAATAAGTATCGAAAAAATTAAGTGCACATTTTGAAAGTCTTTGCAGTTTGCAACAATCTTGCAAACAAGGTACAGTTACTAATCTATAATTTAGTAAACACACTCATAAACAATTTAACATAGTGCACCATTTACTCTTCTTGAGTGACTACCTGTTACTAACTAAACTGTTACCTTTTTTAGTTGACAATGCCGATCTCTTTTTTGGCACAATGCGACCCTAGCTTGTTGTGACTATTTTGTCCAACGTTCTACAGGAACCAAAATACATTCACATTCAGTCCGTCGTTGCATCTTTATGCTCTTGTTTTTGTAGTACAGTTGGTTCATCCTTGCTGTAATTGTCCCTCTCCAAGGTATTGTACGACAGCTGTGGTGATATGAACGACATTTTCTTGAAGGACTTGGTGTGACGACTGGGTCGCATCGTGGTACGAGGTTGTTCTCCCAGGAATGCAGACGGCTTCGGACACAGCGTGCAGGTAGGAAAATGATTTATTAAGAATTAAATCAAAAGGCAACAAACAAAAACGTGCTCATAGCACTTAAGACAAAAACAACGGGACTAGTGTGGGAGCGAGCAACAAAAATAGCCTAGCGTGTAAACTAGCAGGAATAGAAATAGTCGTCAACTGTTGCATCAAGCAAATTAGGAAGCCAGACCGAGTGAGGCCAGCGCATAGACTAAATAGCCCTCTGATTAGTGCCCGGGCAACAGGATGAGCGTCCCGAACACTAACCAGAGGCAGGTGAATGTAATCTGCCGTCATGGCAACGGAAACAAACAAACTCAAGGTACGCATGCACCTCCTGGTACCCTAGCATCTCCAAAACCCTCAAATCTAGACTCCAAACATCCCAGTACAAGCTAGTCAGATTACTTCTAGACCTCCACCCCAGATCACACCTCACTCCTACCCACTTCTCCAAAGTGGGCTGGCTCAGGGTGGAGGACAGAGTAAAACAACTTGCACTGAGCCTAGTCTATAAAATCCGCTACACCTCCCTGATACCGAAGTACATGTCAAACTACTTCCTTAACGTAAATGACCGCCATAACCACAACACCAGGGGGAGCTCCACTAACCACGTTAAACCCAGATTCCGATCTAACAAAGGTCTTAACTCATTCTCTTTCTATGCCACATCAATGTGGAATGTACTCCCAACAGGTGTAAAAGAAAGGGCATCTCTATCCTCCTTCAAAACCGCACTAAAAGAACACCTCCGGGCAACTTCAAACCCTAAACTAACACCCTCCCTTCCTCATCATACCTCCTCAGATTGTAAATAATCAAATATAAACAATCAAATGTAGTCACTTTTTCTTATAATTTCTGATCTCTCTCTCTGTGTCCAATACTTGCTGTACATATCCTACCAAGTCAGACCTACACTGATCCAATGTCAATTTCTCTGATGATGCAATTGTTGATTACTGAAGTGTTGATTCCAACCAAACTTAACCCCCCCAACCCTCCATATCCCACACCCCGGATTGTAGATAATGTAAATAATTCAATTTATATACTGTGATGATTATCTTGTGTGATGACTGTATTATGAAAATAGTATATATCTGTATCATGAATCAATTTAAGTGGACCCCGACTTAAACAAGTTGAAAAACTTGTTCGGGTGTTACCATTTAGTCGTCAATTGTACGGAATATGTACTTCACTGTGCAATCTACTAATACAAGTTTCAATCAATCAATCAATGCTGAAAACACACGTATCTTGAAAACATAAACAAACTATGATCCGGGTAGCGGATCATAACACTTGGTCTTCACAGATGGTAAATGCCCTACATGCGGTGACTGTCCATTTAGCAAAGGCATATGTTAACTGTGCTACTTTTGTGGTTACATGGTATCAGTAAACTCCGCCAGCGTAGCGTTCTCCTCTGCTAAATGTCGATGTAGTTAGCAATCATGCTAGCATGTAGCTATCGGCTCAGCAGTCTGTCTCCAAGACAAAAAAAAGTATCCAATAACCCCGGGAAAAGTCCCCAGATCTGTCGCTAGTAGCTGTTTACAAAGGAAGTCACCAAGAGGATTGGCAACACTGTTAGCGCCATCCTCGAGTACGTGTTTCGCTGTAAGATGGTATTTTAAACTTGATGTCCGCCGATACTAAAAACTTTTGTTTTGAAGTTACTAAGTTACCTTAGTTTTATCCAAAGTTCTGTTTTGAAGCGAACTGGGCGGCCTCTCATCGTGATCACAGACTGTGTAACAAATGCACGGGTTATGATGATTAATCGTTATTCATGTTTGATAACGCAGGAATGTATTTTTATTAATTGAATGCGTTAAGGTTGACAGCCCAAATATACATACTATATATAAAAAGTGCGTGGTCCGCCGCCACACAGATCATGGTACTCACATATCACTGCTCTCATGGGCTCTCTGTTGCAGAAACGGTGCAGAAACAATGATCATATATTTAAAGGGGAACATTATCACCAGACCTATGTAAGCGTCAATATATACCTTGATGTTGCAGAAAAAAGAACATATATTTTTTTAACCGATTTCCGAACTCTAAATGGGTGAATTTTGGCGAATTGAACGCCTTTCTAATATTCGCTCTCGGAGCGATGACGTCACAACGTGACGTCACAACGGGAAGCAATCCGCCATTTTCTCAAACACCGAGTCAAATCAGCTCTGTTATTTTCCGTTTTTTCGACTGTTTTCCGTACCTTGGAGACATCATGCCTCGTCGGTGTGTTGTCGGAGGGTGTAACAACACGAACAGGGACGAATTCAAGTTGCACCAGTGGCCCAAAGATGCGAAAGTGGCAAGAAATGGGACGTTTGTTCCGCACACTTTACCGACGAAAGCTATGCTACGACAGAGATGGCAAGAATGTGTGGATATCCTGCGGCACTCAAAGCAGATGCATTTCCAACGATAAAGTCAAAGAAATCTGCCGCCAGACCCCCATTGAATCTGCCGGAGTGTGTGAGCAATTCAGGGACAAAGGACCTCGGTAGCACGGCAAGCTATAGCGGCAGTTTGTTCTCGCAGACGAGCGAGCTAAACCCCCTGGATGTCTTGGCTCACACCGTCCCTTATGCCACCGAACATGATAAAGAGAAGAATATGGACCCTAGCTTCCCTGGCCTGCTGACATGAGGGTATGTCTACAGAATATATTAATTGATGAAAATTGGGCTGTCTGCACTCTCAAAGTGCATGTTGTTGCCAAATGTATTTCATATGCTGTAAACCTAGTTCATAGTTGTTAGTTTCCTTTAATGCCAAACAAACACATACCAATCGTTGGTTAGAAGGCGATCGTCGAATTCGTCCTCGCTTTCTCCCGTGTCGCTTGCTGTCGTGTCATTTTCGTCGGTTTCGCTTGCATACGGTTCAAACCGATATGGCTCAATAGCTTCAGTTTCTTCTTCAATTTCGTTTTCGCTACCTGCCTCCACACTACAACCATCCGTTTCAATATATTCGTAATCTGTTGAATCGCTTAAGCCGCTAAAATCCGAGTATGAATCCGAGCTAATGTCGCTATAGCTTGCTGTTCTATCCGCCATGTTTGTTTGTGTTAGCTTCACTATGTGACGTCACAGGAAAATGGACGGGTGTATATAACGATGGTTAAAATCAGGCACTTTGAAGCTTTTTTTTAGGGATATTGCGTGATGGGTAAAATTTTGAAAAAAACTTCGAAAAATATAATAAGCCACTGGGAACTGATTTGTAATGGTTTTAACCATTCTGAAATTGTGATAATGTTCCCCTTTAAAGTTCCGGGCACTCCATGCAGTCCGGATGTCATCAATTATGATTAGTGACACTCATTCAACGATTTGAATGTTAACCAAACATTTTTCTAATCCAATTAATCTATTAATTATTGCAGAGATTAGAGATTTGAACATATGATCTCCCAACTTGTTTGCATGAATGCATCATTCACAAACGACACAGTGTTGAACAAGCAGGCATACCGAATAGGGTCAAGAACATTCTTTGGCAACAACAACACTGCCATCTTTATTTAATGACGCTAGCATAACGCTTCCACTGTGCTGTCAAGTCTGCTCTCTTGACAGCACACACTGCGCAAGTTTGGGGATCTTGGGGATTTTTTTTTCCTGCACTGTGGTCATGAACACAGTGGAAGTTGTCAAAAGTGCCAGCAGCTACCCAAAGGTACACACTGATTCTCCTAAAACCAAGTCTCCATCTGTGCTTTCTGCTGGAAGCAGCCTGTATTCCGCTTTATTTGGTATTTATTTATTATATACTTTTTATTCATATTCATGTTTGGAGCAGATGTCTTTGGCCGAATTGTAGTTTTGCCCCCATTTGAATGACCTACTTTTCCATTTTTATGCATGGACAGGCCCATTTCCTTTATTATATTTTGATCCCCAGCAGAGGTTTTCCACTTTATGACATAGTGGGAATTAACTCAAAATTCTCACGAGTAAAACCCCTTATGGTAAAACACAGAGGGTGAGAAAAAGTATATAAAAAACAATGTTCAAAGTAGGACATGCAAAATGTTATTATTACTTGACTATGGACTGAACAATTTTACATTTACGATTGGTCTCATTCGCACAGTTCGATTTTTTCATAAGGAAAAAAATGCCAATGCATTTTCATATCTGATGTATATTATTTATATCTAATGCACTATTGTTTTTTTTATTATTTTTTTATTTTCTATTATTCAGTCTGTCCATTTTTGCAATGCCGTCTGCTGAAAATTATGGAAAGCACCACTCTACATAGCAAATGACACTGTGGTCCACGTTGGAATTGCACATTTTAAGATATTCAACACTACTTCTATTTGATGGCTATAGTGGATAGTGGAACCCCCCCCCCCTTTGTCAAGGTAAACCCCTTCCTGATTTACGTTACCCAGAAGGCTAAGCGCTGTTGATGAAGGGTCTGAGCTACAAGTAAGTAAGAGAGTTGTGATATTGTTGCATGTTGTTGCTCCTGCTTCGTCTACACAAGACACAAATACTGGATTTGATTGGACCAGGGATGTCAAACACGCGGCCCGATCTGGCCGGATCCGGCCCGTGAAAAGGTTCAATCCGGCCCGTGAGAAGAGTTTGTTATGTGTAGGATTGAGATGCATTTTTTAATTAAAGACACTGCTGTTCTAAATGTGTCCACTGGATGTTGCAATATACAATCTGTTTGGCAAGCAAATAGTTTATCACGGCGAGCAAGTATACCAAGCAAGAGATACACGGTAAAGCGGGGCTGCGACGCCTACCCTCGGCCCAACGTAAAACAAACAGGAGTAAAGTAAACAATTGGTAGCCCCACTTAAAATGCTGCATGAGACACTGCACATTAATTTAGTTCTGTGAAACATACTGTCTTCTGTGCCAGTTTAAAGAAAGTGAACATTGTGTAATTTACTGCAATACTGTCAGTTTTTATTTTTGGTCCGTTGAAATTGTTCACACATTGCACAGCTTGTATGTGTCTATCGATACACAGTGATGCCTGGAAAGCAGGGAGGTGTAACTCAACCTCAGTTTGAGTTTGAGTTTATTTCGAACATGCAAGCATACAACATGATACATCACAATTTCCAGTTTCTCTTTTCAACATGTTGGAAAAGGAGTAGGAAGAAGCAGAGCTTATTTAGTCCTACCCCTTTTCTTTTACATAACAGTTGCTAAAACTTTTGTTCACTTCCTGTTCTCAATGTATTCACAACATACTCCATAAGTAATCACAATAAAAATAAATAAATAATAATTGATGGTGAAGTAAGTTATATTTCATATGATGAGATAAGTAAGATTATTTTGAGAATGAAAGAATGGATGGATGAAATACATTCAGAATGTTTATCATGGTTCTTCTTCTTTGTACTTTGTAAACACTTTAAGTTTGAAGAGTTTCTTGAAGTGGATCATATTAGTACATTGATTGCTTTGCTTAATCCATTCCATAATTTAATTCCACATACAGATATACTAAAGGTCTTAAGTGTTGTACGTGCATACAAATGTTTTAAATTACATTTTTCTCTAAGATTATATTTCTCTTCTTTTTTTGAGAAGAATTGTTGTATATTCTTGGGTAGCAGGTTATAGTTTGCTATGTGTATAATTTTAGCTGTTTGCAAATTCACTATGTCGTGGAATTTCAGTATTTTTGATTCAATAAATAAAGGGTTTGTATGTTCTCTATATCCAACATTATGTATTATTCTAACTGATCTTTTTTGTAACACCGTTAGTGAATGAAGTGTACTTTTGTAGGTATTTCCCCATATTTCTACACAGTAACTCAGATATGGTAACACTAGCGAATATGAATAGTAGAGAATATGAAGTGATTTTTGGTCTAGAACATGTTTTGCTTTATACATTATTGACGTGTTTCTTGCTACTTTATGTTGTATATTTTTTACATGAGATTTCCAGTTCAATTTATCATCAATCATTATACCTAGAAATATGGTTTCATTTACTCTTTCAATTTCTATTCCGTCTATTTGTATTTGTGTTTGACTTTCTCTTCTACTGTTACCAAATAGCATTATTTAAATTTTACTGAGATTCAAAGATAGTCTGTTTTTGTCAAACCATCTTTTTAATTTGTTCATTTCTTCTGTTATTTGTATTATCTTCTGTGTGTTCTCTCCTGAACAAAACGCAGTTGTATCATCTGCAAATAATACTAACTTTAAATATTCTGCAACTTTACAAATGTCTTTATATAAAGATTGAATCATTTTGGTCCTAGTATTGATCCCAGAGGTACACCACAGGACATATTTAGCGCTGTAGATGTGTGTTCGCCTAGCTTCACGTATTGTTTCCAGTTCGTTAAATAACTTCTTACCCAGTTTATGACTAACCCTCTGATGCCATATTGTTCTAGTTTTTTGATTAAAATATTGTGATTAATTGTGTCAAATGCTCTAGTTAGATCCATAAACACTGCTGCCGCACATTTTTTTACTATCTATTGCGTTGGTCATTTCTTCTGTGATTTAAATTAAAGCCATCGAAGTTGAAACATTAGCTCTGTATCCATATTAGTTCTCTTTGAGTATTGTATTTTTGTTTGTGAAACGCTCTAATCTGTTATTGAACAGTTTTTCAATAATTTTAGAAAATTGTGGAAGTAAAGAAACAGGTCTATAATTTGTAAATTGGTGTTTGCCTTCAGTCTTATAAATTGGTGCAACTTTAGCTATTTTCATTTTGTTTGGAAATGTACAGTACCTGTTTGAAATGATAGGTTACTAATATAAATTAATGGTCCTGAGATCTCTCCAATAATCTTTTTTATCGTTTCCATATCAATTCCATCACAATCAGTTGAAGTCTTAGATTTGCATTTTTTCACGATTCTAACTATTTCCTCCTGTGTCACATTACTGAGGAACATGGAGTTGGGATTTCGCTCTATGGTATCATTGAAACTGGGTCTGGAATCCTTTCTTCCAATTTTGGTCCAATATTTCCAAAGTAATTATTGAAGCGTTCAACTACTTCCTTCATGTTGTCATTATTTTTGTTTCCGTCTAAGAAGTATTGGGGATAATTTAAGTTTGTATGGTTTGTTGAGTTAGCACAGGATAAATGGAAATGACAAATGAGGTAGTTGATATATTGATACAGTTTTTATTGATGCTTTATTTAGTTTTATGTTCAATCCTAGATTGGCTGTGACTTAAAGTTTAACTGCTTTGTAGATACACTGAGATTAAATCTAAGTGTTTGTCATGGTGTATTTGAAACTGCACCATTTATTTTTCCTCAGAATTTTCAACTAACGAAGTGTTTTGTCAAGAGAATTATTTGTCATACGTACATTTTCAGAATTTGTTTGTTGTATTTTGGGGCAAAATAAAACAAAGAAAATAACCTGAAATTGTTGTAGCTGTATTTCTAAGTTATTATGCCATGATTTTACCCATCCGGCCAACGTGGGGATGGATTTTCCTCCTGAGCTAAAACAAGTTTGACGCCCCAACATTAGACAGTTGACATGCATGTTTAACGCTTCTCTGAGGCAATTTGGATTGGCCAAATTTGACCAGTATTGAAAAACATACATGGGAACACGGGCAGAGTTAAGATTGAAGAAGATCCAAGCCTTAAACCATTTGACTTAAGGATTTTGAGTGTTGATACAAGACTTATATATCGTTAATAATGTCCACATGTTAAAAGTGCAATTTCAATGTATTGATTAGAAAATAACAAAGAAGGATATGGTAAGCAGAAAACGGATTGTTTATTTGAGCTATTTAGGTTATAAGGAGTGTGTTTTTTCCGTTCATGCAATTATTTAAAAAAAAAAATAATCGATCGATTACTCGGTCACTAAAATAATCGATAACTGCAGCTTTAGTTAAGACATGTTTTATGCAAGAAGAGACAGAGGGCAGCTCGAAAAAACGTGCATTGCAGCAAAACAACATGGATAATGTGAACAATAAAATGTTAGCTTGTGTGTTTAAGCTTATCGCTCGCCATGTAATATATCCACCTATTTAAAGGTGGTTATGACTGAGGTATCAAAGAGCATTACAGATTATAAGTTATTTCTTCATTGTGTATTTGATATTAAACTTAACTTCTTGCTGTAAACCAGCTTTTCGTAAAAATGTCTTATCTACAATCCAAAGACTTCAAGTCAAAGTTAGGCCTGTCAGATGTATTCCAAGAAGTAAACTTAATCCGTGTTTGCAGGGTCACAGTATTTGCCTTAGAAGTTGACAAACATTCGCTGGCTAATTAGCAATCAGCCACATACGCGTGCTGACCTGTGCACCTGGAGCCGCACGACAGCAACTCCCAAGTGGTTTTTCAAAAAGTGGTATGGACGAGCCAGGACACAAATTAACAGATGTTCCACCGCGTTGAAAGAGCTCTTCTAATTGCCGTTACAGATGGCTTGCTGCTTTGATGCACCGCTCCCGTATATATACAGCTACTCAACATCAGCTGTACTATAAAAGAGGCTTTTTGTCAAAATAATAAGTATTCCATGTAACGATTTAGTTATTATAGTGGATGTACTGCAGTTAGCAGTTAGGTTGGTCCACACCACTGCAAATTACACAACAAATAATAAACACATAAAGGTCCTCTATCATGCATATCTATTTGATTATATTATACCAGTGGTTCCCAAACTTAAGAGGAATTTAACACAGAGGAAAACATTTTCTGTTCACATTTTCAATATCCAAGAAAAATAAAAGTACAGTAACCAACATTTTAACAGTAGATTTACCTGCTATTTCTGTGGTGGTTTTTCCAAAATAAAATGAATACAATAGTAATATCAAAAATAAAGTATGAATGGGATTAATTTGGCTCCATTCGTCACGGTTTACCTGACACATGAAACATGACAAATTGGGGGACGCACTATTCACTTTAGCCGCCAGATGGCAGTAGGATCTTAAAATGTGTTTTGTGGCAATTCCAACTTTGACCACAGCATAGCAAAATGATTAACCTCCCTTTTTCCTCTCAAGCAATATCCATATGGATTCCTTCCCTTCTGTAACATATCTTCAGGTGGGATCAGCAGCAGATTTATCTGTGAAATCAAGTGCAACCAAATCTTTTCAGGTTAAATGAGCACTGGTTTGACCTGCTACTACCCTCATTTTAATAAAGCGACAATGGCAGAGAAAAGTCACAAATGCAAATGCCACAACACAACAATGTTAAAAACGGTATAAAATTAACAAAGTTGGAAAAGTAAGTGAAATGTGACCACTTTTTCAGTCCTAAATAACTTGTTTTTTCCCTTTTCCAATAATACTAATATGTAACGGTATTATAAATACCACGGTATTGCGGTATCAAAATATTCACAATAATGCCGGGATGACGTGTAGTTTGTGTAATTTTTTTGAATAATGCACTTTGTGACTTCAATAATAAATATGGCAGTGCCATGTTGGCATTTTTTTCCATAACTTGAGTTGATTTATTTTGGAAAACCTTGTTACATTGTTTAATGCATCCAGCGGGGCATCACAACAAAATTAGGCATAATAATGTGTTAATTCCACGACTGTATATATCGGTATCTGTTGATATCGGAATCGATAATTAAGAGTTGGACAATATCGGAATATCGGCAAAAAAGCTCTCTAGTTTCCATGATAGATTAATATCAATTATTACTCCCAAAAATATATTCTCATTTACGATTTCAGTTTGGGTACCATCAATACTTATTTTCTGTTCAGACGTTATGTTGCGATTTTCAAACATCATTATCTTAGTTTTATTTATATTCAAGGATAATTTATTTGTGTCCATCCGTTTTTTTATTACGTTTATTTCTGTGTTTACTGTATTTTTGAGCTCATTATAGTCATCACTACTGTAGAATATAGTTGTGTCGTCTGCAAATAGTATACATTTCAGTACTTTGGATGTATTAAACATATCATTAATATACACAAACAGTTTTGGCCCCAACACGGACCCTTGGGGGACACCACAAGCAATGCCAAGAGTACCTGATAAATATTGACCCATTTTACAATAACTTTTTAACCAGTCTCCAGCCAGCCCTTTAATTCCATATCTTTCCATCTTGTCTAGTAGAATTGAATGATTAATAGCATTAAAGGCTATTAATTGGACACATTAGACCCTTTAGCCACTTTCTTTTTAGCAGGTTTTGCAACTGGGTGAGCCATCGTCTTTAATGACTACCTGGTAATCTTTTGAAATACCCGAAATGTTGCCACTCTGCAAACTTTTGCTATTTTTGGGTGGGAATAGTTTGCTGCTTTGTCCTGCTGCCATTTTTAAGTTAATGAAATATTTGAAATCTTTACTAGCGTGTTTCTCGATGGGTGCATATAAGCGCCTGCACCGCTGCAGTAACTTTGTTTTCGTTGCGTGCAGGTTATAACCGAAAATACTGTAACGTACCAGCATATAGCACGTCAGGAGGTCTGAAACACGAGATTTGGTGGAGCCTTTGCGTTTAAATATTCCTGACGTTTTTAATCATGGTTAAAAGTAAAACTGGTTTATCTTTGCATCCCCTTTACCCGGAATGCTTAGCGATGTAGACACGAAGAGGAATTTGGTCTGAACCTTTGATTCTCAAACTATGGTGCATGTACCACTAGTGGTACGCGGGCTCCATCTACTGGTACGCCGAAGAACCAGTTAATCAAATATTTAAACACAGTGTTACCGTTCAAACTGTGTAGCGACTATCCTTTCAAATGGGGCCTCAGTAATGCAGCCCTTTGAGACACGTGTGATTTAGGGCTGTATAAATAAACATTGATTGATTGATTGATTGATTGATAATGAATACTGAGGCCTACTACGCTAGTGTATTTTAATATTGATCATTATAGTGGAACTTGGACAGCCAAGTTTTTCTGAGGTGGTACTTAGTGAAAAAAGTTTGAGAACGACTGGTCTAAACCAGTGGTCCCCAACCACCGGGGCACGGCCCGGTTACCGGTCCGTGAATCGATTGGTAAAGGGCCGCACAAGAAATAAAAAAAATTAAAAAAATTAAAAAAAAATTTTTTGTTTTTGTTTTTTTAATCACCGTATTTTTCGGACAATAAGTCGCAGTTTTTTTCATAGTTTGGCCTGAGGTGCGACTTATACTCGGGAGCAACTTATGTGTGAAATTATTAACACATTACCGTAAAATATCAAATAATATTATTTAGCTCATTCACGTAAGAGACTAGACGTATAAGATTTCATCGAATTTGGCGATTAGGAGTCACAGATTGTTTGGTAAACGTATAGCATGTTCTATATGTTATAGTTATTTGAATGACTCTTACCATAATATGTTACGTTAACATACCAGGCATGTTCTCAGTTGGTTATTTATGCCTCATATAACGTACACTTATTCAGCCTGTTGTTCACTATTCTTTATCTATTTTAAATTGCCTTTCAAATGTCTATTCTTGGTGTTGGGTTTTATCAAATAAATGTCCCCAAATAATGCGACTTATACTCCAGTGTGACTTATATATGTTTTTTTCCTTCTTTATTATGCATTTTTGGCCGGTGCGACTTATACTCCGGAGCAACTTATATTCTTATATTCGAAAAATACGTTAAATCAACATAAAAAACACTAAATACCCTTACAATTAGTGCACCAACCCAAAAAACCTCCCTCCCCCAGTCATTCACACTCATTCGCACAAAAGGGTTGTTTCTTTCTGTTATTAATATTTCTGGTTTCTACATTATACATCAATATAAATCAATACAGTCTGCAGGGATACAGTCCGTAAGCACACATGATTGCATTATTTTATGACAAAAAAAAAAAAAAACCCGGTCCGTAGGACAAATTTTCAAGCGTTGACCGGTCCGCAGTTACAAAAAGGTTGGGGACCACTGGTCTTAACTGTGAGGGAGACGACAATTCTGCGGTTTGGGCAATAAATACATTTTACTATGGTCGTACGGTAAACCGGTAATAATGAATTAAAAACACTACTATACCGCTTCTGAATAATACCAGTACTTTTTAAAAATGTTTTGGACATGACGACGCACCGTCATCACGTCGTGACATTGCTGGTAAATCAAGCAGACTGGCGCATGTTAGGCAACACATGCACACGGTGTACTTACAAGCAGAAAACTGTGGAGACATGAGAAGGAGAATGGACATATTTTGGCTTAAAAACAAAAAAGGTGAAGCTTTTCACACTGAAGCGCCGCTCTGGAAGAGGTGTTTGAAACATGGCTAGCTATACCTAGCAACTAACGCTCCTCCGCAGTCTGCAGTGTTTTAGCTAGTTGCATGGTGACAAATAAAGTACGTTTCTTACAGGTAATATCCCTACAGGACAAGGGAAAGCTAGAACTTAAATGTACAAACCCCGTTTCCATATGAGTTGGGAAATTGTGTTAGATGTAAATATAAACGGAATACAATGATTTGCAAATCATTTTCAACCCAAATTCAGTTGAATATACTACAAAGACAACATATTTGATGTTCAAACTGATAAACATTTTTTTTTTTTGCAAATAATCATTAACTTTAGAATTTGATGCCAGCAACACGTGACAAAGAAGTTGGGAAAGGTGGCAATAAATACTGAGAAAGTTGAGGAATGTTCATCAAACACTTATTTGGAACATCCCACAGGTGAACAGGCAAATTGGGAACAGGTGGGTGCCATGATTGGGTATAAAAGTAGATTCCATGAAATGCTCAGTCATTCACAAACAAGGATGGGGCGAGGGTCACCACTTTGTCAACAAATGCGTGAGCAAATTGTTGAACAAATTAAGAAAAACCTTTCTCAACCAGCTATTGCAAGGAATTTAGGGATTTCACCATCTACGGTCTGTAATATCATCAAAGGGTTCAGAGAATCTGGAGAAATCACTGCACGTAAGCAGCTAAGCCCGTGATCTTCAATCCCTCAGGCTGTACTGCATCAACAAGCGACATCAGTGTGTAAAGGATATCACCACATGGGCTCAGGAACACTTCAGAATCCCACTGTCAGGAACTACAGTTGGTCGCTACATCTGTAAGTGCAAGTTAAAACTCTCCTATGCAAGGCGAAAACTGTTTATCAACAACACCCAGAAACGCTGTCGGCTTCGCTGGGCCTTAGCTCATCTAAGATGGACTGATACAAAGTGGAAAAGTGTTCTGTGGTCTGACGAGTCCACATTTCAAATAGTTTTTGGACGTCGTGTCTTCCGGACCAAAGAGGTAAAGAACTATCCGGATTGTTATAGGCGTAAAATTGAAAAGCCAGCATCTGTGATGGTATGGGGGTGTATTAGTGCCCAAGACATGGGTAACTTACACATCTGTGAAGGCGCCATTAATGCTGGAAGGTACATACAGGTTTTGAAACAACATATGTTGCCATCCAAGCAACATTACCATGGACGCCCCTGCTTATTTCAGCAAGACAATGCCGAGCCACGTGGTATATCAATGTGGCTTCATAGTAAAAGAGTGCGGGTACTAGACTGGCCTGCCTGTAGTCCAGACCTTTCTCCCATTGAAAATGTGTGGCGCATTATGAAGCCTAAAATACCACAACGGAGACCCCCGGACTGTTGAACAACTTAAGCTGTACATCAAGCAAGAATGGGAAAGAATTCCACCTGAGAAGCTTAAAAAATGTGTCTCCTCAGTTCCCAAACGTTTACTGAGTGTTGTTAAAAGGAAAGTCCATGTAACACAGTGGTGAACATGCCCTTTCCCAACTACTTTGGCACGTGTTGCAGCCATGACATTTTAAGTTAATTATTATTTGCAAAAAAAAAATAAAGTATGAGTTTGAACACCAAATATCTTGTCTTTGTAGTGCTCAACTGAATATGGGTTGAAAAGGATTTGCAAATCATTGTATTCCGTTTATATTTACATCTAACACAATTTCCCAACTCATATGGAAACAGGGTTTGTATTTTGGGACAACCCTAATTGTTGGAAGTTGTACCTGCTCTGTCTACACAAGAAACAAACGTAAGTTTTGATTAGACAGTTGACCGGCGCGTTTTATTCATTTGGTGAAAATTACGCTGATTGGCCAAAATATGTGTGGAAGTTGTGAGCTTTGGACAAAGTATACTACATAATTTGCGGGGATTGGCTGAATTGGCACAATCACGGAATCACAAAAACCTGCAGGGACTGATTCAAGTTTATTGGAAAATTTAAGAATTTAGAGTTTAATAAAAATAAAACTGTCGTCTCACCAGCAAAGAACCTCACCACTAGTAACTGATGCAGTGCGAGCCCAAATGTCGATTCCAGTCCTTGTACTGTAGTACTTTGAGTGTCACAGTTCATGATTGATCTTGGTCCACAGACACATCACCTCGTGTGCAAGCAGGGATGGAGGGCGAAGACCATCCAATTTCAAATCCCGCTGTACCGCCAGTGGCGGCTAAAAATGACAATTTATCTCCCTGATAAGGTGACAAACTTTCCCTTTCAAAATTCCAGATGAGTTTTGTGAAAATGCAATTTTGCAAGCAAACGCATTTTCAACTAAATTGAACACAAAGGGTTTTTTCATCAATATGTTGGATTCAGGAATTGAGTTGTTTTTCCAAACCGGGCTCTTGGAAGAAGACAAGTTGCGCCCTAGTAGCTCTTTCTCTCCCTCTGCAGATGTATGACACACAAGTGGAATCCATCTCCACTTGCCCCAGGGTGAGATACTACGTTATTATATTCATTCCATATATTCATCTCTCTCTTTCACATGGGCCTCTTCTCTTCCAGCATGTCTTTGGAATGGGAGTACATCTTAAGATGCTACATATTTACTAAATACACATTCTCACGAACATTGATTCTCAAACTGTGGTACATGTACTACAAGTGTTAAAGAATCACTTGATTAAAGTAAAGTGTTTTATTTTTCTATATTCAAACTAGTGTTGTAATGATACCAATATTTTGGTACCGGTACTAAAAAAACGAAAGAAGATGTGATGCCAAAAAATATCGACATAATCATAGTAGTATCGACTAGATATGTGCACCAATGGCGTTTGTTTACATTTTGATGCCGGTGAGCTACGGTGTGTAGTGAATAATGTTTAGCTATTCCTCGTCCTGCAGGGATGATACTTGTAAGAAACGTACTTTATTTGTCGCCATGGAGACCAGGATTAGTGATTTAGAAGTAGCTAAAACACTGCCGACGGCGGATGGACGTTAGCCGCTAGCTAGCTAGCCATGTCTTAAAGCACCTCTTCCTGAGGGTGTTTCAGTGTTATATCTTCACATTTATCGTTAGTTTTTAAGTCCAAATGCGTCCATTCTCCCTTTTCTGTCCACGCCGTGTCTGCTTGTAAGTACTCCGTGATTGTGTGCTACCGAACATGCTCGTCTGCTCGTAAAACAAGCAATGTCACGACGTGACTTCGACACAGGCGCGGGGCGGTGCGGGATCGGTACGTTTCAGAGGCGGTATAGTACCGAAAATGACTAATTAGTATCGCGGTACTATACTTATACCGGTATACCATACAACCCTAATTCAAACACAGCGCTAGTGTTCAAACTGAGTAATGTGACAGTGGCCAAAAATATGGAATATACTTGTTAAATAAAACGTACCTCTGCCATTTTTTAATGACTTCTCAGGCCTACTACACAACTGTACTTTAATGTTGGTCAATACCCAATACAAGATGGGTATTGAAACGTGGTAGCATAATCTAGGGTGACCATATTTTGATTCTTGAAAACCAGGGCCTCATTTGAAAAAACTGTGCAAGTACTAGAACATACAGCATTGAGTAAGCACAAACCTCGGAATGTAATATAAAAAAACAACAACAAAAAACTATTCTGATTTTAAAAAACCATGCTGCGCACACTTGCACGCATTATTTTAATTACAAACCCCGTTTCCATATGAGTTGGGAAATTGTGTTAGATGTAAATATAAACGGAATACAATGATTTGCAAATCCTTTTCAACCCATATTCAGTTGAAACATATTTGATGTTCAAACTAATAAACTTTTTTTTTTAGAACTTTAGAATTTGATGCCAGCAACACGTGACAAAGAAGTTGGGAAAGGTGGCAATAAATACTGATAAAGTTGAGGAATGCTCATCAAACACTTATTTGGAACATCCCACAGGTGAACAGGCAAATTGGGAACAGGTGGGTGCCATGATTGGGTATAAAAGTAGATTCCATGAAATGCTCAGTCATTCACAAACAAGGATGGGGCGAGGGTCACCACTTTGTGAACAAATGCGTGAGCAAATTGTCGAACAGTTTATGAACAACATTTCTCAACCAGCTATTGCAAGGAATTTAATTTAAACAAAAACTCGTCAAAACAGCCCAATACTTATAATATGGGCTTTTTAAACATAAGATCATTGTCTCCCAAAACGTTATTAGTTAATGAGGTCATTAGAGACAACAATCTTAACGTCATTGGTCTTAGCGAAACCTGGCTCAAACCAGATGATTTTTTTGCGCTAAATGAGGCATCTCCTCCTAACTATACGAATGCGCATATTGCCCGTCCCCTTAAAAGGGGTGGGGGGGTCGCACTAATATACAATGAAAACTTTAACCTTACCCCTAACCTAAATAATAAATACAAATCGTTTGAGGTGCTTACTATGAGGTCTGTCGCACCGCTGCCTCTTGATATGGCTGTTATCTACCGCCCCCCAGGGCCCTACTCGAACTTTATCAATGAATTCTCAGAGTTCGTTGCTGATCTAGTGACGCACGCAGACAATATAATCATAATGGGGGACTTTAATATCCATATGAATACCCCATCGGACCCTCAGTGCGTGGCGCTCCAGACTATAATTGATAGCTGTGGTCTTACACAAATAATAAATTAACCTACGCATCGCAACGGTAATACGATAGATCTAGTGCTGGTCAGGGGTGTCACCACCTCCAAAGTTATGGTACTCCCGTATACTAAAGTAATGTCCAATCATTACCTTATAAAATTCGAAGTTCTGACTCATTGTCAACAAACTAATAATAATAATAACTGCTATAGCAGCCGCAACATTAATGCTGCCATAACGATGACTCTTGCTGACCTACTGCCTTCGGTAATGGCACCATTCCCAAATTATGTCGGCTCTATTGATAACCTACCGTATTTTCCGCACTATAAGGCGCACCTAAAAACCACAATTTTTCTCAAAAGCTGACAGTGCGCCTAATAACCCGGTGCGCTTTATTACGATTCATTTTCATAAAGTTTCGGTCTCGCAACTTCGGTAAACAGCCGCCATCTTTTTTCCCGGTAGAACAGGAAGCGCTTCTTCTTCTACGCAAGCAACCGCCAATGAAAGCACTCGCCCCCATAGAACAGGAAGCGCTTCACCCGCCCCCATAGAACAGGAAGCGCTTCACCCGCCCCCGGAAGAAGAAGAAAAAACGCGCGGATATCACCGTACGTTTCATTTCCTGTTTACATCTGTAAAGACCACAAAATGGCTCCTACAAAACGATCCGGTTCATAAAAAGACGCAATCTCTCCATCCGCACACGGATTACTACCGTATTTCACAGCAACTGAACCGCACTGTGGAACGGGAGCACGTACGGTGAATATTCGCTCCACAGGGAATGAGAAGTCATCCTTCACTGTGGTTCTAGCTTGCCATGCTAACTTCCACCCATCCAAAAGAGACCTTTCCAGCCGGCGTCATCATAAAAGCTAACTCGAAGGGATGGATGGATGAAGAAAAGATGAGCGAGTGGTTAAGGGAAGTTTACGCGAAGAGGCCGGGTGGCTTTTTTCACACAGCTCCGAAGGCGAACACACCTTCACTAAGACGGGCAGATAGCGCCGGTCGACATACGCCAACATCTGCCAGTGGATCGTAAATGCCTGGGCAGATATTTCGGTCACAACTGTGGTCCGACCTTTCCGGAAGGCAGGATTCACAGAACTGCTGCACAACAACAGCGACACTGACTCCGGTGACTTCGACGAGACGGAACCGGCCATTTTGGATCCCGTATTCGCCCAACTTTTCAATTCGGACACCGAAGACGAAGAATTCGAAGGATTTACGAATGAAGAATAACTTCAGAAGGTGAGCGCTATGTTTATTTTGTGTGTTGTAACATTAACGTTCGAGCAACATTATGTTGCTATTGTTCTACACCATTTTGAATTTTACTATGTTTGTGATTGCACATTTGCGTACATTTTGGGACAGAGTTGTTAGAACGCTGGTTTTCAATATATTATTAAAGTTTGACTGAACTATCTGACTGTTTTTTTGACATTCACTTTAGCGCAGCGTTTTTTTGACATTCACTTTAGCGCAGCGTAGGCGCGGCTTTTAGTCCGGGGCGGCTTATTGGTGGACAAAATTATGAAATATGTAATTCATAGAAGGTGCGGCTAATAATCCGGTGCGCCTTATAGTGCGGAAAATACGGTAACTAACAACTTTGACAATGCCCTGCGCAAAACCATTGATAGTATAGCACCGCTAAAACAAAAAAGGGCCCCTAAAAGGCGCACCCCATGGTTTACAGAAGAAACCAGAGCTCATAAATTATCATGTAGAAAGTTGGAACGCAAATGGCGCGCGACCAAGCTTGAGGTTTTCCATCAAGCATGGAGTGATAGTTTAATATCGTATAAACGCATGCTTACCTTAGCTAAAGCTAAATATTACTCAAATCTCATCCGCCTCAACAAAAACGACCCTAAATTTTTGTTTAGTACAGTAGCATCGCTAACCCAACAAGGGACTCCTCCCAATAGCTTCACCCACTCGGCAGATGACTTTATGAATTTCTTTAATAAGAAAATTTAACTCATTAGAAAGGAGATTAAAGACAACACATCCCAGCTACAACTGGGTTCTATTAACACAGATACAACTGTATCTACGACGGATACTGCAATACAAAATAGTCTCTCTCTTTTTGATGAAATAACATTAGAGGAACTATTACGGCGTGTAAGTGGGATAAAACAAACATGTTTACTTGACCCACTTCCTGGGAAACTTATCAAGGAGCTTTTTGTTTTATTAGGTCCATCAGTGCTAAATATTATAAACTTATCACTTTCCTCTGGCACTGTTCCCCTAGCATTCAAGAAAGCGGTTATTCATCCTCTGCTCAAAAGACCTAACCTTGATCCTGACCTCATGGTAAACTACCGACCGGTGTCCCACCTTCCCTTTATTTCGAAAATCCTCGAAAAAATTGTCGCACAGCAGCTAAATGAACACTTAGTGTCTAACAATCTCTGTGAACCTTTTCAATCCGGTTTCAGGGCAAATCACTCTACGGAGACAGCCCTCGCAAAAATGACTAATGATCTACTGCTAACGATGGATTCTGATGCGTCATCTATGTTGCTGCTTCTTGATCTTAGCGCTGCTTTCGATACCGTCGATCATAATATCTTATTAGAGCGTATCAAAACACATATTGGTATGTCAGACTTAGCTTTGTCGTGGTTTAACTCTTATCTTACTGACAGGATGCAATGCGTCTCCCATAATAATGTGACCTCGGACTATGTTAAGGTAACGTGCGGAGTTCCTCAGGGTTCGGTTCTTGGCCCTGCACTCTTTAGTATTTACATGCTGCCGCTAGGCGACATCATACACAAATACGGTGTTAGCTTTCATTGTTATGCTGATGACACCCAACTCTACATGCCCCTAAAGCTGACCAACACGCCGGATTGTAGTCAGCTGGAGGCGTGTCTTAATGAAATTAAACAATGGATGTCCGCTAACTTCTTGCAACTCAACGCCAAGAAAACGGAAATGCTGATTATCGGTCTTGCTAAACACCGACATTTATTTAATAATACCACCTTAACATTTGACAACCAAACAATTACACAAGGCGAATCAGTAAAGAATCTGGGTATTATCTTCGACCCAACTCTCTCGTTTGAATCACACATTAAGAGTGTTACTAAAACGGCCTTTTTCATCTCCGTAATACCGCTAAAATTTGTTCTATTTTATCCACTAGCGACGCTGAGATCATTATTCATGCGTTCGTTACGTCTCGTCTCGACTGCTGTAACGTATTATTTTCGGGTCTCCCTATGTCTAGCATTAAAAGACTACAATTGGTACAAAATGTGGCTGCTAGACTTTTGACAAGAACAAGAAAGTTTGATCATATTACGCCTATACTGGCTCACCTGCACTGGCTTCCTGTGCACTTAAGATGTGACTTTAAGGTTTTACTACATACGTATAAAATACTACACGGTCTAGCTCCGTCCTATCTTGTCGATTGCATTGTACCATATGTCCCGGCAAGAAATCTGCGTTCAAAGAACTCCGGCTTATTAGTGATTCCCAGAGCCCAAAAAAAGTCTGCGGGCTATAGAGCGTTTTCTATTCGGGCTCCAGTACTATGAAATGCCCTCCCGGTAACAATTAGAGATGCTACCTCAGTAGAAGCATTTAAGTCCCATCTTAAAACTCATTTGTATACTCTAGCCTTTAAATAGCCCCCCTGTTAGACCAGTTGATCTGCCATTTCTTTTCTTTTCTCCTCTGCTCCCCTCTTCCTTGTGGAGGGGGCCACAGGTCCGGTGGCCATGGATGAAGTGCTGGCTGTCCAGAGTCGGGACCCGGGGTGGACCGCTCGCCTGTGCATCGGCTGGGAACATCTCTGCGCTGCTGACCCGTCTCCGCTCGGGATGGTGTCTTGCTGGCCCCACTATGGACTGGACTCTTACTATTATGTTGGATCCACTATGGACTGGACTCTCACAATATTATGTCAGACCCACTCGACATCCATTGCTTTCGGTCTCCCCTAGAGGGGGGGGGGGGGGGTTACCCACATATGCGGTCCTCTCCAAGGTTTCTCATAGTCATTCACATCGACGTCCCACTGGGGTGAGTTTTTCCTTGCCCTTATGTGGGCTTTGTACCGAGGATGTCGTTGTGGCTTGTGCAGCCCTTTGAGACACTTGTGATTTAGGGCTTTATAAATAAACATTGATTGATTGATTGATTGATTCATTTTAGGGATTTCACCATCTACGGTCCGTAATATCAAAAGGTTCAAATCTGGAGAAATCACTGCACGTAAGTGATGATATTACGGACCTTCAATCTCTCAGGCGGTAGTGCATCAAAAACAGACATCAGTGTGTAAAGGATCTCACCACATGGGCTCAGGAACACTTTAGAAAACCACTGTCAGTAACTACAGTTTGTCGCTACATCTGTAAGTGCAAGTTAAAACTCTACTATGCAAAGCGAATGCCATTCATCAACAACACCCAGAAATGCCGCCGGCTACGCTGGGCCAGAGCTCATCTAGGATGGACTGATGCAAAGTGGAAAAGTGTTCTGTGGTCTGACGAGTCCACATTTCAAATTGTTTTTGGAAACTGTGGACTTTGTGTCCTCTGGATCAAAGAGGAAAATAACCATCCGTATTGTTATAGGCGCAAAGTTCAAAAGCCAGCATCTGTGATGGTATGGGGGTGAACTAGTGCCCAAAGCATGGGTAACTTACACATCTGTGAAGGCACCATTAATGCTGAAAGGTACATAAAGGTTTTGGAGCAACATATGTTGCCATCCAAGCAACGTCTCTTTCATGGACGCCCCTGCTTATTTCAGACAATGCCAAGCCACATTCTGCATGTGTTACAACAGCGTGGCTTCATAGTAAAAGAGTGCGGATACGAGACTGGCCTGTCTGTAGTCCAGACCTGTCTCCCATTGAAAATGTGTGACGCATTATGAAGCCTAAAATACGACAATGGAGACCCCGGAGTGTTGAACAACTTAAGCTGTACATCAAGCAAGAATGGGAAATAATTCCACCTGAAAAGCTTCAAAAATTGGTCCCCTTAGTTCCTAAACGCTTACTGAGTGTTTTTAAAAGGAAAGGCCATGTAACACAGTGGTAAAAATGACCCTGTGCCAACTTTTTTGCAATGTGTTGCTGCCATTAAATTCTAAGTTAATGATCATTTGCAAATAAAAAATAAGTTTTTCAGTTGAAAATGATTTGCAAATCATTGTATTCTGTTTTTTTTTACGATTTACACAAAGTGCCAACTTCACTGGTTTTTGGTTTTGTACTTTCCGTGGATGTACGTGTGTGTAAGGCAGAGGAGTCGCAGAGTGTTATAGCGATAACACAGCCAGTCAGTCCAACAACAGTCAACAATGTTGTTTTTTGCATAATAGGTACATTTTTAAATTATGTTGGACTGGCAATTAAGGAAGATGGACAAGGCAACTCCAAAGAAGAAGGCAATATTTTATGATTAGTACTTATTAGTTGATTTCTGTAACAAGAATATTTTTGGAGGGCTTGGTATCGTCAAATTTAATAAAAACATTTGAGTGTCAATGTTTCACCAATCATAGTGTCCGCTCTATAGTGACTGAGAACTGTTGCTTTATCTTTGTACAATAATTGTTGTATAAGTTGTGTTTTTTGTCGAGTAATGCAAAGCAGACATTGTCTTATATAAAAAAGTCATCATGGGCAATATTTAAAGCTCTTGAGGGCAATTGGCACGCATAAAATGATTTCATCATAATATTGGCACAATACAGTAAAAGTGTTTTGAGTACAGTTATTTATCCTGTAAAAATGTTTGAGTGGTCATAATAATATACATTGTATTGTATTAGAAAAAACAAACAATGTAATTTCCTAAATTCACAACATGATTTTATCTGACAAAATGTAGAGCAATCCATAGTTTTTGGTCTTTAGTTGTAATATATATATATATATATATATATATTTTTTTTTTTTTTTTTTTTTTTTTTTTTTTTTTCCACTGTGTGGCCACATCAAATTAAAGAGGCGCACCTCCCGATCTATTTACACATATTTATCATTGAATTGATCAAATTAAACATGTTTGTGTCATCAATTTATAATAACTAAATGTAGAATATACATGTATCAGTACAGCTCTATATTTGGATGTTTAGGCTCTATCAAATAAACAATTTATCCACAATTAGCATAATGTTTGGACATTGTAGACATATATACTTTATAGTGCATACAGTATGTCTTTTTTTGTGAGAATGAGAGGTACTGCAGTTATTATTTTTGTAATCGAGTTATCCATCAATTTTTTGTTCGATTAATGGAGTATTCAGATAAAGACATTGTTCGAATTAATCAATCCATAGAGATAATCGATTAATTGTCAGCCCTATAGTATGAGCTTAATATTGTCATTGTGAAAGTTACTGTACGTACATTTCACCCCGTTGACACAACCTTTGTAAATGAGGCCCCAGGACAGTCGAACTTATGACATACAGAAGTGACATTCAACATTTTCTCAAAAATGTCATTTAAGGTGTGCCTCCTCTGTATAGATTCCATTTAACGATTTTTGTTCAGTGTTGAAAAAGAAGGTCACACTAAAAACGGTAAAAGCTCACCAGCAATGGCAGTTACTGTACATTACACTAGCAGACATCACTTTTCTGCTTGTTTCATTCCCTCTGTGTGACCCATGACCTGTGCTGCAGGTCATATCAGTTATAGCAGCACGAGTCAGCCAAGACTAAACCTGCTCAGAGCGGCATGAAGTGTAACCCTGCGGCTCTCACGTTTACACTACCTGGGAGGGAGAAAGCATCTGTGCTTGCACAAGTGTCAGCGGGCTTGTGTTTTATGCATGCAGTGCGCCAAGAATAAGAGGGAAAAAACTATTTTTGTGTATTTTGTTTGTTTTGTGGGTGTACGAGGCAAACCTGCACTGCCGCTCTGATTCAATTTGTCCTAACAATCTGTGTGCAATTAGCGGCTGATTTACCAAGGCGGCAGCTCATCAAGCAATAAGTACTTCTATTGCTCGGGAGTGTAAAAGATAAGAATTTTCAGAAATGGGACAAATTATGAAAAATATTGAATATTGTAACTGAATGGAGAGCTCTTAGAATAGAGGTGGGTCAAGTGCTGACAAAAAAGTCATTATTTTAAAAACTCTAATTCTGGATTATGTCTACAATCCCATTTGACTAGTTTTTACTAGGCAGTGGACGGAAGAACCCTGTTATTAGAATTTATATTTGATAGGATTGTGATTCCTGTCAACACACTTCTAACTCAAGAGTGGACAGTCAGGTAACCTTGGTATAGTTAAGTTAAAGTTAAAGTACCAATGATTGTCACACACACACACTAGGTGTGGTGAAATTTGTCCTCTGCATTTGACCCATCCCCTTGATAACCCCCTGGGAGGTGAGGGGAGCAGTGGGCAGCAGCAGTGCCGCGCCCGGGAATCATTCCAATTCCAACTCCAACCCTCGATGCTGAGTGCCAGCATTTGTATAGTCTTTGGTATGACTCGGCCAGGGTTTGAACTCACAACCTACCGATCTCAGGGCAGACACTCTAACCACTAGGCCACTGAGTAGGTATAGACCAGTGTTTCCCACAAGGGTACGCGAGGTGATTGTAGGGGGTACGTTTAGGCCAACGCCGACCGGACGCGGAGCGACAATACAAAAAATTTGAACTCCATTGTTTTTAAAAGCCTACTGAAACCCACTACACCGACCACGCAGTCTGATAGTTTATATATCAATGATGAAATCTTAACATTGCAACACATGCCAATACGGCCGCGTTAGCTTACTAAAGTGCAATTTTAAATTTTGCGCAAAATATCCTGCTGAAAATGTCTCAGTAGGATGACGTCAGCGCGTGACGTCACAGATTGTAGAGGACATTTTGGGACAGCATGGTGGCCAGCTATTAAGTCGTCTGTTTTCATCGCAAAATTCCACAGTATTCTGGACATCTGTGTTGGTGAATCTTTTGCAATTTGTTCAATGAACAATGGAGACAGCAAAGAAGAAAGCTGTAGGTGGGAAGCGGTGTATTGCGGCAGGTGTTGTGCCGGATAACGCACCCCCGCCGTAGAATGCACCCCTTGACTGGTGTGCCGGATAACACAGCCGGTGTTTCAGTGTTTACATTCCCGGAAGATGACAGTCAAGTTTTACCATTGGCCTGTGGAGAACTGGGACAACAGAGACTATTACCAGGAGGACTTTGAGTTGGATGCGCAGACGCGGTACCGTGAGTACGCATGCAGCTGCGGCTTCCAAACATTTGATCGCTTGCCCGTATGTGCGTGCCGCTATGTGCATGTCACGTACGTAACTTTGGGGACTTTGGGGAAATATATGTGCTGTATGAACTTTGGGGAGGTGAACGGTACTTTGGGCTGTGGGATTGAGTGTGTTGTGCAGGTGTTTGAGTTGTGTTGGCGGGTTATATGGACGGGAGGGGGGAGGTGTTTGTTATGCGGGATTAATTTGTGGCATTTAAATATAAGCCTGGTTGTGTTGTGGCTCACAGAGTATATATATGTCTTGTGTTTATTTACTGTTTTAGTCATTCCCAGCTGAATATCAGGTCCCACCCGTCTCTCACAGCATCTTCCCTATCTGAATCGCTCCCACTGCCCTCTAGTCCTTCACTCTCACTTTCCTCATCCACGAATCTTTCATCCTCGCTCAAATTAATGGGGAAATTGTCGCTTTCTCTGTCCGAATCGCTCTCGCTGCTGGTGGCCATGATTGTAAACAATGTGCAGATGTGAGGCGCTCCATAACCTGTGACGTCACGCTACTCGTCTGCTACTTCCAGTACAGGCAAGGCTTTTTTATCAGCGACCAAAAGTTGCGAACTTTATCATCAATGTTCTCTACTAAATCCTTTAAGCAAAAAATGTCAATATCGCGAAATGATCAAGTATGACACATAGAATGGACCTGCTATCCCCGTTTAAATAAGAAAATCGCATTTCAGTAGGCCTTTAACGGAGCCAAGCCCAATGGAAACGTCTGCCATGCGGCTGCCGCGGAGAGTTAGAAAACTGTTCTTAAATCCTGCACGGCAAGCTCATAGAAATGCATTGGTTTCACTTTTTGTTTTGTGTCCCCCAGCCATTTATTTCGTATGATTATTGGATAAAGGCAATATACCACCCCGCGCTATAGACCTGCACACTTGTCCCGCGCTTAAGTCTTCTCCCGACACAGTGTTTCAACTGTTGCGTAGCAACCAATTAGGCTACTTGTTAACGTCAAGTTAGTATTCATAGAAAACAGCCATACCTGCGCCGGAATAATTGACATATGGCTAAAAAGAGTAAATCCCCCCTCCGAGGATGCCCCTGCCGGTGACAGCAACCCAGGTTTCTCTTCCTTGGATCAGGGTGCAAGCAGTAGGGCTAGCGCTACAATTGATGCTCGCCAAGTTACTAGCATGGCCACTGACAGTGACCGTGAGTATGATGCAGAGCTTTGGCTCCCTGACATGAGAAAGCATACAGATAGAGATATCATAACGACATCATCAAAAAGACGCAAATATGATGAGAACTATATTGCTTTGGGGTTCACTTGTATCAGTACTGGTTAGTCTATTTGGCCACAGTGTGTTATATGTGCAAAAGTACTATATCACAACTCAATGAAACCTTCACTCTTGCGAAGACATCTAGAGACGAATCACTCTGACTTGAAAAATAAACCACGATAGTTTTTTGAATGGGAATTATGTGGACTTTCGACCAGTAAGATGTGTAAAAGGGAAACCGATACAGTTAATAGGACGGGACTAGAAGTGTCTTATATGGCAAGCTACCGAGTGGCCAAGACCGACAAGCCCCACACTATTGTGGAGGATTTGATTCTCAGAGGGAAAAAAAACGGGGAGAAAGGGGGTAGGTAGCTGGAGATTAAATGTTTGAAGGGGTACGGGATGGTAAAAAGTTTGGAAACCACTGGTATAGACAAACTAAACTATGGCAAGCAACACTCTTCCTGTTAAAGTCCAACATGTTTATTTTGTTTGTGCTTTTCTTTAGGAGTTTGAAGTTCTCACATTAGAGCTGCAAGTATAGAGTTGCGAAAACATGCCGTCTTGAAAGAGGTCAACAACACATGGAAGAATAAGTCATTTTAACACTACCTTCATGCTGGCTTATGACTAACACCATCTAATTAGTTACAGTATAGACAGTATATTCTTCAACAACTTGCCAGAGATAGGATCATTATCGTACTTTTCAGACCCAAGGGTTTACCAGATTAGAAGGCAAACTGCAAACGAGCGGGTCTATTCAGAACTGTGCGCTACTTTATATTAGAAATTGCAACAACGGAGTGGTAATACCCCACAACAAGAGGATAGAGGAAGGGAAGGAGATTTTTGACTACACCCTGAACTACAATGGCGGACGTGCGCACAATTTTGAGACTTATGCAGATCCCAAATACACAACAACAAATACCAAGGTAAAAAAAGTTGGTTTCGCATAATATTGTGAAACAAAATGCCGGATTGTTAATAATCAAATGTAAACAATCAAATGTAGATACTTTTCTTATGCCTTCTGATCTCTCTCTCTCTATGTCCACTACTTGCTGTACATATCCTACCAAGTCAGACCTACACTGTTTCAATATCTATTTCTCTGTTCTCAATTGTTGATGACTGATGATAACAACCAAACCTAACCCCCCCCCCCCCCCGAATTGTAAATAATGTAAATAATTCAATGTATACACCCTGATGATTATCTTATGTGATGACTGTATTATGATGATAGTATATATGATAGTATATATCTGTATCATGAATCAACTTAAGTGGACCCCGACTTAAACAAGTTGAAAAATGTATTTGGGTGCTACCATTTAGTGGTCAATTGTACGGAATATGTACTTCACTGTGCAACCTACTAAAAAAAGTCTCAATTAATCAATCAATCAGATAATATCTCCTAATCGGTGCCATTTGGGGGTCCTTATAAACACACCGTGATTATACCCGTGCATCACAACTACGTACTACAGTATTTTAAGCTTTAAAAGCTTTAGTATTGGATCAATACACACATGTCTAGTACCGCCCAAAACTAATGTTAAGTATCTAAACAACAGAAGAATAAGTGTTTATTACAATTTACCAGAAGTGTAGACACAGTGGGTACGGAAAAGACCCCTTTAAATTGTTCACTCTTTGTTTCATTGCAGCCATTTGCTAAAATCAAAAAAGTTAATTTTAGATCTTAATAATGTACACTCAGCACCCCATATTGACAGAAACAAACAGAAATGGGGAATTTTTTGCAATTGTATTGAAAATAAACAGCTCAAAAATTACACCCCTTGATCAATACTTTGTTGATGCATATTTGGCAGCAATCAAAGCCTCCATCTTTTTTTATATGATGCCACAAGCTTGGCACACCTATATTTGGCCAGTTTTTTCCATTCTTCTTTGCCCATTCCTCTATGCAGCTCCTCTCAAGCTCCATCAAATTAGATGGGATGCATTGGTTTTCATCCAGGATGTCTCTGTACATTGCTGCATGCATCTTAGTCTTGTCAGGGAGGTGACCAAGAACCCGATGGTCACTTTGTCAGAGCTACAGCATTCCTCTGTGGAGAGAGGAGAGCCTTCTAGAAGGACAACCATCTTTGCAGAAAACCACCAATCAGGGTTGTATGGTAGATTGGTCATTTCTTAGTAAAAAGTTTGCCAAAATGCACCTGAAAGACTCTCAGACCATGGCATCATGTTTGGAGGACACCAGGCACCGCTCATCACCATCACCAGGCCAATGCCATCCCTACAGTGAAGCATGGTGGTGGCAGCATCATGGTGTGGGGATGTGTTTTAGTGGCAGGAACTGAAGACTAGTCAGGATAGAGGGAAAGACGAATGCAGCAATGTACAGAGGCATTCTGGATGACAAACAACGCTTCCCATTCAACCTGATGGAGCTTAAGAGGTGCTGCAAAGAGGAATGGGCAAAACTGCCTAAAGATAGGTGTGCCAAGCTTGTGGCATCGTATTAAAAAAAGACTTGCGGCTGCAATTGCTGCCAAAGGTGCATCAACAAAGTATTGAGCAAATGGTCTGAAAACATGTGATTATTGAGTTTTTCTTATTTTTAACGAATTTGAAAAAATTTTTACAATTCTGTTTTTTTCTGTCAAGATTGGGTGGTTAATGTACATTAATGAGAAATAAATTGAATTGAATTGTATTTTAGCAAATGGCTGCGATTAAATAGAGTGACATTTTTACACAAAAGAGCAATTCGTATAAAATGTTTACAGTAGGATATAGAGACCACACAAATCCACTCTTCATTAGGTCAGGATTATTAAAACTAAAAGACATTGTAGAATTGCATACTCTATTAGTGATGTTCAAAGTTAGAAATAAAGTTCTTCCAAAGGACTTACAAAAGTTATTTGTGTTCACGTCGGAAGATGAGAATCACAGAAGGCCGAATGATTTTAAATATCCAAGAGTGCGAACAAATTTGAAGTGAATGTGCTTATCTGTTGCTGGTGTGAAAGCATGGAATTCTCTAGACAAAGACTTAAAAAGTTGCAAGAATATATTTGAATTTAAAAGGAGTTACAAAAAGAGACAACTGGAATTATATCAAACTGATTTTTGATTTTGATTGGAACGTGTCATTTTGAAAATGCTTAAACAAAAATTAAAAGTACGTTGGAGTTCGAGTGTTGGTGGAGGGAACAGTGATAAAGTCATCTAAATAATTTGTGTTAAAAAGGGGGCAGATAAATATAAGAATAGTATTCTTCCATTTGCTCCTTTCTGATCATGGAAATGTATAAGAAACAAAAAACAATGAAAGTGTCAACTGTATATGGCTTGTATATATGAATTTTCATGAAAGGAATAAAAAGAAAATGTCTGAATACATCCCATACCCTTTACGTTACAACAGAAAGTAACCAGATATTAACAGCAAATTAGCAAGCATATTAATATTAGTGGATTCTATTATCATTTGTATACCAAATAATATATTGTGATATACATATCGTTATCGAAAGAGGCTGAAATATATATCACCATGTAAATTCCAAGCCATATTGCTCATTCCTGATTAGGACCTAATCAACAAAACTGATTGGACGGGGATTACTATTAACACACCTCTCACTTGACTGACATAACCATTCCGATTAAATCCTCCATTAAGCCATTTATTTTATTCATTCAAAATGGGCACTTATTATTTAAAATTGAACATTTTGGAAGTAACTTTCAAATAATATTTTCAGTCTCTGCTGGACACAAATTCAAGTAACGTGACTGCGCATTTTGAAAAATGTAAAGGAAAATGCATTTATGTGCGTGTTATACTTTGTGCTATTGAGTTTTTCTTAAGGACTGCTCAAGCCCAAAAGTTTGCCAACGTCTGTCCTAGAATGACTTTCCTATTCGCGACACTTTGCTATTTCCAATCAGAAGGAAAGGGAACTGTGGGTATAGGTAGCCACTTTGAATTTAGGGTGTTGTGCAATGTTTACACATTGAACAAGTGGATTACTAATTACTTCCTGCGGTTAATCTGGTGGGAATTCCTTCCATTTCAAAGGTCATTAAAACACAATCAAGTGGAGACCAGACTCGGAATGGGAATGTGGGCTTTATACGATTGACTTGCGGGCATGTGTGTCAAAGAGACTTCAAAACATACAACTACACAAGGAAATCAAAATATGACACAACTAGTTGTTTATTCTGAGAAAAAGGCACATTGTGCAGTGTACACGTCACAAAACTTTAACAGACTGCATGGGGCTTTATGGTGTACAGTACTCTGTATATTCTAATTAGCTTAATTAAAGGCCTACTGAAATGTGATTTTCTTATTTAAACGGGGATAGCAGGTCCATTCTATGTCATACTTGATCATTTTGCGATATTGCCATATTTTTGCTGAAAGGATTTAGTAGAGAACATCGATGATGAAGTTCGCAACTTTTGGTCGCTGATAAAAAAGCCTTGCCTGTACCGGAAGTAGCAGACGATATGCGCGTGACGTCACAGGTTGAGGAGCTCCTCACATTTGCACATTGTTTACAATCATGGCCACCAGCAGCGAGAGCGATTCGGACCGAAAAAGAGAAAATTTCCCCTTTAATTTGAGCGAGGATGAAAGATTTGTGGATGAGGAAAGTGAGAGTGAAAGACTAGAGGGCAGTGGGAGCGATTCAGATAGGGAAGATGCTGTGAGAGGCGGGTGGGACCTGATATTCAGCTGGGAATGACTAAAACAGTAAATAAACACAAGACATACATATACTCTATTAGCCACAACACAACCAGGCTTATATTTAATATGCCACAAATTAATCCCGCATAACAAACACCTCCCCCCTCCCGTCCATATAACCCGCCAATACAACTCAAACACCTGCACAACACACTCAATCCCACAGCCCAAAGTATCGTTCACCTCCCCAAAGTTCATACAGCACATATATTTCCCTAAAGTCCACAAAGTTACGTACGTGACATGCACATAGCGGCACACACGTACGGGCAAGTGATCAAATGTTTGGAAGCCGCAGTTGCATGCGTACTCACGGTACCGCGTCTGGATATCCAACTCAAAGTCCTCCTGGTAAGAGTCTCTGTTGTCCCAGTTCTCCACAGGCCAATGGTAAAGCTTGACTGTCATCTTTTGGGAATGTAAACAATGAAACACCGGCTGTTATCCGGCACAACAGTCAGGGGGTGCATTCTACGGCGGGGGTGCGTTATCCGGCACAACACCTGCCGCAATACACCGCTTCCCACCTACAGCTTTCTTCTTTGCTGTCTCCATTGTTCATTGAACAAATTGCAAAAGATTCACCAACACAGATGTCCAGAATACTGTGGAATTTTGCGATGAAAACAGACGACTTAATAGCTGGCCACCATGCTGTCCCAAAATGTCCTCTACAATCCGTGACGTCACGCGCAGGCGTCATCATACCGAGACGTTTTCAGCAGGATATTTTGCGCAAAATTTAAAATTGCACTTTAGTAAGCCAACTCGGCCGTATTGGCATGCGTTGCAATGTTAAGATTTCATCATTGATATATAAACTATCAGACTGTGTGGTCGGTAGTAGTGGGTTTCAGTAGGCCTTTAACTACAGTGGCTATAAGACCTTCAACATTATATTAATGGAATATAATTAATAGTAGCCAAACTAACAAAAGTATGATCACGGTTACAAAATATTATATAACCACCAGAAAGCCAACATCCTCTACAATGGGCATTTGTGTTTTTGCATTACAGAGCTTCTTTTTTTTTCTACCAAAATGTAAGAAAGACCAGTGTTGGGACTAACGCGTTACAAAGTAACGCGTTACTGTAACGCCGTTAGTTTCGGCGGTAACTAGTAATCTAACGCGTTATTTTTTTTTATTCAGTAATTTAGTTACCGTTACTACATGATGCGTTACTGCGTTATTTTACGTTACTTTTGATGTAGTATCGGCTAGAAACAGAAGCGCTGCGGTGTCGTTCTTCTGAATCTTCCTCTGTCACAAGCCGGAGAGAAGAAAAGAGGCGCGGTCTATGTGTGTGTGGGTGTGGGTGTGGGGAAAAAAAGTTGTTGGCACGTTCAGTCCACACACAGCGTGATCATGGCGAGCGGAGTAACGGAGGAGCTTGAACGCCCCCGCCATTAAATCGGTGTGTTTATAAGTGCAGACTCGGTTGTGCAAAACGAGGGTTTTAAACACATGCTGAACGTGCTTGAACCACGTTACGACATCCCGTCGCGCACCCACTTCAGCAATAAGATTGTGCCAGATCTTTATTAGCAGGAGAAGAAAAAAGTTGTGGATGAACTATCCCGAGCATCATCTGTTGCGCTCATGACAGACGGGTGGACGTCCAGCGGAACTATAAGCGCTCACTTCATCACAGCAGACTGGGAGATGAGAAGACACGCCCCCTCTACGAGAGTCACCTTGCGCAGGTACTGACACAAGCAGTGGAGGAATGGAAGATAAAGATATCCCAGTCACACGTGATAATGCCAAAAATCAAATAATTACAGAGAATGAGGCAGGACTGGGACCATCAAATAATTTAATAATAATAATAATAATTAATTAATTAATTATTAATTAATTAATTATTAATTAATTAATAATAATAATGGGACAATCAAATAATTACAGTGAATGAGGCAGGACTGGGACCACAGATAGGTGCTTTGCACATGTAGTGAATTTGGCATCACAGAAGGGAATCTCAGTCAATAGGATGGAGCGCCTCTTTGGGAGGATCAGGAAGGTTTCTTACTTCCACCCAAGCACAACAGCTGCTCATGTGCTTAAGACAAAGCAAGAAATGCTAAAGCTGCCTGCTCATACATGATGTCCCAACGAGGTGGAACTCCACTTACGATATGTTGGAGCAGCAGGCAGCTATATACTCTGCATTGACCCACAACACCCTGAAGACAAATGTCACCCTGTCTGATGATGATGTGAGAGTGGCAGGTGAGGTCCTCCAGGTGCTTAAACCCCTCAAAAGTGTTCCATCTCTACTGAGCACTGAAACTTCACCATCTGTGTCAATGATCCTGCCACTGAAAACAAGTATTCTACAATCCATGGCTCCAAGTGTGGAAGACAGCAGCATCACTCCAGATGTCAGGCTTTATGTTTCAAGGAAGATGATGTGCCTTCTTATGTTGCACTTTAACTTGTTTTTTATTCATGGTCATTGGTCCAAGTTTAAAGAAAGGAGGAATGCCTTTTTATGTTGCACTGTTTTTCATTAATTATGTTAAAAGGAAAATAAAAATGTATGTCAAGTTGATCAACAGATTGTATTATTCTCCAGTGCAATAACAGTACTGAAATGAAGGCAAAAAGGGCATTAATGGGAGCTTTAAAAAAAGAAGAAGAAAAAAAGAAGTAACTAAATAGTTACTTTTCACAGTAACGCATTACTTTTTGGTGTAAGTAACTGAGTTAGTAACTGAGTTACTTTTGAAATAAAGTAACTAGTAACTGTAACTAGTTACTGGTTTTCAGTAACTAACCCAACACTGAGAAAGACACATAAAAAATGTCTACCATAGAGGACGCTGATTTGTGTTTTGCATAACACACATATGTTTCTTTAAAATAGACTGAAAATAAATTTCCACTACAGAGGACGCTCATTTGTGTTTTGCGATACAAATATGTTTCTGCAAAATACATCAACAAAGGATGTCCACTACAGAGGACGCTAATTTGTGTTTCCATAACAAATATTTTTCTGCAAAATAGACCAAAAACAAACATCAGCTGCAGAGAACGTTAATTTCTGTTTTTACATTACAGGGCAATTTTCTCTGAAATGGACTAATAATATATGTCCACTGCAGAGGATGCTGATGAGTGTTTTGCATAGAAAACATGTTCTCCAAATTACACCAAAAACTAATGTGCACAGCAGACGATCTTGTTTGTTTTGCGTATTGGGGCTATTTTTCTCCAAAATAGACCAAAAACAAATGTCCACTACAGAGGACACTGATATGCAGAGGGTGAAGTTCTCAGGAGGATTAAATGTTTAAACATATCCATACACCTTTTAATTCATTGAGCAATACCTTTCTGGTATGTTGGATATTATTATTATTTTGAGTATATTGGCATGATTGCATACATTAAATGTTGATATCAAGTTGCACACACAAGCACTGTGTGTGAGAGGCCATGCGTTAAATTGTCTATCACAGATAGAAAGAGAAAGAAACATAATGACACTCCTGTGTGTGCATGTGTGACTTGTACACAATATCATGCCAAATGCAAAAAATACATGTGCAGGATGTACATGCATATCATTTAATAGAGCAATAGAAGTTGGGAGGGTGACAATAGTATGGACGGAAATAGTGCATTATAAAAAGGCCCAGGGAGTTTATGTTTTCCTCATCGTGACTTCCTGCACTGCGGATCGGCAGCGGAGCAATCAGTGAATCACTCCAGTTGTTGCTGGAGTCTGGACGGGCTTTAGTCATTTCCCCTGTAGACATTTGGGAGAAATCATGAGCCTCCATCTTGCGCCCTCTTTCAGCGCTCGTAAAGATGATTTGCTGCCAATCTGGCAACAGAAGCCCATAATATCACTCCCTCCACTGCCCTCCAACCCCTTTGTCAGCCCTAAACTCTGTCATGCCCAGAGACAATATGTTCTGAATGGCAGTTTTGAAACCAACGCAGGGGGGACAGGGTGATGCTGAGGGGGGACCAAAGACAGGAGCAAGGGATCCATGAAAAAAACATTTAAAGGGTGTTTACATGTTTAGATGAGATTTGACTTCAGCAGCAACACACGCCCAATTAACTTTGCCCTAAAATAGTCCCAACACATTAGTGTGAAGTTTAGGACGAAACAACCTGGTACTCATGGAACTTGTTAATGTGAGACAAGGTCTTGTTGGACCTGATGTGTCCTCCAGGCTGGTCAACAAAACACCTCACCAGGGCTGCAGCTATAGATTATTTGGTAACAATATAGTATGGGGAACACATATTCACCATTAACTAGTTGCTTATTAACATGCAAATTAGTAACATATTGGCTCGTAATTAGTCATCATTAAGTACTTATTAATGCCTTATTCTGCATGGCCTTATTATACAACCAGTAAGCCATTAACTAAGAGTCTTCCCTCAATAACCTCAGAATTATTGCTTATTAGTAACCCTAACCCTAACACTAACCCTTATATGTTCCCCTAATGTCCAAATAACTCTAAAATAAGTCTTTGTTACTTTAATAAGCAACTAATTAATGGTGAATATGTTCCCCATACTACAGTGTTACCGATTATTTTAGTAATTCAGTAATCTATTGATTAGTTTGTTTGAATAATCAGATACAACGCACTTTATAGCCTCAACGGCTATTTTAGGGAACAAAAATGTTTTTCTAAAATGTGCGTTAATGTTTTATTTTTTTTTAAACACACCACTGCTCTATTGCAGCGGCTGCATGGTGCTACCGATTGCATATTTTGTTTTGTTGTTGCACTCAAACGATTAGTCGAAGCAACATAATATGAATCCATTTTTAATTGATCAAGCGTTGCAGCCCTACACCTCACAATGGCCTTGAATGAGTGGTTCAGTCTTTACTTTTGACAAATAATAGAATAGGCTGCACTCTTCTTGCAGGCCCATAATAATAAGCAACCAAGAGGTAGCGTTTAACTGTAGGGACGAGGAATAGGAAAAAGAGTACTGTACATATTTGATCTCATCTTGTAATAATCTTAAAACCAACAGATTCACGGTCAAAGCGCCGAAAGACAGAGTGAAAAGTGAAGAGTCTACTCTGGAGTATTGAATGTTGAAAGTAAAAAACAAACAAAAAAACGTAGTTTTATCACTTTTATGAGCAGTGCCCTTTTGGATCGCTGAACATTTTAGTGGGATTTCCTTTAAATATATATATATATATATATATATATATATATATATATATATATATATATATATATATATATATATATATAATGATTTAAAAATCAATGGAGTGATAAATTAGTGACCCTTCGAAGGCTCCAATTACTTCACATCAATCATTCCGTATTTAAATTTTTTTAGGGCAAAAACATTGCATATTATGTTTTTGGCATTAAAAAAAGTATTATCTTTGACAAAAAGGGCATCCAAAAAAAAAAAAAAAAAAACTTTATATCAACAGACCTGAAGTTGATCAATTAATTACAAAAAAATAATATATGACCTATTTTTATGACTAAGACCTTTCCTGGTGCCTGGTACCAAACTTGAGGGGACCACTAAAGGTTAAAAATAATATATACATTGTTTTGGTTTTGATAATTAGAAATATCAAAATTGGCCCCCGCAGGCTTTGATTTTTCAGTATGCGGCCTCAATGAAAATAGTTTGGACACCCCTGGTTTAAATGGAGGAGGAGTCAAAATGAGACTTTGGGGGCAGGGTTGAGAGCCAAGAAGATAACAACTGTATTCTAAAAAGATAACAAATGCATGTATTATAAATGTACTTAGAAGTGCATGCAAACAACCATTTTACTGTTAATGAAAATTGCTTGTTAAAATTGCACTTGGCGTGTAAAAGCATTTTCCGGATAATTATCGTTTTTTTACTCAGAATGGGTGACTGAATTTACTTTCCCAGCAGGCACAAGACATTGATACAACATTGATTATACATACAT
Organism: Nerophis lumbriciformis; assembly: GCF_033978685.3. NCBI lineage: Eukaryota > Metazoa > Chordata > Actinopteri > Syngnathiformes > Syngnathidae > Nerophis > Nerophis lumbriciformis. Next base: position 30,038,351 of record NC_084554.2, on the reverse strand, counting down.
GTCCTTAAAACCGACTTTGAAACAAAATAGTTGTTTTTGTAAATTGAGACAACGCTGATGTCTAACGTTGGATCCACACTTTTGGTTGTGAGATAACCAAAATTCAACGGTAAAACCAGACATTGATTAAACGTCGTCAAAGAGCGACGTTAAGTTTGAGTTGCTTTACGTCAGGGCCTAATTCAACAAGTTCTCAACGTTGTTTCAATGTCTTGTGCCTGCTGGGTTAATTGCAATGAGAGAATAAATGCAATAATGGTTATTTTTGTTTAAATATCTTCTTCTTTCGCACACTTCTCGAGCTCCCCTTTTGGTTATAGAGAACATACAAACCCTTTATGTATTAAATCACAATTAATAAAATTCAATGATTTGGTGCATTTGCAAACAGCTAAAATGATGCACAAAGCAAACTATAACCTGCTACTCAAGAATGTACAACAATTCTTCTCAACAAAAGAGGAGAAATATAACCTTAGAGAAAAATCTAATTTAAAACATTTGTATGCTCGTACAACACTTAAAACCTTTAGTATATCAGTATGTGGAATTCAATTATGGAACGGATTAAGCAAAGAAATCAAACAAAGCACCAATATGATTTACTTTAAGACACTGTTCAAACTACAAGTGTTCACAAAGTACACGGAACAAGAATTATGATGAACATCTTGAACCCTTTTTTTTTTTTATTGAGACAAAGATTATTTATGTATTTAATATTTGTTTGCTTACTATGGTATATTATTTATGTATTATTTATTTGTTCACTGTTCTGTTACAGAGAACAAGGAAATTGGATAAAATTGCTATGGTATGAAAAGGGGTAGGATTAATTAAGCTCTGCTTCTTCCTACTCATTTTCGGACATGCTGTAATGAAACAACTGGAATTGTGTGATGCATTACATTGTATTGTATGCATTTTCGAAATAAACCGAAACTGAACTGAACCTTTCCCAGCTGTAATGTGGGCTTGTAAATAAGGCTGAAACGACGCGTCGACGTAGTCGACGTCATCGGTTACGTAAAGACGTCGACGCCGTTTTTGTGCGTCGGCGCGTCGCATATCTACGTCACACTACTGTCATGGCGGAGCGCAAAGCAGACGATGCGAGCGAGGGGAAAAAAGCACGCCAAAAGTCGTCAAAAGTGTGGGAGTATTTCAATAAACGGCCTAATAATGTTGTTGTATGCACAGTGTGCATTGCACACTGTGTCGAGCGGAAATGGCCTATCATAGCAGCACAACGGCTATGAACGAACATTTGAAAAGAAAACCCCTGACAGCGTTCTTGCCATCACCATCAACTAGTCAATCGTCCGCGTGCGTATACGTTGTCATTATTACACAAAAACATGAATGTGTCATTTGTATCTGCGTTGTAAATTCATAAACTAAAGCATCGTTTCGCTCTGAGAGGCGCGTTTGGCGTGCCTGTTCAGAGTTTACAAAGACTCGCTCCTCTTTAACGCTGTGGAGAGGCGGCGGCGGCGAGCGAGCGGCGAGGCGGGGCGCGCCGGGAGCGACGCCGCAATCGTGCCCAGGTGCGCGATCCGCGCAGTTGGAAGAGAAAAGACTGTGTAAAATTAAAAGATTGTAAACCTGGCAAAGCCGTCTGGCGTTCAGTCTGTCGGTCCTGAAAGAACCCCACGGCACAAGACGTGTCACAAACGCTAACGTTAATTAGTTGTGCAAATACCTTTTACAACATTAACAGTTACATATACTATGTACAAACGAACAATTAACTTTCACTTTAATCATACTATCATTGTTGTGTTATTAAGCAAAATAAGCAATACTTTTACTTTTGTTGAAATGTTTACACTGTACACTTTTTTGTATTGGATGTTTAGCTTTATTTTTGCACATTTTAGCAAATAAGCAATACTTTTACTTTTGTTGAAATGTTTACACTTGTTACAGAATATTTCCGTTTTGCACTTTTTTGTATTGGATGTTTATCTTTATTTTTGCACATTTTAAAGCAAAATAAGCAATACTTTTACTTTTGAAATGCTTATACTATTCCAGAATATTAAGATTTGCACTGGATGTTTACTTTTATGTTTGCACATTAAAAAGCAAATAAGCTACTTTTAATTTTGTTAAATGTTAAAAGTTTTAAATGTTTACATTGTTACAGAATATTTTGTCATGTTGTTGTCAATGTTGACTGAGTGGCCATACTTTTTTTTTTGTAAATAAAAGCCATGCCTTTTGAAAAAACTGGCCTACATTTATTTTTTCCTCTTCATTTTAAATAATAAAAAAAAATCGGTAAAAGGAAAAATAATCTATAGATTAATCGAAAAAATAATCTATAGATTAACCGATTAATCGAAAAAATAATCTATGGATTAATCGATAGAAAAATAATCGTTAGCTGCAGCCCTACTTGTAAAGGTGCCCTGCATGTCTGGATTGCCACTCCCGCCATTTATGACTGCTTGTATTTGATTACCGGGTACAGTAGGAAGAGGATTCATATGGCCCCGTTCGTCGCGGTTTCCCTGACATATGAAACGTGACAAATTGGGGGTGCATTACCCACGGTTAACGGTAGAGTGTTGAATATCTTAAAATGTGTTTTGTGGCAAGTCCAACTTTGACCACAGCATCATTTGCTATGCAGAGTGGCGCTTTCCATCTTTTTCAGCAGACTGCATTGCAAAATGATTAACCACCCACCTTACTCTTACGCAAGATCCACCCAGGAATAGGGCCATATGCATCCCTTCCCTACTGTAGACCAATGAGTGAGAAACACTTAATGCCTTTCAAATACCGTGTGGTAATTTAAAGCGCAGTTACAGGTAGTGTCCACATGTATTTGTGGCGGACCACCACAAATAAATGACTGCATTATTTTGTGTTTAAACCTTCATAAATAGATGGTATCTATAGAATGCACACACTCACTTGCACAGTAACAAAGTGCTTTTGCTCAAGAAAGTCCAGGAGTAATTAGAGGTGAACTCTATTTGCTAACAACCTTCAGCTCTAAAATCCACAATAGGCTGACAAATTAGGCTTCTCTCTACCAGCCACGCTGGGGCTTCTATGGGGTTAATAGGAATCAGGTGCGTGTGTGTGTGTGTGTTGAACACACTGTATTTTAGTTTGCAACATGTGTGTGTGTGTGTGTGTGTGCACTAATAGGAACACAAGCTGTGTTAAAGCTCTGCAGTGACGGGGGTTTGCTGACAGGGATTGAGCATTGTTCTCCAAGTCAGTAATACCTGGCCAGGAATTAGCATCGCTCGTGGCCCAGCAATAGCAAACGAGGCTTACGGCTTTTGTTTGCACCTTAGCGTGTTTGCTTCTCCCGTATTAAATAATGTATCGGGTGCAAGAGATGTTAACAATATCTGCTGCTCCCGGATTATTGCCTTTTCCTGCCAATGCAGAGGATTAGAAAACTGTTGCCTTGCGCTTCTCTCTTCCACTTGATGCTTTTTATTTCCCCTCAACATTTCTTGGACTCGCACCCTTTTATTGCAAGTTGTGTGTGGCATTTTTGTGATATTTTACACACTTTTTTTGCTGCAAGGCATCAATGACTATTCACTGGCTCCGTTTCTCTCCCTTATCCATCTTAATATGATTATTTTCAGAAGCAGGGCATTGATTTTTTTGGGGTTGTTGATGTGAAACACCAAGGAGAAATAGAAGTGATTGCCGCAGGAGGAGAAAACAATAAGGTGTATCAATAGAACATTAGCAATCACCGACAGGGATGATAAAATTCATTTTGACGGCAACAAGGCTTCAGGTTGACACCTGCCTGAGCCCCGATATTAGCAACTGTGATCAAGCAGTGCATGATTAATTGTCCACATGACAGAAAGGGCACAGTCGACTGTTGTTTGTCTTGCTCAAGGCTTGACATTTGCCTAAAAGTGTAATCAACACACGTCTTCGCCACCTCTTTACACTTTGACGTTGCGACTATTGATATTTTCTCACCCATATATTGGTCTGCCCTGTGGGTATCTCACAAAGTCTACAAGAGGAGGAGATGAACATTGAGCTATACTGAGCTGGGGAGGAACAATGAAACAAAAATGTTGCTGTTTGGCCACAATACCCAGCAATATGTTTGGAGGAGAAAAAGTGAGACCTTTAATCCCAGGAACACCATGCCTACCATCAAGCATGGTGGTGGTGGTGGTATTATGCTCTGGGCTTGTTTTGCTGCCAATGGAACTGGTGCTTTACAGAGAGTAAATGGGACAATGAAAAAGGAGGATTACCTCCAAATTCTTCAGGACAACCTGAAATCATCAGCTCGGTTGGGTCTTGGGCGCAGTTGGGTGTTCCAACAGGACAATGACCCCAAACACAGGTCAAAAGTGGTAAAGGAATGGCTAAATCAGGCTAGAATGAAGGTTTTAGAATGGTCTTCCTAAAGTCCTGACTTAAACGTGTGGACAATGCTGAAGAAACAAGTCCATGTCAGAAAACCAACACATTTAGCTGAACTGCACCAATTTTGTCAAGAGGAGTGGTCAAAAATTCAACTAGAAGCTTGCCAGAAGTTTGTGGACGGCTACCAAAAGTGCCTTATTGCAGTGAAACTTGCCAAGGGACATGTAACCAAATATTCACATTGCTGTATGTATACTTTTGACCCAGCAGATTTGCTCACATTTTCAGTAGACCCATAATAAATTCATTAAAAAAAAAAATTCATGAATGTTCACAAGTTTGTGCTCCAATCACTCTATCACAAAAAAATAAAAGTTGTAGAAATTATTGGAAACTCAAAACAGCCATGACATTATGTTCTTTACAAGTGTATGTAAACTTTTGACCACGACTGTATTTCGTATCATTACTTTCTTACAAACTTTGTGTGAACAAAGTCTCTTCCAAAAGACATCTTTGCTGCAGTAAATCCAATTTGAAGACAGTCGGAAACTATATATTTTCATTTAAAAAAGGGGGGAACCAAAGTTTGACTTTTCTAAAGCAAAACAGCACTAAATTATTAAAAAGTAAACTGCAGTTAAGTCTGGCTTGTGATAAAAAGTGAGGCTTTGAAACAATAATGTGTGTTTCATCTCATAAAGAGTTTTCTTTTAATTGCTAATGCTTTGTCTGTCCACAGATGGAACACGCTGAATCCTTTTTAGGCACTGCAAGAATATTGTTATCTCTTGAACTGCTAATAGAAATGTGATCTCCATCACACAAGAATACTGGTATGTCTTCTTATAATTCCATATGCATTCAGTTGCAAAGGTGATTCCCATTCCAAATGAGCTGCACATGGCGAGGGATGGGAATTAAAAAGCAGATTTTTTTTAGAACCGGTTCCCACTGTATTAAATGGCGGCGCCCGAATGGAAAAAAACGCTCTAAAGTTTGGCTACATTTTACAAGAAAAGATTGCAATAATGTAATTTGAGTCTGCATTGAGTTTAAAATTGTAGTCCTGACATTCCGTGCATTGCATGGTGGGGCCCCTCAGTAGTACAAGTCACTGACTTGCTATGCCCCTACTTATTAAAGGGGAACATTATCACCAGACCTATGTAAGCGTCAATATATACCTTGATGTTGCAGAAAAAAGACCATATATTTTTTAAACCGATTTTCGAACTCTAAATGGGTGAATTTTGGCGAATTAAACGCCTTTCTGTTATTCGCTCTCGGAGCGATTGTGACGTCACATCGGGAAGCAATCCGCCATTTTCTCAAACACATTACAAACACCGAGTCAAATCAGCTCTGTTATTTTCCGTTTTTTCGACTGTTTTCCGTACCTTGAAGACATCATGCCTCGTCGGTATGTTGTCGGAGGGTGTAACAACACGAACAGGGACGGATTCAAGTTGCACCAGTGGCCCAAAGATGCGAAAGTGGCAAGAAATTGGACGTTTGTTCCGCACACTTTACGGTTCAAACCGATATGGCTCAATAGCTTCAGTTTCTTCTTCAATTTCGTTTTCGCTATCTGCCTCCACACTACAACCATCCATTTCAATACATGCATAATCTGTTGAATCGCTTAAGCCGCTGAAATCCGAGTCTGAATCCGAGCTAATGTCGCTATAGCTTGCTGTTCTATCCGCCATGTTTGTTTGTATTGGCAGCACTGTGTGACGTCACAGGAAAATGGACGGGTGTATATAACGATGGTTAAAATTAGGCACTTATTGCGTGATGGGTAAAATTTTGAAAAAAACTTCGAAAAATAAAATAAGCCACTGGGAACTGATTTTTAATGGTTTTAACCCTTCTGAAATTGTGATAATGTTCCCCTTTAAGGGTGCAGCCTCCGGTCTTCAGACCAGGGTCTTCTAAAGATCCCAAAAACTCGTTTTAAAACCCATGGAGACCTGGCATTCCAGGCTATAGCTCTCAGACTCTGGAACTATTTGCACCAGTCCCTCCAAGATCTTGACTGTGTTGACACTTTTAAGAACCATTTGAAAACTTCTCTTTTTAGTAAAGCTTTTAATTTTAATCCACTTTGTATTATTTTTCTGATGTTGACCCTGTTGTTTTAATTGAATTGTTGTTCTACTTCACCTATGTTTTGTACAGCGCTTTGTGATTTTATATGTGAAAAGCGCTTTATAAATAAAATGTACTTACTTACTTGTAATAATTGCAAGGTTGCTATTTCATCAAGAGGAGGACATACGAGCAATATGCTGAAACATTTGAACACACAGCATGCAATAACCATGAATGAAAGTCACGTTTTTGAACCGTGCAGATCTCATCCCAGGTACAATAGGTAGTCGCATACACCGCCTATCTTGGTAGCACTATAATTTGTCAAGTTGAAATAAACGCTTTCCCGTTTAGTTGACCAAGACGAGAAACAGAGTCTGACTGGCTGAGGGGCGGGCAGTACGAGCTCCAGTACATGTCTGCCGCCTGGCGCTAGCTTCTTCTTTTACCGCGGCAGGGAAGCGTACGCGCAAGACAGAGAAGCAGTGACGAAGGTTGTGGTCAAAAGTTTTCAACACTCTGAATGTTCAATTGTAGTGGGAGAAAAGCAGAATTTTCCTCCAACCAGATTTTCACTCAGTCATAACTATTATACAGTTGAAACTCAAAATTAGAATATCGTGTAAAAGTCCATTCATGTAATGGGAAACTAATATATGATATAATTAATGCAAAGTGAAATATGTCAAGCCTTTATTTACTATGTTAGCAATGTTTTTTTTGTATCTACCTACGGTGTGTAGTGTAGCATGTTTAGCTATTTGTAAACTAATTGTAAGAAACTCAGTTCATTTGCCGCCAAGGAGACGAGGATTTATTGATATAAAAGCAGGGAGACTAGCCGCTAGTGAGGATGCTACATTGCATTGAGGATGCCTTCTTTCGCTTGTTGCTTGCAAATTTTCATAACACAGCTGGATTGTCATCAACATGCATTATAACAATATTACAACAGTATTAAAAGCTCTATCGCCGTAGTCGATAAGCTTCTTTTTCCTCTATATTCTTGCTAAAACATACCGGTGTAGTGAGTTTACATTATTCACCCGAGGAACTTTAGTCATTAGAATTCCGGTCAGATGGTTTTTCACGGGACACATTTCCGGCGTTATTGTTTCCGATTGAGGAAATGCTGCTCCGTTATTGATTTAAGTAAAGTCTGAATGTCATTAACACAGTTAGCTCCGTCTTTTGACACTTCTTTCACTCTCGTCCTTGCATGCTACACCGTTACAACAAAGATGACGGGGAGAAGACGCTGCCGAAGGTGAACCACGTAAATAAGATCCCCCACAAAATGGCGCATCCGGAAGCGACTGTCAGAAAGCGGCTGGAAAGTGATCTGTAAAACATAATCTATGCAACATTTTGACCAAAGAACCACCATTACATGTTATGTAGACCACAAGGAAGTGTTTTCAATTTAAATTAAAATAATAATAATATGACTTATTTAATGCCCCCTATAATCCAGTGTGCCTTATATATGAAAGAAGCTTAAAAATAGACCATTCATCGGCAGTGCACCTTATACTCCGGTGCGCCCTATGGTCCGGAAAATACGGTATATCGCGCACCACAAGAGGAGCTTTAGCTGTTAACTGGCTGTCAAGTGCACCAGGACTGCTTGTTTTGGAGCCTTGTATCAGAAATTTCAAATGCAAGCCAATATAATCCGATACTTGTTTTTTTGCTGATATCAGACCGATATCTGATATCAACATAATAACCATAGAACTGAAACTTGAAACTTATTGACTGCGCCACGTCCCCCGTAATTCCTTGTATTCAGACATGTTTCCACTGTCACTTGGATTCTGATTAAAATAATGGTATTGTTTGACAGCATTAAATAATAAACCACTCTGTGGTTGGATTTGTGCACAGGGAAGGCCTTTTGATAACTCTCAAGCAACTTTTTTTGAACCTCAGACACCATGTTCATCTACCCGCATTGGTAGCATCACAAAACATGGTTGACTATTCACCATTTCCTTCCCCCTTCATTATATCCCTTGCTTCTTCCCCTCACTATTCACGAATGAATGGAGGATGAAGCAACAGGACAAAATGGTGTTTTTAGCAGCGAATGGAAGGAGTGACAATGCTACAGTACAGCATGTAGACTCATGGGAGCCTTTGGCAACACACTCTTCTCTGATACAACGTACAAAAGAAAGCTCCTCCAATGGTGTTACGCTCGAGTTCCAATTACACCGGATATCAAAACACACTACTTTTATACCATGATAACGAGACAAACAACTTTCTTCTTGTCTGTCCTCCTGAGAACAATTTGTTTTTGGTCTATTTTGTTGGTCAGAGTTACACATAAAAAAAAAAATAGCTCCGTTATATCCACTGCAGAGGAGGCTGGTTCTCAGGAAGATAATGATACTGTTAACTAGGGTTGGGCGATATGGACGATAACAATGATAAATCTGGCCAACGATAGAGCTTTTAATACTATCGTTATGTCATAATGGATTTTGATGACACATTTTAGTTGTGTCCCACAAATTTGACAGGGACGAGTGGACGGATCCTCAAGGCAATGCATTCTAACTCGTAGCTAACGTTTGTCCACAGTGCAAAACCACATCTAAGTCAGTAATCCTGGCACCAAATGGACTAAGTTTCTTACAAGTAATATTATCACTGGAGGACTAGGAATATCTAAACATCAGGTTACAGTACACACCATAGGCGGATGCTAACTGCTAACCGCTAAGCTAGGGCTCTTAAATGTAAACAGAGGTGGGCGGATTGATGACAATATTGACAGTGGTAATACAAGTAATTGTTTACAAACTCAGGAAATAATTCCCTGGATACAAGAAGGCTTCCCGGGCAAAATATAATGATTCAAGTCAGAGTCAATAGTATAAGGAAAATAATTTAAATGATGATTTAAATACTTTATTGATATTGTTACACCACCAATCCAAAATGTACTGTATGAAGGCCCTTTTATAATGCTTTGGAGTATTGTGAAATTAACACCAGTGTATTGTACACTTGGGGAAGATTTGGACATTGAAATATTTTAACACACACACAAAAAAAATACTCTTAAAAGAGTAACAACCAATATTACGGACAAAAATACAGCAAACCACATGTCCTATGCTTGTGTTGTTTTCGGCTGTACGAATCGTTCAAAAAGCAAAAAAGGTTAAACGTTTCTTCAGAGTTCCTCGAGAGGTAATTAAAAAGGGAGGAAGAGTGCAAGATTTTATAAAACGACGAGAAAAGCATGCAGCTCACACTCCAGTCCAAGGGAGCAGAGTCGAAGAATGCATGAGTTTGCAGTGATCACTTCGTCAAAGGTTTGTTTGATATACTTCTAACGGTTATTCTTTCCCATTCAAGTATTATCTTGATATTATTTGTATTTCTCAAATACGTTTGCTAGGAGTGTTTCAAAACGCATCAACTCAACGAGTCTAAAGAAAAGAAAGCAATTTTGAGCAAAACCTAAAAGACTTACGTTTTTACCAAAGGCAACAATCATAAATGAAGCTTTCAGCACATACACAATGTTGACATCTATAGTTATATACTATATTGCCAAAAGTATTTGGCCACCCATTCAAATGATGAGAATCAGGTGCCTTAATCACTTGGCCCGGATGATAAAATTAAGCACTTAGGCATGGAGACTGTTTCTACAAACATTTGTGAAAGAATGGGCCGCTCTCAGTGATTTCCAGCGTGGAACTGTCATAGGATGCCACCTGTGCAACAAATCCAATAGTGAAATTCCCTCGCTCTTAAATATTCCAAAGTCAACTTTATTATAAGAAAAGTGAAGAGTTCGGGAACAACTGCAAGTCAGCCACCAAGTGGTAGGCCACGTAAACTGACAGAGGGGTCAGCGGATGCTGAAGCGCAGAGTGCAAAGACTTTCTGCAGAGTTAGTTGCTACAGTGCTCCAAACTTTGTGTGACCTTCCAATTAGCCCACGCACAGAACGCAGAGAGCTTCATGGAATGGGTTTCCATGGCCGAACAGCAGCATCTAAGCCATACATCACTAAGTCCAATGCAAAGCGTCGGATGCAGTGGTGCAAAGCACGTTGCCACTGGACTCCAGAGCAGTGGAGACGCGTTCTCTGGACTGATGAATCGCGCTTTTCCATCTGGCAATCTGATGGACCAGTCTGGGTTTGGAGGTTGCCAGGAGAATGCTACATTTCCGACTGCATTGTGCTGAGTATGAAATTTGGTGGAGGAGGATTTATGGTGTGGGGTTGGTTTTTCAGGAGTTGGGCTTGGCCCTTTATTTCCAGTGAAAGGAACTCTGAATGCTCCAGGATACCAAAACATTTTGGACAATTCCATGGGATGACACTTCAAGTTGATATGTGAGTAAAGGCAGGTTCATTCAGCACTAAGATTTGTTACTGGCTGTCGTAGTCTCACCCACCATTGTCAACTGTATATGAAGTCAGACTTATCTTCATTGAGTGCACGCAGATACACACATTGGCTGACTATCATTTATAAGGCTTTTTTAGGTTTAATACCTCCATACTTGTGTACTCTGTTACAAAAAAAAGCAGCTCTTACGCATTACGTTCTAACAATTTGTATGTTTTAACTGTTCCTCATGTACGGACTGAATTTGGCAAAAGAGCTTTTGGCATTGCTGCTCCTATGGCATGGAATGCATTGCAGACGAAACTTACAGAACTACTTCCATTTGGAGCCTTCCGTTCTGTCCTGAGGGACAGACAGCGAGAGACGTTTGCACAGTGCCTGTGTTTTTAAAAGGTGTACATTTTCGTTGTTTTACAGTTCTCTTATGTATTTTAAAATGTATGTCTTAACGTATTATTTTTTTTAAACTGCTCTGTGACATGTGCTGTTGACCTCTTGGCCAGGTCACCCTTGTGAAAGAGATCTTGATCTCAATGGGTTTCTTATCTGGTTAAATAAAGGTTCTAGGTGGCCAAATACTTTTGGCAATAGAGTGTATGTTAATAAAGACGGGGGAAAACATGCATACCTTAACAGCACAATAAAAATGGCATCTGAGACGCAAAGTTAAATCATGAAATGTAACATTACCCGAGCAAAATCGATGCATATTGATACCAAGGGTCTTGACCCAGCCACACACAAAGAAGTTGTTCTCTCTTTTGTCGTGTAGAATGATGTCTGGTGCATATCATAGGATTATGTCGGTCGCGTACTCAGACATATGTCTGGGTACGCGACCGACATAATCCGTGATATCAGTCGGCACATTTTTTTTTAAAATAAAGTATAGGGATCTATTCCATTGCATACTTTCATTTTTTGCTCGTATCTGCTTTTTGCAGGAAGACTTAAGCCTCTTTTGTACTCAGATAGTTGGCGTGCTGCTTGCTGTACATCAGCCATCTTAGCTTGGTTGACCACCACTGGTTTTCACTTCCGGGAAGAATTCACGTCTCGGAATACAAGCAATAGTCCAAATATTATGTCTCAAGACAAAAACACCAGTGTGAAGGCTAGACAAACCAAACCAAAGTGCACACATCTATAATGTGTTTTTTTATTATTTGTTGTTGGCCCAGATCAGAATACCAAAACAAAATATGTAAACGCAGCCCGAGTATGCCATTATCAATCCTTATAGGCCTGCCTACTGTAAATGAGGCTGCTTTGGCCAAACCATAACCATGAATAATCTACTGTGGAAAGCCATTCATTTTTATTGAATGCGTGTGCGTGTCTGCATTGGTATGTAGATCACATCGTTGTCATGAACATCCATCATGGGATTACAGACGGTGGTGAGAGAGGTCATCATTCATTGTGTTAGGAACGAGGCTGTTCTTGCGAACGTGCTTCGCTTTAATAAAAAGGACAATCTTACATAAAACTATGCCTCAGACGCCTAATTTTTACGCACGTTCAACTGGAGATTTTTCGTACATTAATCATTAAGGAAAACTCTGAGGTTTGGTGAATTATTTATGTTTGAACTATTCTTAACGATTGTGAAGCTTCAGTCACAATCTGAACTCCAGTTGTGTTCAAAAATAATAGCAGTCCCACATCACTAGCAAGATAAATCACTGTTTTTGTTAGAATTTCTACTTCTACACTGCAAGTAAGTTTCTAGAAGGTTTAGTAAAGGTTTAGAAAACAGTTTGTCAGGCGTCCTGTAAACACTGAATTCAAGCCAGAGTACACAGTGAAGACAGTGAAGCATGGTGGTGCAAGCATCATGATATGGGGATGTTTCTCGCACTCTGGTGTTGGTCCTATTTATCGCATACCAGGGATCATGGATCAGTTTGAGTACATCAGAATACTGGAAGAAGTCATGTTGCCATATGCTGAAGAGGAAATGGTGAGGAAATGGGTGTTTCAACAAGACAATGACCCCAAACACACCAGCAAGCGAGCAAAATCATGGTTCCAGACAAACAGAATTCAAGTAATTGAGTGGCCAGCACAATCCCTGGACCTTAATCCCATTGAAAACTTGTGGGCTGACATAAAAAATGCCGTTCATGAGACAAAACCAAGAAATGCAGAGGAATTGTGAAAAGTAGTACAATTGTCCTGGGCTGCAATACCTGTTGACCGGTGCCAGAAGTTGGTCGACTCCATGTGCCACATACGTGAAGCAGTTATCAGAAACCGTGGTTATGCAACTAAATATTAGTTAATGATTCTCAGGAAAGTTGAATCTGCAAGCCTTTCTTAGTTTATACAGTACATTTGAGTTTTGTAAAGAAAGATGTCAACACTGCAATTTTTTTGTTTTATATTTCTTGACTTTCTGTAAAATATCAAATTTAATTACTTGTTTCCAATTGTCTGGCTTTGAAATAGAATATGCAGTGTCCCCAATGCATTTGTGTTCATTAAATTACAATTTATTTGAAGAATTTTGAGGTTTACACACCGTTTTAAACACACTGCTATTATTATGAACATAACATTGATTGATTGATTGATTGAGACTTTTTTTAGTAGGTTGCACAGTGAAGTACATATTCCGTACAATTGACCACTAAATGGTAACACCCGAATAAGTTTTTCAACTTGTTTAAGTCGGGGTCCACTTAAATTGATTCATGATACAGATATATACTATCATATATACTATCATCATAATACAGTCATCACACAAGATAACATTCTCTGAGATGTGTGCCCCACAGGGTGGTGACTCTCTGTGGAATTTGTGAGAAGAAAGACTTTGTATGGCCGACCAACAGTCCATAAACAGAACCAAAACGGGTTGGAACGACCAACAAAACTGAACAGGCTGACTGGTAATGAAGCCTGGTTGAGGAGTAGAATGACATCCCACAGCAGTGTGTGACTGGCATTTTGAAGAAAGTGTCATTTTGTGACACCGCTGGAAGTTTGTATTGCTTCCTCAAAGAGCGGAATTATCACTTAAATGTGCAAGTTGGTTTGAAACTGACAAAGGAGCCAAATTTGTGACACCACACAGCGGGAAATCCGCTCTATTCAGTGTCAAACGCTGACAACCTCCCAGCGTCCTGGGTCAGTGCCACTCGCCAACCTGTTGTCACGTCGCTGTTGAAATGTCATCCGGCATATCTCTTGTTCATTTTGATTTGAGCGCATTAAGCAGATGGGCTGATGTATTTAGCGCGAGGCTGTCTCGATCTTTATAGAAAGCCCCCGCTAGCGCCACTACTGCCACGCTTGCTGAAGGAGATTGTTTATGACAGCTTGGCGGCTGCAAACAGCAGACAGTGTGCTGCAGGACAGCTTCTATTATTGCAGCGCACATCAGCATGAGCAAACAAGCAGCAAGCACGGCACGTAAAACGACTCACGGAAAATAATAATGAACATTAAAACAAATTCGGCATCAAAGCAAAAGATGTTTTCACCCACGTAAGTTGCAAATGTTACAGGACAGAATACCAACACCTTATCACCTCCTCACATGCCCACCTGTGCAGAGACATCTGATGTCGCACATCAAGCATTCCCGTTGTGCCCCAGAGAGGAACACCTTGGACAACTCCGCTCTTAAAACTGTTTCAGATATTTTTTTAAATAACTGTCACAGTTTTCCCGCTTCAAAAACGCAGAGCAGCCCTTGAAGCTTTGGGGGGTAAAAAAAAAAAAAAAAAAAGGTGTATGTCATGATGGAAATGACTTTGTAATGGTGACCTCATTTAAGTCTTATAGTAAAATAAAATAAACCGGAAAAGGGTGGAGTGCCATCTCCGGGTTGGGGAGGAGATCTTGCCCCAAGTGGAGGAGTTCAAGTACCTAGGAGTCTTGTTCACGAGTGAGGGAAAAGTGGATCGTGAGATCGACAGGCGGATCAGTGCGGCATCTTCAGTAATGCGGAGGCTGTATCGATCCGTTGTGGTGAAGAAGGAGCTGAGCCGGAAGGCAAAGCTCTCAATTTACCGGTCGATCTACGTTCCCATCCTCACCTATGGTCATGAGCTTTGGGTTATGACCGAAAGGACAAGATCACGGGTACAAGCGGCCGAAATGAGTTTCCTCCGCCGGGTGGCGGGGCTCTCCCTTAGAGATAGGGTGAGAAGCTCTGCCATCCGGGGGGAGCTCAAAGTAAAGCCACTGCTCCTCCACATCGAGAGGAGCCAGATGAGGTGGTTCGGGCATCTGGTCAGGATGCCACCCGAACGCCTCAATCGGGAGGTGTTTAGGGCACGTCCAACCGGTAGGAAGCCACGGGGAAGACCCAGGACACGTTGGGAAGACTATGTCTCCCGGCTGGCCTGGGAACACCTCGGGATCCCCCGGGAGGAGCT
The DNA here is from genome assembly GCF_033978685.3 of Nerophis lumbriciformis. Taxonomy (NCBI): domain Eukaryota; kingdom Metazoa; phylum Chordata; class Actinopteri; order Syngnathiformes; family Syngnathidae; genus Nerophis; species Nerophis lumbriciformis. The sequence continues at coordinate 30,023,107 of NC_084554.2, read as the reverse complement.
GGACGAAGTGGCTGGGGAGAGGAAAGTCTGGGCTTCCCTGCTTAAGCTGCTGCCCCGCGACCCGACCTCGGATAAGCGGAAGAAGATGGATGGATGGATGGATGGAGTAAAATAAACGTTTAAAGCACTTGGAATTGCAGTGCTGGCATTAGAAAAACTAGACTATGGGCCTGATTTACAAAAGGTTTGCATGTACTAAAGCACGTGTAAACCTGATATCACAAGCAACGCCGATCTATACACATGTGCCAAGTGGATTGCGTCTGTTAAAATAGCAGAGTGAGGTGTGCCATCCATTTTGCGCCTCTGTTCTCAATAATATGCTAGATAAATGCTGATCATCAAATTGCCCACAATACTGGGAAGAGAAAATGCAAATTATTTAGCATGCGCAAAACTGGGTAACAAATGGCACACTGACAAAGCTTAACCTAATGTTACTATAACAATCTACAAGGTTAATATAGCTGGCTTCTCTTTCTTCCCCTCCATTTTTCTGCTTTCTTTTGTATCTCTAGTTATCATTACATACATGTATTGTTGCATTTGAACAATTGTATTGTTGATAATAGAGGTAATTGTTGTTATTATTCATTATCAATAGTGCTATTTCTATTGGTATTTGTATTGCTCCATTTGTAGTGTAATAATGCTCATTGTCATTTTTGTATTAGTATTTATTCCACTAACTGCTTCTTTGCTATCACTTTTACCATCATATTTGTACATATCCTATTTGCTGATGTTGTTCTGTTGTTGTTGTTGTTGTTATTGCTGTGTTTGCAGTTGTTGTTTTTGTCTTTCTGTCTCTTGTCCCCACAATTTCCTCCTCTGTCTTCCTTTTTTTCTCTTTCTATCCCCTCCTTCTCCGGCCCGGCTGCACCAAATGATAATATAAACACATTTAATAAAATCAAATACAAATAAGGCTTTAAAGTAAATTTGTACAGCCTATATGGGCATCTACATCAACAATATGATTTGCCTGAGAAGCTGGACAGGACAAAAAATATAAAATATAAAATTGCATGCGCAATGTGATACATCAACACTCATTATCGTTTTGCGAGCACTATTTTGGGTTTTATTTAGCACGCATCAGAAGGGCATGCAAAGTAACAGTTCCACACACGACTGCAGGATCGATGCTTGAGCTGTACAGACAGACAGAGAATCCTCCATCCTACCTGTGTGACAACATTTTAGCCAGTCAGAAATAAAAAATATTAGACAATGTCTATTCAGTAATTTTCTTTTATAGTTTTATTGCTGCTGGATGACTTATGGGGCTGATTAAGTTCAATTCAGTAGATGCATGTTGGTGTCTGGTGGCATGTTTTTATTTTATTTTTTATGTACACGCTATTATTTTGGGTTTTTTGCACATGCTGTTTAGCATGTCGTATTTTGATTTTAGTAAATCAGGCCCTGAATGAATACAAATTGGCCAACAGAGACCTATTTCGAGAAATTGGCAAGTTTCTCTCATATAAGTGAATATTTTTTATTTTTTTATATAAATTCAAAGATAATTAATTCAGGTCCTAATGTAAAAAAAATAAATAAATACATGTTTTTTTAGAGTAGAAAAAATACAGGAAATTAAGAGTTACACCAATTTGCTGCAATGGCCATCTGCCCGATTGTAGCTGAGATAGGCTCCAGCGCCCCCCGCGACCACAAAGGGAATAAGCGATAGAAAATGAATGGATGGATGGATGGCCCATCTGCAGTGAGATAAATTATTTGATCTCCTGGTGCTAAAAAGTATTTATTTTATATACGTGGAGGTGGAAAGGTTCTGCTCTCTTCCTGATGAACAAGGCCATGTACCGTTAAAATATTGTATGACAACCTCCTGGCCTCAGCCAGAACACTGAAGATGGGTCCTTCAGCATGACAATGAGCCAGAACATGCGGCCACAGCTACAAAAAGGTGGCTCAAGAAGAAGCACATTAACATCCCGGCGGGTCTTACTGTGACCGGTCTCTGGACCTTAATCACGTTGAACATTTGTGGAAGGTGCTAAAATTTTGAATTGCCCAGGGACAGGCTTGAAACCTTTCGTATGTGTAGAGTTAAAGTGGAGGGGCTCTAAATCGTTCCTGAAATGTGTGCAACTACAATAAAGTACTAAGGCACTTATTGCATGGGGATCAAATACTTAAAGTAAATGTATTGATATTCTGTCCCATTTCAAATACACTAACCATAAAACCAGTGACCAGTGATATCTTTATAGTGCGGTAAATAATGTCCTGATGAACAGGCACAGGGCCACCTCAATGCACAAGCTTATGGGACAATCAGGGGCACTTGATTTTGATGGCGGAATGCAATTATTGGTGTTCGTGGTTGTCAATCACTGACAGCTCTGCTTCATGTAGCGATTGTGTACACTCTCTTTTGGCTGCATTGTTTTTTCCTACTGCTTCGAATGGAGCGCAAACCCAGGTCATCGGTGTAAAAGGCCACTTTGCTGAGTACTGAGATAAAATCACAGGCAATCTGCCAGATTGCCATCACTATTTTTTAAGTTTACTGGTCTCTGTTACAATCAGACAGAGGTGCATGCGTCCGTTGCAAAGGAGATGTACACTATATTGCCAAAATAATTTGTCCACCTGCATTTACTCACATATGAACCTGAAGTGCCATCCCATGGAATTGTCCAAAATGTTTTGGTATCCTGGAGCATTCAAAGTTCCTTTCATTGGAACTAAGGGGCCAAGCCCAACTCCTGAAAAACAACCCCACACCACAATTCCTCCTCCACCAAATTTCACACTCGGCACAATGCAGTCTGAAATGTAGCGTTCTCCTGACAACCTCCAAACCCAGGCTTGTCCATCAGATTGCCAGATGGAAAAGTGTGATTCGTCAATCCAGAGAAGGCGTCTCCACTGCTCAAAAGTCTAGTGGTGACGTGATTTACACCACTGCATCCAACGCTTTGCATTGGACTTGGTGATGTATGGCTTAGATGCAGCTGCTCGGCCACGGAAACCCATTCCATGAAGCTCTCTGCGTACTGTACGTGGGCTAATTGGAAGGTCACATGAAGTTTGGAGCTCTGTAGCAACTGACTGTGCAGAAAGTCTTTGCACTATGCGCTTCAGCATCCACTGCCCCCTCTCTGTCAGTTTACGTGGCCTACCACTTGGTGGCTGACTTGCTGTTGTTCCCGAACTCTTCACTTTTCTTATAATAAAGTTGACTTTGGAATATTTACGAGCAACAAAATTTCACTGGATTTGTTGCACAGGTGGCATTCTATGACAGTTCCACGCCGGGCCAAGTAATTAGGACACCTGATTCTCATCATTTGGATGGGTGGCCAAATACTTTTGGCAATATAGTGTATTTAAAAAACAACATTTTCAAATAAATGATATTTTTGCATTATTGCTGTTCTGTTAGGTGAAATACAGATTAGTTTTTTGTCAAACTATGTTTTTAGGGTGGGGTTGTTGAGGTATTGGGGAGGTAGGGGCAGAGGGGCAAAACCACCTCAAATCCGGGGCTCCCCCTTAGTTTAAGGCGGCCCTGGACGGGCAGCATATGGAAAGTTAATGTGGTGTTACTGACATTCAACAAATGCTACAGACTTTGATTTGAGAGACTGCATTCAGATAACACAAAAGGGGAGAAAAAAAATAGCCAGAATGCATTATAAAAGGTGACAGACATCAGCCTCCCACCTTTTATAATGTAGTTTGATATTCTTCCTTGTTTTTTTACGTTTCTCTCAATGTGCCGGGATACAGTTGGTGGTAAAATGCAGCACTGGATGTCTTTAGGAACACGACATACAACCTTTGGAATACCTTTGGCATGTTCCCGGTCGGTGGCCATCGATCTGGTCAGCTTTATGTACAAACATATGTAACGTCGTCGCGATGCTAACGCTGCTTCCTCATAATGCGTCCATTTGGTTGGGCTGACGCCATTTGTTTAATCACTTTATACTCAGCAATCAAAATTATGTCACATTCCTTTTCAATTAGTCTTCCCTTTGAGCCTGAAAGACTTGTGAAGATTTTGAGGGCTCGGATGAATAGTAAAAGTACAAGAACTTCAGTAACCTTTATGCTGATTGAAAAAGATCAGACAAACTTCTAAAATGGAAGAGTAATAAGAGATGGGGTAACTTAACAAAAAATAATAATGCTTGAATTTTTATCCGAGGACAAAATTAATTGGGTAGAACATCAAAAGAGGTCTGGAGGTGGAATAAGAGACAGAGGAGAATGGATCCTTGTGATGCTCCATAACAAAGAGGTCACAAAAGGGAGAGGGCGTACTTGCCTTCAGCCTCAACACGGCTGTCAAAACACTAGTGCTGAAAAGAAACCTCTCATGATGGACCACAGTCGAGTTTCTCTTTTAGGTTTCTATAGCACTGGTTGGAGACAAAACAATTTCGATGGTCCAGAAGTCCACTCTCTTGGTCCGGTTTTAGGTTTCTATAACATCAGTGGTTTATGTTTTAGGTTTCCATAACTTTAGTAGGAGATACAACTATCATGGTGGTCTACATACAAAGTCCAGGTACTGTCAAGAGTTATGTTGTACTTGAGCTACAAAAAAATTCCAGGATGAACCAAAGTTTGCAGTATAGGTTGTGTTTGGTACTATAACTTTAGTAGGTGAACAACTGTTAATATGGTCTAGAAATACACCGTCCAGGTTCTGTCTCAGGGTTTTATGATACTAGAGCTACAAAAACTGCCATGATACACAAAAAGTCTACAGTCTAGTTTCTGTTTGAGGTTTCTATAAGATTGGTTGGAGATCAAACAGTCTTGTTGGTACAGAAGTCCACACTCTTGGTTCTGTTGTAGGTTTCTAGACCTTTAGAAACAGGCCACAGTAGGTTCTGTCTCAGGGTTTTATAATATTAGAGCTACTTAAAACTGTCATGATGCACATGCATCAAAAGTCCACAGTGTAGTTTCTGTTTTTAGGTTTCTATAACATTTTTTGGGAATAAAATAGTCTCGATGGTCCAGGTCCAAAAGTTTGCATTCTTGGGTCGATTTTGATTTCTATAACATCATCAGGTTTGGTTTTAGGTTTATATATCATCAATGGGTTCGGTTTTAGGTACTATAACTTTAGTAGGTGAAAAACGGTTTTACAAGGTCTAGAAATGCACAGTCCAGGTTTTGTGTCAGGGTTTTATAATACTAGAGCTCAAATTTTTTTAAAAGTAATTTTACGTAAGCAGGAGTGAAGTTCCTTGTGGTTTGGATAGGATTTTGCGTAACTTTCTCCAGAGTCACATTTTAACCTACTTTCTGCATAAGTCTGCAAGATGTCCGTTTGTGAAAGCGTTCCTTGAATGCAAATGTAAACACTTCTACACACACGTAAACCTCTCCAAAAGATTCCAATTTTATCTTATTAAAATGTTCAACGTTAAATATATACCTTGAAGACAAACGTCACCGCAATTGTTTTCCAGACATGGTCGAAAATAAACTTTTTAAGCATTATAGATTCTCCCGGTCACAACACTACACACACTTGCCGATCAATCCGGAGCTGCACCAAAAAATCAGCTTTTACAAGTATTTATTTCACTGCACGTTGGTGATATTGTGAGCATGCCAAGATTAGATGAAAATGATTTATTGTGTTTCCTCAAACTCAGTTGATCCCATACAGAGCTCTTCCTCCACTGACTGCTTAGCTTTACTGAATGACGAAATAAGTACATACACCCCATTGTGACGTCACGATGTACAGTAGACAGACTGCATGCAAGCTGACGCCCAAATGCGTGAACATTATGATTTGATGCTTTGGCATTGTCGAACATGGACATTTAACATGGTAACAACATTTATAAGTCTGAAAAGACAAACATCAACGGAAGAAGATAAACATATCCAAATGCTCAAAAAAAAAATTAGCCTTCGAGACAGCATATTTAAGTTAAAGTTGAAGTACCACTGTTTTCACCACACACACTAGGTGTGGTGAAATTACCCTCTGCATTTCACTCATCCCCTTGATCCACCCCCTGGGAAGTAGGGGAGCAGTGAGCAGCAGTGGTGGCCACGCTCGGGTATCATTTTGGTGATTTAACCCCCAATTCCAACCCTTGATGCTGAGTGCCAAGCAGGGAGGTAATGGGTCCCATTTTCATCTAATGTTTATTCTACCAAAAGGTATAGTGTGTCTATTTTATTTAATGTAATCTTTTAAATAAATCTTTTCATGCACCTGGGGATAGGTTGATTGGCAACACTAAATTGGCCCTAGTGAATGAATGCGAGTGTGAATGTTGTCTGTCTGTGTTCGCCCTACGGTGAGGTGGCGACTTGTTCAGGGTGTACCCCGCCTTCTGCTTGTGTGCAGCTGGTAGCATCCCCCGCAACCCCGTAAGGGACAAGCGGTAGGAAATGGATGGATGGTTAATAGATTTCAGTGTGAGTACAAGTACTTTTTCAGCACATTTTAATGATACATTGTCACAACAACAAGGATATTAATTTTTGCATAATCTTACATCCTTAGTATGCACACAATTATCATTTACCAAGTGTTAGAAGAATTGCCAGGAAGGACAAACAATTCCACAGTCTCGGATCTCTCTTTTGTCTGTTTCAAAAACCAGAGTGCTCAAAAAACTGTCATGAAGGACCACAAGTTCATACCAACTAGGGTTGTACGGTATACCGGTATTAGTATAGTACTGCGATACTAATAAATCATTTTCGGTACGATACCATCTCTGAAACGTACCGGTCCCGCGTCGAAGTCACGTCGTGACATTGCTGGTTTACGAGCAGACGGGCATGTTCGGCGGCACACGATCACGGAGTACTTACAAACAGACAGTGTGTAGACAGAAAAGGGAGAACGGATGTATTTTGGTGTAAAAACTAACGATAAAGGTGAAGTTATAACACTGAAACGCCCTCAAAAAGAGGTGCTTTAAGACATAGCTAGCTAGCTAGCGGCTAACGTCCATTTGTCGTCGGCAGTGTTTTAGAGATTTCTAAATCACTAATCCTCGCTCCATGGCGACGAATAGGGTGAGTTTCTTACAAGTATCATCCCTGCAGGACGAGGAATAGCTAAACATGCTTCACTACACACCGTAGCTCACCAGCATCAAAATGTAAACAAAGGCTATTGGTGGATCTACACCTAACATCCACTGTAATGATATCAAGTACAGGCACGTATCTAGTCAATACTACTATGATTACGGCGATATTTTTTGGCATCACAATATCTTCTTTCGTTTAAAAAAAATTTGTATTATGTTTATAAAATCAGGAAATATGTCCCTGGACTTTGAATATGACCAATGTATGATCCTGTAACTACTTGGTATCGGATTGATACCCAAATTTGTGGTATCATCCAAAACTAATGTAAAGTATCAAACAACAGAAGAATAAGTGATTATTGCATTTTAACAGAAGTGTAGACAGAACATGTTAAAAGAGAAAGTAAGCAGATATTAACAGTAAATGAACAAGTAGATTAATATTAAATTTTCTACCACTTGTCCTTAATAATGTTGACAAAATAATAGAATAATAAATGACACAATATGTTACTGCATACGTCAGCAGACTAATTAGGAGCCTTTGTTTGTTTACTTACTACTAAAAGACAAGTTGTCTTGTATGTTCACTATTTTATTTAAGGACTTAACTGCAATAAGAAATATATGTTTAATGTACCCTAAGATTTTTTGTTAAAATAAAGACAATAATGCAATTTTTTTGTGGTCCCCTTTATTTAGAAAAGTACCAAAAAGTACCAAAATAATTTTAGTACCGGTACCAAAATATTGCTATCGTTACAACACTAATACCAACTGTATTTTCTTTAGATTTCTATTACATGTTAGGTGCCTTCTTTCCTTTTAATGCATTCATGTTTTTGCACCGCAAAACTGCAGTGTTTGCAAGCATCCCCTATATTTTACTTAGTTGTGTGTGTGTGTGTGAGAGAGCCTTCCTGCACAGCCCCTTGCTGTTCTGCGCTAATGGAGAACATGTGGTAATAACAGTGATCTATCACAGCAAAAGCTTGGCATTGCCAACCACCGTGTGAGCAGAAGCAGGCACAGCAGGAGCGCAGGGATGACAGTAAGGACAACACAAGGAAACTATGGGAGGATACTCGACACAAAAGGGGCATATACTGCACTCGACGGTATCATCTCACATCTGGTTAAAAATGAAGAGGAGGAGCTCCCCCATATTGCTACCAAGCCATCCAGTGGAGTTTAGAGAATAATAGATGGGCCAATTTACAAGTTGAACCATGAGAATGGAGATAAGACGTTTCCCAACAGCAGAGATTAGCAATGGATGGGAAAAAGAAGAAGAAAATTGGGTCTTTTGTTTGTTTTGCCCATCTCTTCTCTGATACCCAGGGTATTAATTTTCACTGGGATTCTAATTGAAGCTCAAAGAATCTTCCGCTGTTGATTTACCTTGAAGTATGTAGGTTGCCCGGCTCAAGGCGATGCACTAAAACTTAAGCACTCATTTATTCCATCCAACAATCTCTGCCAGACAAAGAAAAACAAGCTTTTTTCCATTTTGTCCCGGGGGGTCCTTTTAAAGCGAGCTTGGAGAGCCAAACAACAAAAGTCGCTCATCACTCAAATGCTCATTCAAGCCTTGTTTCATCAATTCACCACTACCATAAAGTCTGATTTGCCCCCCCTGCATGCCGCCTCGCGCTCATTTCTCACCTTTTTTCAATTGTCACCTGTCTCCGCTGGTTTTATTTGTTTGCTGCTCGCTCATTGTTAAGTAGTTCTCATTTATTTCCCTCTCATCTTCGCCACCTTGTGCGCCGACTGCCATCGCCCTCAACACTCGGCTCATCGCTCCAATTGCTCTTTCTGACATCGTTGTTCCCCTGTGCTACCCATCTTTTGCAGTCTGTCGCTCAGTGATGGTGTGAGCCTTTCTATCAGAAAGGTGCCAGTGAAGTACCTGGGAACAAGTCGAGCACATGTTACCCAGTTTGAAGCAGCGGATCCTACTGGGAGCCAGCAGAGAAGCTTTAGTTCCTCTTAGATATGCATGAGCACCAAATAATGGGTACCTGTCTAAACCACCATTTTGAAAGACAACTTAAATGCTTTTTGAGGACAACCTGCGAGCGTTGAGCAAAATCCAAATATGGGACATTAAGAGGCTGTCGCTTGGAAACTGGAATGTTTAGCTCCCTTCACAGATGTTCTGTGAGATTGGTCTTTAAACCAGTATTTTTCAACCTTTTTTGAGGCAAGGCACATTTTATTCATTAAAAAAATCCGGAGGTACACCACTAGCAGAAAACGATAAAAAATTAAACTCCACCAGGTCGTCGTGCCTTATTTCGAGTTGGTTGGTGTTTTCTTGTGTGTAGTGCTTTAGTTCTTGTCTTGCACTGTTATTTTGGTGGCCCTTCCTGTTTTGTTGGTGTTTTCCTGTAGCAGTTTTGTGTCTTCCTTTGAGTGCTATTCCGCGCACCTGCTTTGTGTTAGCAAGCAAGGCTATTTATGTTGTCGCTATCCTTCTTCGTGTGGACATTGTTGATCATCATGTCATGTACGGATGTACTTTGAGGACGGCGTAAGTTTTTGCTGTCGTCCAGCATTCTGTTTCTGTTTACTTTGTATAGCCAGTTCAGTTTTACTTTTGTTTATTTATTTTTTTCATTTTATTTTTATTGACATCCAGGCTCAGACATTCCTATCCATTACATCATATTCACATAAATCATATATCTATTGTCTGCCCTAAATGTCAAAATATTTGTGTTTATATCCCACCCATACCACCCCCCCTAAAAAAGACAGAAACAACAAAAAAAACAAATATCTACAAATACTGAACAAAGAAAAAAAGAAAATAAATACATTAATAATAGTAATAATCAGAAATAAAATTAAATATAAACAGGTACAGATATATATGTATGTATATATATATATGTATATATTTATATATATGTATGTGTGTGTATACATATATATATATATATATATATATATATATATATATATATATATATATATATATATATATATATATATATATATATATATATATATATATACATATATATATATATATATATATGTATGTATACACACACATACATATATATAAATATATACATATATATATATACATACATACATATACACATATAGGGAGTAATCCCTTTTTTTTTTTTTTTTTTGCAGTACAATCACTAATTCGAAAAATTAAAGTCAGGTTTATGGGGCGTGACATAGTTGACCCAATTTTCCCGGTATGAAGTAATTTTCTCCAATTTACAATTAATAAAGGCAGTTATGTTCATTTTATATATGTCCATTGTTGTTTCCATCCATTGCTTCAAAGTTGGGCTCTCCTGGGTTATCCATTTCCTAGTAATGGTCTTTTTACAAGCCACCAGTAGGATATTCACTAAGTGTTTATCTTTCTTCAGCCAGTCCTGAGGTACATGTCCAAAAAACAAAGTTTTACTTTTGAGGGGTATTTCACGTTTGAAAATATCCTGTAGAGCTTGGTGTATCTCTTTCCAATAGTCCTTTATGGTGGAGCAGTCCCAGAAAACATGGTAGTGATTTGCATTTGAATTCCCACAATTTCTCCAGCAGGCAGGGGAGTTGTATGATTGCATATTCAACAGACCCTTATACAAGCATGAAACAGTTCTATCAATCGTTTCTGAATTGTAGGCTTTTGTAAACAGTTAAATCAAACATGTACTCGTCTTTGTGACACTTTTCACCTTCATATTAACAAAATGCAGCAACTGCAAATATCAATAGAAGTCTTGGTTTTCTAATATATATGTCCTTTTAATAGTTTCAAAACTAAGCATTTTTTTTTACCTTTCATTACACTACATAGAGCTGTTATACCCTTAGATATCCAGTCCTTAAATCTTGAGTCTAATTTATTAGGTGAAAACTCTGCATCATAGGCACACCATTTAAGAACTGCAATATCACTCTCGAGTTTGTATTCCTTTATAATCATTTTCCACACTTTAAGGGTCCATTTCACCCATGGGTTATCAATGTCCGTTTGTAAATTGCTATCCGCCAGGATTGCTTGTATGGGGATGGTGGGCATTTCTTCTTCAATAATTTTCCATTGAGCAATGTATTACGGGTTGCACCAGCATATCACTGCTCTCATCTGGGCTGCAAAACAGTAATATCGGAGGCAAGGTAAACCCCATCCTCCCTTTTGTTTGACCAATTGTAAAGTTTTGAGACAAACTCTTGGCCTTTTACTTTGCCATATATACCTTGATAGCATTTTGTGCCATTCATTGAATTGGTTTTGGTTCATCTATATTGGCAGGGTTTGAAATAGGTTCAGCAGTCTTGGCAGTACATTCATTTTAATGGAATCAATTCTAGAACTAAGGCTAAAAAAAGAGTTTTGCATAGCCATTGCCGTTTCCTCTCCCTTTTGTTCATTTTTGGTTTAAGCATTACATACCTTTTTACCTGCAGCCTGCCTCCCGCTGTGGTCTGCATATTGGGATCACAACAAACCATCCTTGTCTCAACAGACAAATTCCGACTTTTACAAAGCAATTAACTACCTGCTGCCACCTACTGACATGGAGTATTACGTGTTTACCCTGCCGAGTATTACACAGCACACACACTAAGCAATGGCACATTATTTGCAGATTATAATTATTGATTTGCAAAAAATATTCTTTGGACCAATTAGGTGAAGTTGCATAATTTCCCACAGCACACCAGACAAAATCTCACAGCACACTAGTGCGGCACAGTGGTTGGAAAACACTGCCTTAAACTAATATGTCCTTCTTGAGCCACTCCTTTGTTGCCTTAGCCATAAGTTTTGGATCATTGTCCTGTCTGTATTTGATAAATTTAGACGAACAAGTGCCAACATTTCTGAAGAATGTTCTGCAAGCAATATGCAAAGATCTTGTTGCTTGGTATGATACTTGATGCGGAGATTATGAGTGTTGGAAAAAAACAAAAAATCACATCTAAATTGTGATTCTCATTCATACCGATTCGAAATCGATTCATAATTATTTAAAATCGATGAACTTTTCTTTTTCCCTAGACTCTACACGGTTTTACCCGCTACAAAAAACAGTCTTAATCATTTGTTTATAAAGGAACACTTGGCGGAAATTGTCCCTTTTAATTTCCAAAAGATAAATAAAAAATGCCTCAAAATTAGTGTTTTCACTAATATTATGTATGTTTAGGCTTGATCTTTATCCCAGTACCCTAGCCCTTTCACATTTACTATATAAATGATAATTCATTTTATGCAAATCCTTAAAAAATAAAAAAATACATATTTGTAACAAATGGGCATTCAAAGGATACAAATAGGACATGGCATTGTTGATATTTTTATTCAGAACTGAAGATGATTGAACGATATGAGCACAAAAAAAAACTCTAAACAAATTACTTGTAAACATTCTTAAATCTAAAGGGCTTTGTCGTCTTTTAGTTACTAAATTGTTATTAAATTAAGTATTACACAAAGGGTTAGGATTACATATTTAGTTTTTTTTAACCATCTCAGGTTTACAGGCTGAGCGTATATGTAAGGGGTGTCCAAAGTGTTGCCTGGAGGCCATTTGCGGCCCGCAGCTTGAGTTTTATTGGCCTGCAGCATATTGTTCAAATAAAATCCAACAACACGTGCATACATTCGAAAAACACATCATGTATTGAGAAATGAAACTGAAATGTTGTAATACTTGTGCTGAAAATCTTAATTTCCCCTTGGGGATTAATAAAGTACTTCTGATTCTGATTCTCTGATTCTGATTAATAACTATGGGTGTCCAGATCCGATATAAGTTAAATAATAAGTTTCAAATTTCTGCAAGTTAGATATGGACATAAGTCTCTTGAGTTGAACAACATTGCAGTCTTAAAAAACAGCATTTGTCAATATAAACACATAAATAATATTAAATACAGATACAAAGTCAACAGCATATTAAAAACCATCCAGTAACAAACGTGTCTGCATTACTCAAATTAATGCATCATGAGCTTATTAATAAACTATAGTGGCCACTATCAATCCATCTTATACCGCTTCTCCCTGTCGGGGTGGTGGGGCGACTAGAGCGTATCCCAGCTGCTAAAAACCTTAAAGACGACATTAGTCTATTCCAGACAGTTAATAATAAAATGGTTTGTGTTTTTCATTGTTCACTGTTCGACTAATTTCACTTGATTGAACCTTTTCTAAGATTTCACACTACAAAATAAAAGTATGGACAATTATGCTGATACCATATCGAATTGATATCAGTATTAGCCAATAATCAGGGCTCCAATATTGGTATCGTATTTAACTAATAATGTCACCTGACAGTTACATCATTGAATAAAAATAATTCCTGTTTTAGCATTTTTAGACAGATTAAAAAAAAGTTATCAAAATGGCCCCCTCATGTTTTGACTTTGCAGTACGGCCCTTGGGAGAACAAGTTTACATATACTGGGTTTACGTCATACGTAAGCAGCCACGTGGAGCTTTCGTAACCTGTAACCTGTTTTGAAAGGGTTTTATTATAATTTATATGCTAAATAATATGTTGGGAGAATCGGTTTTAACCGAGAATCTTGTTGAATAAAGAATTGATTCTGAATCGAATCGTAACTCCAAGAATCGGAATCAGATGGAATCATGAGTCGCAACATGTACATCTCTAGCAGATATTGACATTAAGACACTGTTGATCAAGGAAAAATTACAGCGAGGTTTAATTGGATGCAAACAGTCGTTAGCAACACCAGCAGAGCTACGCGAGCGAGACTACTGACATTACAGTGACATTTCAACAGCAACACCATGCTAGGTTAGCCTAGACACTAAAGAGAAACATAATCACACATCTAGGAACAGGTACTGGATTTGGTACTTTTATACGTACCGACCAAATTCCATCGGTACTATCGAGTACTGAATCACGTAAATTCAAACAGTACCAATGTTCACGCACTCGACAGTAAGGTACCACTTTTCCAGCAAGTTAGATGGTAATTTACATTGGAGACGCCATACACACGCTACTGATTAGCATTAGCAAAGGGGTGTCAATCCTATGGCCCGAGGTCCGGATCAGGCCCGCAAACAGGTTCTATCCGGCCGGCGGGATGAGTTTGCTAAGTATAAAAATGTACCCGGAATTCATGAATGAAAGAAACAGCTGTTCTAAACGTGTCCACAAGATGTCGCAATAGCAATTATTTGTATCTTTGTAGATGATGCTACATATGTACAAAATAAACCAATGTTAGTACATCAGTCGAGGAAAATGATGAAACTACATAAATAACATCCTGTAATTTGATTTTGATATCATGGTTTTATCTTGATAGATTGAAAATGAACACCAATGAGTTGACTGATGAACATTATCACATAGGTCAGCACGGTGGAAGAGGGGTTAGTGCATGTGTCTCACAATACGAAGGTCCTGAGATCAATCCCGGGCTCGGGATCTTTCTGTGTGGAGTTTGCATGTTCTCCCCGTGACTGCGTGGGTTCCCTCCGGGTACTCCGGCTTCCTCCCACCTCCAAAGACATGCACCTGGGGATAGGTTGATTGGCAACACTAAATTGGCCCTAGTGTGTGAATGTGAGTGTGAATGTTGTCTGTCTATCTGTGTTGGCCCTGCGATGAGGTGGCGACTTGTCCAGGGTGTACCCCGCCTTCCACCCGAATGCAGCTGAGATAGGCTCCAGCACCCCCCGCGACTCCGAGAGGGACAAGCGGTAGAAAATGGATGAATGGATTATCACATAATGTATTCAGAAAATATAAATAATGACAAATAAAGATAGAATACTAATAACCGCAACATGTAAGTGTAAAAAACAACAACAACAACATAATGATTTGTAAATTTTCAGAATGTACTTGTTCTATTTTTAAACAAAAAAAACAATCTGAAGTTGTCTTTATTTTTAAGTTATCGTGCCGTGATTTAAAAGTCTGGGTCACTTCGGAGTAGATTTTTCTCCATGTGGCCCCCAATCCAAAATTAGTTTGACACCCCTGCATTAGCGAGTTTACCTTGCAATTTCAACACCCCCAAATTTGGTAATGATAACTACACCTAAGTTGCACGTCACAATCAAATAGCTGGTGTGTAATAAGTGCAATGCTTACAGTACACACACTTTGTAGGACTCAACAAACACCAAGACTGACACATTTAGCTTAATGGCAAAGACTACTTTCTGACTGCAGCAACACACTTCGGACAAACTGAAATAAATGCATACTTGCAAATGTGAATCAGAAGTGTAAGAAACAAAACCACTTTCACATTTATCAGCTCACTGTCAAATAATATATTACAAATTTAATTGTGTTATTGAACAAATTGACATTTAATACCACTTAACACACAAAAGTACTGAAATTTGGTACTGTTGAGTACCGGTATGAATTCACATGTAAAAGGTTTCCATCCATATCTACGTCTGTAACCGATTGACGGATACAGGCTACATTTTAAGATGTGTAGTAAAGCCTGACAGTAATGTAGACACCGAGAATGATTCAATTTAAATTGTTAGCGGTTGCAATAACTAATGCTGTATTTTAGTGCGCATCCACGCAACCTAGAAGAAGAAAAGTCAGAGGGACGTGAGGCGTTTGCAATTTAGACTTAGACTTAGACAAACTTTAATGATCAACAAGGGAAATTGTTCAACACTGTAGCTCAGTTACAATGATGGAAAGTGTAAGGATGGAAAGGACAATGCAGGTATAAATAGACTAAATATAGCGATATAAAAAATAACATATATACGAATACATACAAATATATACATAATATGTGTACAGTATATTATATATACAGATATATTATATTATGTCTATAACATATATACAATATATATATATATATATATATATATATATATATATATATATATATATATATATATATATATATATATATATATATATATATATATATACACACATTTATTTAACATATATATAAAATTCTTAACCACTCTAAGCTGTGTTTGTGGTGGAATAAATGAATGGAATAGCGTGGAAGTTATGCTGTGTTTGCTTCGTCACTGGCTGTGACAACCTTTCTTTCACCTTCATGCCACATCCATCCCAAAAGGTAAACTCCAGCTGGTGGTCTCTCCTAACGGCTTTCATTTCACGTCGATGTGGACGCACAGGAAAGCGCTCGGGCTTACGTGTTGTAAATGTGACTCATTAAAGTGGGAGGAGGCGGGGAAGGTGACGGGGTTGTGCATCAAGATACTCAGCGCGCCCTATCCTTCTTCCTAATGAGTTGCTGACAAGCTGATGCCCCAAAAAGGGGGTTCGATTGCGAAAAGTTCAAGTTGTTTCACGCTACATGGCCAATATAAGTAGATGGGATGAATAATTTGGGTTATGTGCAAAAATGAACAAGGACATCATAGGAATGTCATGGATGGTACACAGTTAAAAAAAACATGCACAAATTAAATAATTGCGTACGCATACGGTAATATTAATCCTAATTCCCGACAATGAAAATCAGGGAAGTTTGTATATAATTATTGTTTTATTTTATTGGTAGGTGAATGTGACAATAAAACAAGTCTTGTCATTGGAAAATCATGAGAATCTATTGGAGTTTAATGAAGGCTTCCAGACGAGAATCATGACGGTATATTTTTAGAGTTGAGGCAGTTCAGCTTTAATGCTTAGCCATCTTTGTTGCTCAAGAGTACAGTGGTACCTCAGTTCAAGAATGTTTTGGGATAAGAGCTGTCTCTTGGCTTATAGTTATTATTTAGGATAAAAGCAAACAATTTGAGTTACAAGCATCCCTGCCGTTAGTTGGCGTAGCAAATGTACTCGCAAGCATTAGCTTACAGCTAGATATGGACTAGTGTGTTGTCTTGATACCAATATTTGGGTACCAGTACCAAAATTATTTCGATATTTTTCGGTACTTTTCTAAATCAAGGGGACCACAAAAAAATGGCATTATTGGCTTTATTTTAACACAAAATGTTAGGGTACATTAAACATATGTTTCTTATTGCAAGTTTGTCCTTAAATAAAATAGTGAACATACTAGACAACTTGTCTTTTAGTAGTAAGTAAACAAAGAAAGGCTTCTAATTAGTCTGCTGACGTATGCAGTAACATATTGTGTCATTTCCCATTCTATTATTTTGTCAAAATTATTAAGGACAAGTGGTAGAAATAATTAATCTACTTGTTCATTTACTGTTAACATCTGCTTACTTTCTCTTTTAACATGTTCTATCTACACTTCTGTTAAAATGTAATAATCACTTATTCTTCTGTTGTTTGATACTTTACATTAGTTTTGGATGATACCACCAATTTGGGTATCAATCCGATACTAAGTCATTACAGGATCATACATTGGTCATATTCAAAGTCCTCATGTGCCCAGGGACATATTTCCTAAGTTTATAAACATAATATGTATGTATTTAAAAAAACGAAAGGATATGTTGTGATGCCAAAAAATATCGATGTAATCATAGTAGTATCGACTAGATACGTGCCTGTACTTGATATCATTACAGTGGATGTCTGGTGTAAATCCACCGATGGTGTTTGTTTACATTTTGATGCCGGTGAGCTACGGTGTGTAGCTCACCGGCATGTTTAGCTATTCCTCGTCGTGCAGGGATGATACTTGTAAGAAACGTACGTTATTTGTCGTCATGGAGACCGGGATTAGTGATTTAGAAGTAGCTAAAACACTGCAGACGGGGAATGGATGTTAGCCGCTAGCTAGCTAACCATGTCTTAAAGAATCTCTTCCTGAGGGCGTTTCAGAATCAGAATACCTTTATTGTCATTGTATGGAAACAACGAAATTGGACAGCAATCCAGCTCAGTGCTTTTAAAACAAACCTACATAAAATAGTCTTAAGACAACAATAATAAAACAATTTTAAATTTAAAAACATAATAAAATGTAAAAAAACATATTGCACAATGCACAGTAGTTAGTTAGTTCAGTGTTATAACTTCATCTTTATTGTTAGTTATAAGCCAAAATGCATCTATTCTCCCTTTTCTGTCTACACACTGTGTCTGCTTGTAAGTACTCCGTCATTGTGTGCTGCCGAACATGCTCCCATGCTCGTAAACCAGCAATGACTCGACGTGACTTCGACGCGGCTGCGGAGAGATGCGGTACCGGTACATTTCAGAGGCGGTATAGTACTGAAAATGTTTCATTAGTATCGTGGTGCTATACTAAAACCGGTACACCGTACAACCCTAGTATGGACATAACTTTGTTTTCCAGCCATAGGAAGGAAGAAAGTGAGTGTGAAGGACAGTGCTGAGAAGATGATATTCATTGATTTAAAAATATGAATCGTCAAACACATGGCTGAGTGTGTAGCCAACATGGCAAAGCAATCCAAGCGTTTCACTACTAGTTCGCACCCTACTGAAGCAGAATAAGTCTAAGACCAGCTAACAATGTTAAAATAGTATCTAAATGGCGGACATTTATCAAATAAACAATGGAACAGCTGCCGATGGTGTGTACGAAGGAGAAGCAAACGGAAAGAGATACTGTAGAAGTCCACTCCCCAGAGTTAAATGCCGTACATTGCTATATAAATGATTAAACTATACTGAACTAAACTAAACTAAGGCCATGAATGTAAACTAGCATTATAACACATTGGGCACATGTACAACAATTGTTGGTATGTTAATATGAGCTGTCACTTTAAAAAAATATATATTTGTGCTTACAATTACCGACAATCATAGTGAGTAAGGTTCTTACTTGGATTAACTCCCTGAAATATAAATACAATATAACATACATCCATAAACATGGATGTATATGAGAAAGTGCAATATATTCGTTTGTACAGTAATCTATTTATTTATTTCTGCACATTATTTCTCTTTTATCCTGCACTACAACAAGCTAAGGCAACAAAATTGTGTTCTTATCTGTACTGTAGAGTTCAAATTTGAATGACAATAAAAGGAAGTCTAAGTCTAAGTTAGTTATTTTGGGGCCATAATGGCATAAAAAAAAACACAGATTCTAACAGACAATAAATGTCCATTATTAATAGAATCGAGCAAGTAATGTTGGAAAGTGAAAAATGTCCAGATCAAATTGAAAGGGTTGGTGTATTTTACTAATAAACACAAATTTGTGCTTGGCTCGCTTGATTATTTAAGTTTAGCAAAATGTGTCAAAGTGCTGAAAAAGAAGGATCGATTAGATTTGTCGCCAGTTTTGTCATGATGTATGAAATACCGACTGGAAATTCTCACCATTGGCGCACCGTCCTCATTTTCATTGTGTTGGTTTAAACCAGACTTTTGAACTTTTTTTTTGTTGTACAAAAGCCAAATCGTAGAAAAATATGTCTTTCAATAATGATTCGCATGCCTTGGTAATTATGCAATAATAGATTCTGTAAAACCCTGGTTTTGACATGAAAATAGGAGTGTTTAAGGTCAACATCTGTCTATTTAATTGCAAGAAACGAGAAACCACTTGTTTGATAAGTATTTTAAAACAACTTTGAATAAATGAAACAAATGTGTGCTTTTAATATCTGACAGCAAAAATAAGGAATCAGAAAATATTAATGTTCAAGGATTTAGTATCAGTTGTGGCACGGACTCATCTTTGTTGATTGAGTATTCGTTTTTAATGAATGTCTATTATATACGCTTAACATTATTAAGCAGTTTCTTTGTTGGGAAGACTGATTGCAAACTTTGCAAGAAGTTAATCCTTACGATATCCTTTAAATTTTTTGTGTATTTTTTTTTTTACTTCTCACAACAGAGTTATAATAGCAATGTGAATCACAACCTTAAAAACTGAAACAGCAAAGTTAGTGAAACCCAAAATCTGATGCTACCACCATTTTTGTGCCTTTCCTGTGTCACCTGCTTTTACCTCCTAGAACCAGATTTGGTACTTTTTAATGTAGGATACCGACCGAAGTCCGTAGGTACTACCAGGCAAACTGCTACATTTCAAGAAAGCGAGAAGAAGGCACTCAAAAGGACAGTAAGGCTCCACTTTTCAAAATGCGCTGGCGTGATGCTAAATTGCATTGGATTTGCCATAAAAATGCTATCGATAAACATTACCGATTTTATGTGCCAATTTCAACGCCTCCAAATTTGGCTATGAAAACTACAACTAAAATGCACCTTACAATCAAACAACTGGTGTGTAGTACATACCATACTTACAGTATGAACAATTTGTAGGGCTCAACAAAATAAAAGACTGGCATAGTGTTGTCCGGATACCAATATTTTGGTACCGGTACCAAAATTATTTCGGTACTTTTCAACACTTTTCGAAATAAAGGGAACCACAAAAAATTGCATTATTGGCTTTATTTTAACAAAAAAATCTTAGGGTACATTAAACATACTGTATGTTTCTTAAAAAGGGGACCACAAAAAAATGCATTATTGGCTTTATTTTAACAAAAAAATCTTAGGGTACATTACCATATGTTTCTTATTGCAAGTTTGTCATTAAATAAAATAGTGAACATACTAGACAACTTGTCTTTTATTAGTAAGTAAACAAACAAAGGCTCCTAATTAGTCTGCTGACATATGCAGTAACATATTGCGTCATTTATCATTCTATTATTTTGTCAAAATTATTAAAGACAAGTGGTAGAAAATTAATTATTAATCTACTTGTTAATTTAAAGTTAACATCTGCTTACTTTCTCTTTTAACGTGTTCTATCTATATTTCTGTTAAAATGTAGTCATTTATTCCTCTGTTGCTTGGATACTTTACATTAGTTTTGGATGATACCACAAATTTGGGTATCAATCTGACACCAAGTAGTTACAGGATCATACATTGGTCATATTCAAAGCCCTCATGTGTCCAGGGACATATTTCCTGAGTTTATAAACATAATATAATGTTGTGATGCCAAAAAATATCGATGCAATCATAGTAGTATCGACTAGATACTAGATACTTGGTATCATTACAGTGGATGTCAGGTGGAGATCCACCAATGGCGTTTGTTTACATTTTGACGCCGGTGAGCTACGGTGTGTAGTGAAGCATGTTTAGCTATTCCTCGTTCTGCAGGGATGATACTTGTAAGAAACGTACTTTATTTGTCGCCATGGAGACCAGGATTAGTGATTTAGAAGTAGCTAAATTATTGCAGACTGCGGCTGGACTTTAGCCGCTTAGCTCGCGAGCCATGTCTTAAAGCACCTCTTCCTGAGGGCGCTTCAGTGTTATAACTTCACCTTACCGTTAGTTTTTAAGTCAAAATGCGTCTGTTCTCCTTTTTCTGTCTACACACTGTGTCTGCTTGTAAGTACTCCGTGATTGTGCACTACCGAACATGCTCGTCTGCTCGTAAACCAGCAAGGTGGTATAGTACCGAACATGATTCATTAGTATCGCGGTACTTTACTAATACCAGTATACCGTACAACCCTAGACTGGCACGATGATGACTATGATGTGGCCCCTGGGTCTTGAGTTCGACAACTGGGTCGTAGTCTATACACTAGTGCTAGCTAACGTCTTGGAATTGCAACTGAAAGTCTACTGTACAGTACTTGCAAATGAGACACAGAAGTGTAAGAAATCCACATATAACAACTGGACTGCACAGCGCAGTGTTAAATGCTAAATAAATAATATTTTTATGTACAATTAACACTTAGAAACACATTTGAACACACAACAAAGCACCAAAAAATTGGTATCGTTGTGTACCTGTATCGATTCAAATGTGAAAAGTACAGATCCCCATTCAGACATAATAACTAGCAGTATCTTTGAAACTAACCAGCTGTTACAAGTCCCCACACTCCAATGCAATAATGCGCCTTTCACTGGTCTACTGAGCACTGGAAAATAGCTGCCATTAGTCTCCCAACCAAAAAGCATCACTTTATTTCGCCAGCAAAACTGTAAAAAGAGTTCAATGTATTTTTCTTAGTAGAGCTACCAATCAATAAAAACCTGTCAGTGTTAAAATAGAACTACTTATGCAATGCATGACTTCAGCGAGTGCAACTTCCCAGAAACAGAGGAACACACACACACACACACACACACACACACACACACACACACACACACACACACACACACACACACACACACACACACACACACACACACACACACACACACACACACACACACACACAAACGCACAAGACACTTACCTGCAGAAATTTTCCCAAAGGCCGCATGCAGAAAAAAGAGAACATTTCATGTCAAACAAAGCATTCTCTGTTGAAGGAAATCAGCCATTGTATGCAAGCAAAACACAACTGTACTTGACTACTGTCTGACCACATGATTTGACCAAATCTCCTTGATTGAAATTTGCTAAAATATTTTTTGGTTTCATATTTACATGTATTATTGATCTACATTTGGCTTCTTAATGAATTATACAATCTGTTCATGTGTACTGCAGAAGCCTTGAAAAAAGAGGCATCCAGCAGCTCAGGATGGAGTTAAATTCATGAAGTGGGACAGTTTCTGCAGGGCTCGGATAATGCATGTGAGTTTGCAATGCATTATGGGTGCCGGGTAGCCATTTTTGCTGTAGGTCGGTTTTGTTTACATGGCTGTACTGTACTTGCAGTATTGTACGAGAGGGCAACAAATTGGAATAGAATGGATCGTACGGAAAGAAAAGTACCAAAGACTGTCACACACACGGTAGGTGTGGTGAAATTGGTCCTCTGCATTTGACACATCCCCTTGACCACCCCCTGGGAGGTGAGAGGAGCAGTGGGCAGCAGCGGTGGCTGCGCCAGGGAATCATTTTTGGTGATTTAACCCCCAATTCCAACCCTTGATGCTGAGTGCCAAGTAGGGATGTAATGGGTCCCATTTTTATAGTCTTTGGTATGACTCGGCCGGGGTTTGAACTCACAACCTACCAATCTCAGGGCGGACACTCTAACCACTAGGCCACTGAGTAGGTGAACTGTGGTCTGAACTGCAAAATGGACTGTACTGTACTGAAACAGATTGGACCCTGTTCCAAAAGCTCGCCACCTTAAATAATAAGTTCACTTGGTGGAATCGACCCATTCGAGCACGTCCAATACAGGAGCAGGCTGCCGAACGTGCCCTGCATCTCGATCGTCAACGGAATCAGTTTTTTACACAGGCCAAACATTTTGCGATGCAAAGTCAGGAAAGGCTCACGGACAAACCGACTTTGGGTGTGTGTAAGACCTTGGAATTTTACATAGGAAAAAGCAGATGGTCATTCTTTCAGAGGTAAGTCAGCAGGATTTGTCACTAGATGGTCATTCTTTCAGAGGTAAGTCAGCAGGATTTGTCACTGTGTGGTGTCTCCTGGAGTAATTGGTTTCAAACTAAATACATTTGAAGTCTGAAATACACTGTGCATTAATTAGGAAATATTTAAAGTGTATTGCTTTTTTCCTAAATACTGTCGCTTGTTCGTAGTCCGTGGCTAGCTTAGTTTAGCTTAGCTAGTTTAGCTAACTGCCTACTTGACGTGTGAAACAAAATAAAACATGCTTTGATTCAAACTCACCATGTAAATGCCGTAAACGCACCAACATGTACCAGGTAATGGCCTTAAAAATTACAGTACGTTTGATCATCTTACGACTGCTATCAGTAATGTATTTTTATTAGCTCACTAACCCGATCACTTCCTTGGCTTGGCTTCTACGCTTGAAATTACATAGATTGATTGATTTATTGATTGAAACTTGTATTAGTAGATTGCACAGTGAAGCACATATTCCGTACGATTGACCACTAAATGGTAACACCCGAATAAGTTGTTCAACCTGTTTAAGTCGGGGTCCACGTTAATCAATTCATGGTACAAACATATACTATCAGCATAATACAGTCATCACACAAGTTAATCATCAGAGTATATACATTGAATTATTTACATTATTTACAATCCGGGGGGTGGGATGTGGAGGGGGTTGGGACAATCTCACCAAATCGTTTTTTTTCCTGAATCAATCATGACAACCAATGACGTGGCACGTTCGTGACATATTTTGAACTTGCTAATGAAAAAAACTAAACTTTAGGACAGAGGCTTGCATTTAGCCCAGTAAATAAGCTACTCAGATGCCAGCAAGAACCACATTGCGATTCCATGTTACACTTTCAAGCCCTATGCATAATGTCTCTTTAAAAAGACAGAACATTTTTCATTAGATCTCATTTAACGGCATTCCAACACTTGTGCCTGGGCTTTCGGCCATTTGTACTCATTTTGGTTTTCTATGTGTTAATTTTCATTGGTGATGAAAGGGTTTGCGTTACAATTGCTAAGCTCCATGGGCAGAGCGCCGAATTCTGGGCCCCCACACAAGACTCGTGACGCGGGCCCCCATCCAATAATAAACCACACACTTGGTATGTTTACATGCACTAAACAACAAATGTTGCATGAATTTTGTTTGAAACCAGCTTCTTAAAACACATACAAACATTTAAGTTTTTGAGTTTTTAAAGATGGGATTAACATATCTAGATAGACCTCCCTCAATAATTTGGATTTGCTAAAAAAAAAAAAAAAAGTTACTTTTTTCCACAAATTCAATATGAAATCGCATGAATGAACATTTAAATAATCATATTACCTGTAATTAATTATTCACTAAAATAGAATTATACATATGTCAAGTTTTCATTTTCTGTAATTAAGTGTGAAGTAGAGATTATTTGATACACATAGGATTATCATCAGTGGATAAAATGAATCATTATAATACATCATTATAAATATTACTGCATCCCCTGGGACTAATTATCCCCCTGTCTTTAAAGACTGATGACACCTCAGTTTCTAACTTTAAACAAAAGTCATTAAATGTACTACAATTATGGGCAATGGGATGCTAAAGTGAAACTTATACATAACTCTTTATTATGTTTTTACCTCTCTTCTATCATACTTGATCAAAATGTGTAAAGGTGAGCTTTGATCACGTTATGAAGTCTGTGTTGAAAGAAGTGTTCCAAGTTAGGTGTTCCACTATCCAGATAGAATGAACTGTTTCATATTTGTAATAACGGTTGTAGGTAGTCTTAGATATTCTTAATTGGTTATTAATCTTTCACTGTTATATTTATTAGAAATCTGACTGATTATCGGCAGCGATTTTTGGCATTTTGACGTACATTGGTATATATATATATATATATATATATATATATATATATATATATATATATATATATATACATACATATTTGTATATCGGTATTGGCCTTTTGTATCCGTATAGACATACAGTACAGGCCAAAAGTTTGGACACACCTTCTCATTCAATGCTGTTTCTTTATTTTCATGACCATTGTAGATTGTCACTGAAAGCATCAAAACTATGAATGAACACATGTGGCTGTATGTACTTAACAAAAAAAGGTGAAATAACTGAAAACATGTTTTATATTCTAGTTTCTTCAAAATAGCCACCCCTTGCTCTTATTACTGCTTTGCACACACTTGGCATTCTCTCGATGAGCTTCAAGAGGTAGTCACCTGAAATGGTTTTCGCTTCACAGGCGTGCCTTATCAGGGTTGATTAGAGAAATTTCGGGCTGTATCAGTGGGTTTGGGACCATCAGTTGTGTTGTGAATGAGAAGGTGTCCCCCAACTTTTGTCTTGTACTGTAAATATATATATATATATATATATATATATATATATATATATATATATATATATATATATATATATATATATATATATATATATATACATATACATATATGTATGTATATATATATATATATATATATATATATATATATTTTTTTTTTCTTTTTTTTTTTCTTTTTTTTTTTAATACAACAGTACCACATCAGCAGATACAACTTATATACATATACCAGTATTTAGTAATTAAAAAATCAATAATTTGTCAAGTAGATGTTATAAACAATGCAGCACTTAAGAGGCCACGCAACCCCCGACCCCCTTCACTCTCTATTCCTTCTGCAATGTTGCTTGTACACGGTATATCACTTCTGCTTAACTTTCAAAACTTCAATTTTTTTCCGGGAAATCCAGTTTTTGTCCTTCTTTCTCTAACATCTTAGCGGTTATGTTTTATTTGTTTCACTACTGCAGCAGATAATCCTCCGTACACAGCAAGGAGATTGGGCTCATTCAAAGAGTACGGCGAGTTTCAAGTTACATAATTTAATCAAACATGGACATTTACATGACATAAAATATATATCCCTGCCAAAAATCCCAACTTTTTGTAAATATATTGATGAATAGGAGATTTATTATATCAGTAAAGAAGAAGAGGCGGCATGCTCATAACTTCTGGAACATCCAGGAAAAAATGTCAGCCGGCTTGAAAAATGTCTCATCTATAAGCTATGTGAAGGAGGTCAGACTTGTTTTTATCAAAGTGTTCACAATATTTCAGGTTTCCTCACGAGGAAACTTTACAATGGCTTAAATACATAAACTGCTATAACATTGTATAAAATTGAGTAGACAGCAAGTTATTATGATTATGAAAAATACCATGTTTTTACCAATTTTCCCCAGAGATTTCCCATATTTTGAAATGCAAATGTCGATGCTCCTCTTAGACACATGTAATAAAGGTGTTTATAAAATCACCTGATGTTGTTTGGCACGAAATTAACCACAACAATAGTTGTGCATTAAACATTATGTCGCTACTGGTTTGACGTGTCTTTCAAAAATAATGTTACAAAAGCAACTTAAAGCTTTGTCTAGCTGTTTACTGACATATTCTATTCATGTTTAAATAACGTGTACTGCAAATAAACATCGGTTGATATTGCTGGGTTGCAATCACGTGACCTGGAGCAGTGTTTTTCAACCACTGTGCCGTGGCACACTAGTGTGCCGTGAGATACAGTCTGGTGTGTCGTGGGAGATGATCTAATTTCAGTTAATTGGGTTGAAAATATTTTTTGCAAACCAGTAATTATAGTCTGCAAATTATGTGTTGTTGTTGAGTGTCGGTGCTGTCTAGAGCTCGGCAGAGTAACCGTGTAATACACTTCCATATCAGTAGGTGGCAGCCGGTAGCTAATTGCTTTGTAGATGTCGGAAACAGCGGGAGGCAGCGTGCAGGTAAAAAGGTGTCTAATGCTTGAACCAAAAATAAACAAAAAATGAGTGCCCCGAAGAAAAGACATTGAAGCTTAGGGATGGCTATGCAGAACGAAACTAAAACTGAACTGGTTACAAAGTAAACAAAAACAGAATGCTGGACGACAGCAAAGACTTACTGTGGAGCAAAGACGGCGTCCACAATGTACATCCGAACATGACATGACAATCAACAATGTCCCCACAAAGAAGGATAAAAACAACTGAAATATTATTGAATGCTAAAACAAAGTAGATGCGGGAAATATCGCTCAAAGGAAGACATGAAACTGCTACAGGAAAATACCAAAAAAAAAAGAAAAAGCCAACAAAATAGGAGCGCAAGACAAGAACTAAAACACTACACACAGGAAAACAGCAAACAACTCAAAATAAGTCACGCCGTGATGAGACAGGTCGTGACAGTACACCTACTTTGAGACAAGAGCTATATTGGTGTATGCTTGGTTACTGTTTAAAGTCATATCCAACAATTGCGACAACTTTTTACTGTCAACTGAGTTCCGTTTTTTAATGATTTCTGCTGGTGGTGTGCCTCAGGATTTTTTCAACGCAAAAAATGTGCCTTGGCTCAAAAAAGGTTGAAAAACACTGACCTAGAGGCACTTCCAGTTTTCAGGCGATGGTCTAGTCTAGAGCTCCATTAGGCTACTGTTTATTTACCTGATTCAGTGCAGATGTATGCGTATTTGAAAGGTTTAGAGGCAAATATATAAGTGATTATAAAAAAATATATATATATATTATGGGATGGAGTGTATTTATACACTCTTAAGAAACATATATTTTGAAAGATTTAAACCATTTATGATCACTAGCACGTTATTGATCGCTGCGACCTCACTTTGTTGACACATGGTTTTAGATAACTAAAGATTGGAGGCACATCATGTCTTTACATCTGGAAGGGTCCACAAATTAAGCATTAATCTGTGAAAGACAAGGCTGGTTTTATATGTGCATCACTAAGTAACGCATTTAATTGACATATAGTACCGTGCTGCTGTGATCGTTATATTAATGAGAAAAATTATATGTTTGTTTGCAGTTGATTTCCTACTACACATATTAGTCTAATCTACAATTCATGGTGTGAACTTCATATTGTGTCTCATTATTTTGCCATAGATGTTCTTGTTGTTCAGCAATGTTTGCTAGCGATATTTATTTATCTAGTTTATTACTATAAAGGATATTTTCTTAATGCAAACACATAGCACCAAAGACACTATAATGTGGTCATCTGTGTCGAATAAAGCACTTGGCTTTCCTGCACAACAACTAAGCTTTTAGTGTCTGTTATAAAAATTGTCAAAAATACAATAGATTGGAACAACAATGATATTTATTACTAGGACTTAACATGACGTTGGTTTATCTGCACAAACGAGTCTTCATAGTTATATTTAGGCATAGCAACCACAAACAAACTAACTAATGTGATCTATTGTCCTTCGATTGCATCACAGAAAGTTTCTCAAACAAATCAAATGTTCAAACAAACATTTTACAAAGTAATCGCTGCAGACACGAGCATGGTCTGATTGTATTCCACAAGATGATGAAAGTCATGTTTTTAAGAGCCATTTTCTTCAATTTTTTATTTTTTTTCCTGACTTTATTACCTTTATGAACCATTTCTTTCGGGACTCTATGAAAGCTTATTTCCTATCTATCTATTAGATTCTGCTAAAACTCAACATTCACTCTCACTTGATTTAATGCTACGCTCAAACTGCTTGACCATCATGTAAATTAAGCCGCGAAGGAGAAAATAACGGATGTGACGTCATATTCAACCCTCCTATAGCCACTTTTAGATGTGTTTCACCCAATGTAGTAGCCCTGACTGTGGTGTACTGCACAGTAAATTGATATCGCTCATGTCAAAATCTCACCAATGTGAAGGTGTGTTAATGATGGGGCGGGAGTTTAATATCAAGTGCTCCAAAAAGTTTTTCTGCCAAGAGTTGGTCAACTTGATTGTAGCGGCAAAGATACAGTAGCATTAAGGTTAGCGGAATGTTGTAGTTGTTAGCATTGTCACCCTTAACTCGGAAATGAAGTACCCCTTGGTGGTACTTGGTGGTAGAATATAAGACAAATAATGCACTTTAATACATACATGTATTAGGGTTGTCCCGATAGCAATATTTTGGTACCTGTACCAAAATGTTTTTCGATACTTTGATACTTTTGTGAAAAGGGTACCACAAAAAATTACAATAATGTCTTTTTTAACAAAAAATCTTATGGTTCATTAAACATATGTTTCTTATTGCAATGTTGTCCTTAAATAAAATAGTGAACATACGAGACAACTTTTCTTGTATTAGTAAGTAAGCAAACAAAGGCTCCTAATTTAGCTGCCAATGTATGCAGTAACATATTGTGTCATTTATCATTCTATTAGTTTGTCTAAATTATTAAGGCCAAGTGGTAGAAAATGATTTATTAATCCCCTTGTTCATTTACTGTTAATACTTGCTTACTTTCTCTTTTAACATGTTCTGTCTACACTTCTGTTAAAATGTAATAATCACTTATTCTTTTGTTGTTTGGATACTTTACATTACTTTTGCATGATACCATAAATTTGGGTATCAATCCGATACTAAGTAGTTACAGGATCATACAATGGTCATATTCAAAGTTTAAAATTGAAGTATGGGGGGGACTTTTTAGAGGCGGTTTAGTACCGAATATGATTCATTAGTATACCGTAAAATTATATATATATATATATATATATATATATATATATATATATATATATATATATATATGTGTGTGTGTGTGTAATTTGGACGATCTCTGATATTTCTATTATATTAAAATTACCAATGTCTTTTTTCAAAGCTTACATATTTACGGCAGGCAGAATAAAAACAAAACAAAACTTTAAAGCAAAGTGCGCATTTGACGCACACCTGCTAATCTCCTCTTAAGAATTTGATTTGGTAACTGGTAACTTAGCCTGGCTCGTGTCTTATAATTTTGGTGCAACTGATTTTCTAAAAACATCAATAAGGCACCATAGGTTTAGAAGTTGTGATGAACAATACTTCTTTCACGATTATTTTGCTGACAAAATGTTTGGGAGCATGAAGGGTAGCGAGGTCAGCTTGTGTTGGTCTACTGGTCAGCGCAACACTGCAGATCAACAGCAAAACTAACCAGTCAGAAACAATTTGGGCCAACTTCTATTGTGCACTTGGCTTCCAAACAGCAAAGACCACGGTCAATGGACTGCGAAACAATGGAGCCAACAACCTGCAGGTGATCCAATCATACAAGAAGACCATGTTTCTTTTGTCCTCGGGGACCAATTAAAAGCACAACACTCCTTGTGTTTCTGCAAAGACTTTAGTGAGGCCTTTTAAACACTTCATGTTGAAGTTTTACACTTTAAGAGAACTTTAAAAAACAAAGGCCGGACTGGTTTGGACATTCAGGACACTGAAAAAGAGCAAAGTATACCAAAGGAGCAAGGGGAAAAGAAAAATCCCACACATGCATAGAAAATAACTTTATGAGAGAAGCAGTGTCCCCAGCTTTCATTTAAAGTGTCTTTTACTCTGTGCCCTCAGCAGGAGAAACGGAGACAGACAGCAGAGGAATGGACCGTACAGGGAGATGGATGAGGAGATGGAAAGGAAGGATCAGAACTGGCCACTTATTCCCAATGCTGTGTCAGCTCTCCTTTACTGTCCCTCTCCTACTGTACATACTGTATCTATCGTCCCTCTTGCCTATCAATCTAACTGCTTCTGCTCTCAGTTATCAGCAAGTCTTGCTACCTACGGGAATCAAACGGTCTAAAAAGAGGGTGAAAATCTGCCTTGAAGTGGAAGTAGAAAAAAAAATGACATTGAAAATATGGGAACACGACAAGTCAAGTGATAAAAAGTATACCGTAGTAGTACATAGCTAAAAGCTGTTGCTAGTTGCTTTGGTGTGTGGTCTACAAACAACAGCAAACCACCCTGGTCTCAAATTAGCACTGGTTCAGTTCAGTTCAGTTCAGTTCCAGTTTATTTTTAACATGTATACGATACAATGTAATGCATCACACATTTCCAGTTGTTTCATTACAGCACGTCCGAAAAGGAGTAGAAAGAAGCAGAGCTTATTTAATCCTACACCTTTTCATACCATAGCAATTTTATCCAATTTCCTTGTTCTCTGTAACAGAACAGTGAACAAATAAATAATGAATAAATAATGTACCATAGTAAGTAAATACATATTAAATACATTAATATATGTCTCAATAAAAAAATAAAAAAGAGAAAAAAAAAAGGGTTCAAGATGTTCATCATAATTAATTCTTGTTCTGTGTACTTTGTGAACACTTGTAGTTTGAACAGTCTCTTAAAGTGAATCATATTGGTTCGTTTGATTTATTTGCTTAATCCGTTCCATAATTTAATTCCACATACAGATATGCCAAAGGTTTTAAGTGTTGTACGTGTATACAAATGTTTTAAATTAGATGTTCCTCTAAGGTTATATTTGTCCTCTTTTGTTGAGAAGAATTGTTGTACATTCTTGGTTATAGTTTGCTTTGTACATCATTTTAAATTTTTTTAGAAATCAAATATTTCAGTTTGTTGTGGAAAATGTTCACCAAAAGTCTGCCCCTGGTTTTGTAACCCCTCACTTTGTTAGTTGATTTTTTATAATGGATATATTGATATTCATTTTAACTGTTTATTCATTATATTAGTTTATTCGTATTTATCTTTTTATAATTTTTTGTTTATTTTTATTATATTTAGAAAATATATATTGTATTTTTTATATACATTTAATTTATATTTTTGTGTATCCCATCTCAGTTATGGGCTGTAGAGTAGTCATCAGCGTATTTTTCAGTGGAATCTAGTGCCTAAACAAAGGAACCCTATGCTTTGGTAACTCAGTATTTTCGTTCCCTTAATGCATGGATGTATTTTGCGGTGTTGCGGTGACATGTCCCCTGCATTTTTTTAAAAGGCATTTTTTGCCCCTGCACCTTTTAACGCCCCAAAACAATGTTACACTATTAAACGGAGACAAGTAAACATTAGCGGAAGGCAAAACAACACCCACCCAGCATGAAGCTTGTCTCTTTACACCGCCCAAAAGCTCATTGATTGGCTTTTTAGGGCTGCCTTCCTGCCAACTTGACATGATTGACAGCATGCAGCAACTGACCAATCAGCGGTCAGATGCGAGATAAGAGCGAATTGGCCTCCACATAGTCATATGGATCACAGACAAGACAAATAAAAACATCTAAACAAGAGCATTCCTGTGCTTCACTCAAAGGTTTATATGTTGTTTACAAAAACTAGAGCTAAAGCAGTGCTTTTGAATTAGTTTCTGTTATTCCCACCCGTCAGGGAGATAAAAAAAACATTTTGCAGTCCCTCACTCTCCGCCACGACTATAGTGTCAATAATCCATACAAGTGTTATAAGTACACCTCTGCATAACATTGTATCCCTATTTATCTAACTAAAATGTTTCACTATTTAAATTGTAAACATTTTTTGACCCACTTGAACCTGAAAAATAAAATTATATGCATTCATTAAATGTACATTCATCAGCAACATTAACACAGGAGCACAATATATAAAACACTTTAACCTGACAAACAAAAATGAATAAAATCATTTTGCTGATTTATTTATTTATTTTTAAATCAAAATTAAGAAGTCAGGATTAATGGCTGCAATGAGCATGTTTTGTAGTGATATACTGATAAAGCATGTTCCCAGGGGGGTCACAAGCACCAGCCTGGTATTGCACTGCACCCTTTTTGACATTATAAGTTTACAGTTACAAAACAGAGTGTCGCTTTTTTCTTTTTTTATTGAGTATGGCTACACAATAAGTCACCATGGGGCCAAAGAAAGTTGTGAATGCCAGCACTTTTATAAGTAAGGTGAGAAACACTGTTGAACGACCTTGTAGCAAAGTCCAAAGGAGGTGTCAATGAGGTTATGAAAGGTACATTGATGTTAAATGTTAATGTATCCATTTCATTAGTCATGCGTATGTATTTTACATTGTTTCCTGCATGTAAAACTATAATTATTTGCAATAGAATGGGTTTTGTTTTAAATTATCTATGATTGTTAATCGGTACTAGACATCACCACGGTAAGCACATATCCCCAATTTAGGATTCTCATTAATAAATAAAATAATTTCATAGGGAATAAAAAAACAACTGTGTACAATGTTATTAATACACTTTTATTTTATTTTATTTTTTTTAACATGAAATGCCTTTTAAATAAGAAATAACGCCAATATAGGTGGGTTGCAATCACGTGACTTAGAGGCATGCACATCCCATCACTTCTGGGTTTCAGGCGATGGTCTAAGTCCTATTAGGCTACTGTTTATTTACCTGAATCCGTGCAGATTTAGGCTTATTTTTAAAGGTTTAGAGGCAAATATACAAGCGATCATGAAGCAAATATTTTAAATGGGATGGAATGGATTTGTACACGCTTACTGCTGCCTCACTTTACTTGACATTTACGGTATTTAGAGAATAAAAGATTGGAGGCACATCATGTCTTTACATCTGAGGGGTCCACAAACTAAGCATTCATCCGTGAAAGACAAAGTTGGATTTATTTGTGCATCGATAAGTACCTTATTTGAATATGACATAACGAGTGCCGTGCTGCTGTGATCGTGAGAAATGAGAAAAAGGATACTTTTGTTTGAAGTTGATTACCTACTACGGAAATTAGTCTCATCTACAATTCATGTCTGTGGTTGTTTTTATGGTGTGAAGTTCATATTTTGTCTCATTATTCAGCTATAGATGTCCCTGTTGTTCAGCAATGTTTGCTAGCGATATCAATACTCAGTATATACTGTTGAGCCTAGGAGAGATTTATTCTTCTAGTGCATTAAAACTATTAAGGATATGTTCTTGATGTTAACAAATATTACCAAAGACGCTATAATGTGGTCATCCGTGTTGAATAAAGCTTTTCTGCACAACTAAACTGTTAGTTTGTGTTATGAAAATCGACAACGAAAATACGGTGGTTTGGACCAACAATACCAATATTTATTACTAGGACGTCATGACGTTAGTTTATTTGCACAACCAGGTCTTTGTAGTTATATTTAGGCATAGCAACCACAAAAGAACAAAAAACGAATGTGATCTATCGTCAATTGATTTACGTTTACTTCTGCTATCAAACACTACTAATATAACTCAATTGCATCACAGAAAGTTTCTCAAACAAATCAAATGTTCATTTTACAAAGTGATCACTGCAGACACAAGCAGTGTGATTGTATTCCACAAGATGATGGAAGTGATATTTTCAAGAGCCCTTTCCTTCGACGCACTTTTTTTTTTTTTGACTTTATTACCTTTATGAGCCACTTATTTCGGGACTCTATGAAAGCTATTTCCCATCTCTCTATTTGAACGACTGGAACACCCAAGAACAGAACAGCAATAAGACATTTTCTGCTAAAACCCTACCCTGACTCTCACTTGTTTTAATGCTACGCTCAAGCTACTTGACCATCGTGTGAATTAAGCCGTGGAGAAGAAAAACGGATGTGACAACATATGCAGCCATCCTATAGTCACTTTTATATGCATTTCACCCAAAGTAGTAGTCGAGTGTGGTCTAGTGCACAGTAGATCGATGTTGCTCACGTCAAAGTCTCACCAATGTGAAGGTGTGTTAATGATGGGGCGCGAGTTAAAGATCAAGTGTTTCAAAAAGTTTTTCTCCCAAGAGTTGGTCAACTAGATTGTAGTAGCGAAGATACAGTAGCATTAAGGTTAGCGGCATGATGTAGTTGTTAGCATTGTCACCCTTAACTAGGGATGTCCGATAATGGCTTTTTGCCGATATCCGATATTCCGATATTGTCCAACTCTTTAATTACCGATACCGATATCAACCGATACCGATATATACAGTTGTGGAATTAACACATTAGTATGCCTAATTTGGACAACCAGGTATGGTTAAAAAAAATAAAAAAAATAAAAATAAGATAAATAAATAAAAAACATTCTATTGAATAAAAAAGAAAGTAAAACAATATAAAAACAGTTACATAGAAACTAGTAATGAATGAAAATGAGTACAATTAACTGTTAAAGGTTAGTACTATTAGTGGACCAGCAGCACGCACAATCATGTGTGCTTACGGACTGTATCCCTTGCAGACTGTATTGATCTATATTGATATATAATGTAGGAACCAGAATATTAATAACAGAAAGAAACAACCCTTTTGTGTGAATGAGTGTAAATGGGGGAGGTAGGTTTTTTGGGTTGGTGCACTAATTGTAAGTGTATTTTGTGTTTTTTATGTTGATTTAATGAAAAAAAAAAAAAATGGAAAAAAAAACCCGATACCGATAATAAAAAAAACAAAACTGATAATTTCCGATATTACATTTTAAAGCATTTATCGGCCGATAATATCGGCAGGCCGATATTATCGGACATCTCTACCCTTAACTCGATAGAATATAA
Source organism: Nerophis lumbriciformis (assembly GCF_033978685.3). NCBI lineage: Eukaryota > Metazoa > Chordata > Actinopteri > Syngnathiformes > Syngnathidae > Nerophis > Nerophis lumbriciformis. Next base: position 29,987,351 of record NC_084554.2, on the reverse strand, counting down.
GACACATACATGTTAATACATATAAGATATAAATACAACTTAATTTAACACTTAATTCAGGCCAAAAACATATAGGATATGCTTTAAAAAAGAAAAAAATCTGCAATGTAGTGAATTTGCTATATTCTTAAAGGGGCGAATGAATGTTCATTATTTTTAATGGGGAAAAATTGCTTCCATTTGTGCACAATTCAGTTTGATTAACAGTGGCATGCGTCTTATCGCTATTACTACACTGGTTCTGTTACTGTGTGCGATATGCTTGATAATAAACGACCATTTGGTCAAGAGAGCTACATTCTTGTGTATGGATCGTTACACAATTCCGAACATGTATATCTTCCTTGAGAAAGAGGACTACTGGCGTGAGAAGAAAGAGGCTTCCGAGCAGACACAAACAGACAAATGAGAAAATCATAACAAGACATACAGTTCAGTATACTGCAGCAAAGTAAGTAAAGTGCTGTCCTGCAAGTCTTGCAGCACTTAGATGGATCCAATGAGTCAATCCCAAAAGCTTTTTGCCAGAGAGTAGTCAAATTGTTTCAAAGAAGAAGACAAGACCGCACTATATCCAAAACTACAGTATGAAAGGGGTTTATATGGCCCCATTAGTCACAATTTACCTGACACATGAAACCTGACTAATTGGGGGATGCACTATCCACTTCAGCCGCCAGATGGCAGTAGAGTTTTAAATATCTTAAAATGTGTGTTGTGGCATTTCCAACTTTAACCACAGTGTCAGTTGCTATGAAGAGTGGCAAATTCCACCATTTTTAGCTGACTGCATTACAAAATGATTAAGCCCCCCTCTTTCTCTCACGCGAGATCCACCCAGGAATGGGGCCAAATGAAAACATTCCCTACGGTATACCGCCTCTGAAAAGTACCGTTCCCCAAACCCCCGTTTTCGTCACGCCGTGTCATTGCTGGTTTACGAGCAGAGGAGCATGTTCGGCAGCGCACAATCACAGAGTACTTACAAGCAGACACAGTGTGTAGACAGAAAAGGGAGAACGGACGCATTTTGGCTTAAAAACTAACGATAAAGGTGAAGTTATAACACGGAAACACCCCCATGAAGAGGTGCTTTAAGACATGCTAGCTAGCGGCTAAAGTTCAGCCACAGTCGGCAGTGTTTTAGCTACTTCTAAATCACTAATCCTGGTCTCCATGGCAACAAATAAAGTGAGTTTCTTACAAGTATCATCCCTGCAGGATGAGGAATAGCTAAACATGCTTCACTACACACCGTAGCTCACCGGCGTCAAAATGTAAACAAACGCCATTGGTGGATCTACACCTAACATCCACTGTAATGATACCAAAGTACATAGTGTATCTAGTCGATACTATTATGATTACGTCAATATTTTTTGGGCATCACAACATCTTGTTTCGTTTTTTAAACATTTATATTATGTTTATAAACTCAGGAAATACGTCCCTGGACACATGAGGACTTTGAATATGACCAATGTCTGATACTGCAACTACTTGGATTGATACTGAAATGTGTGGTATCATCCAAAACTAAGGTAAAGTATCAAACAGAAGAATAAGTGATTATTGCATTTTAACAGAAGTGTAGATGGAACGTGTTAAAATAGAAAGTTAGCAGATATTAACAGTAAATGAACAAGGAGATTAATAATTAATTTTCTACCACTTGTCCTTAAAGGGGAACATTATCACAATTTCAGAAGGGTTAAAACCATTAAAAATCAGTTCCCAGTGGCTTATTTTATTTTTCGAAGTTTTTTTCAAAATTTTACCCATCACGCAATATCCCTAAAAAAAGCTTCAGGGTGCCTGATTTTAACCATCGTTATATACACACGTCCATTTTCCTGTGACGTCACACAGTGATGCCAATACAAACAAACATGGCGCATAGAACAGCAAGATATAGCGACATTAGCTCGGATTCAGATTTGGATTTCAGCGGCTTAAGCGATTCAACAGACTACGCATGTATTGAAACGGATGGTTGTAGTGTGGAGGCAGGTAGCGAAAACGAAATTGAAGAAGAAACTGAAGCTATTGAGCCATATCGGCTTGAACCGTATGCAAGCAAAACCGACGAAAACGACACGACAGCCAGCGACACGGGAGAAAGCGAGGACAAATTTGGCGATCGCCTTATAACCAACGATTGGTATGTGTTTGTTTGGCATTAAAGGAAACTAACAACTATGAACTAGGTTTACAGCATATGCAATACATTTGGCAACAACATGCACTTTCAGAGTGCAGACAGCCCAGTTTTCATCAATTAATATATTCTGTAGACATACCCTCATCCGCTCTCTTTTCCTGAAAGCTCATCTGTCCAGTCCAGTTGGAAATGCATCTGCTTTGAGTGTCGCAGGATATCCACACATTCTTGCCATCTCTGTCGTAGCATAGCTTTCGTCGGTAAAGTGTGCGGAACAAACGTCCAATTTCTTGCCACTTTCGCATCTTTTTGGGCCACTGGTGCAACTTGAATCCGTCCCTGTTCGTGTTGTTACACACCGACGAGGCATGATGTCTCCAAGGTACGGAAAACAGTCGAAAAAACGGAAAATAACAGAACTGATTTGACTCGGTGTTTGTAATGTGTTTGAGAAAATGGCGGATTGCTTCCCGATGTGACGTCACATTGTGACGTCATCGCTCCGAGAGCGAATAATAGAAAGGCGTTTATTTCGCCAAAATTCACCCATTTAGAGTTCGGAAATCGGTTAAAAAAATATATGGTCTTTTTTCTGCAACATCAAGGTATATATTGACGCTTACATAGGTCTGGTGATAATGTTCCCCTTTAACAATGTTGACAAAATAAAAGAATGATAAATGACACAATATGTTACTGCATACGTCAGCAGACTAATTAGGAGCCTTTGTTTGCTTCCTTACTAATAAAAGACAAGTTGTTTTATATGTTCACTATTTTATTTAAGGACAAACTTGCAATAAGAAACATATGTTTAATGTACCCTAAGATTTTTTGTTAAAATAAAGACAATAATGCAATTTTTTGTGGTCCCCTTTATTTTGAAAAGTATTGAAAAGTACTGAAAAGTATCAAAATAATTTTGGTACCAGTACCAAAATATTGGTATCGGGACAACACTAGTATACACTTATATTTAGTGAGGAAATTGTATTTGTCTTCATATCTTGGTTGGCCTTGGCCACTTAATACCCCACTTGCTGTTGCAAAAAATGTTGTAAAAGAACATTACTCATTCCGTGTTGAACATTGAATTCATTTGAATGTTCCGAACTCCTGTTTTGATGCCAATCCCATGTAGAAACAATTATTATTCCCAGAAGAGCAGATTTAGGACTAGTCAAGACTGACTAAACAGCGCCTCTACTGGTTACAGTCAGGTAGTGCGCTCCTTTTTTCCCTTCAACCCTTTACAACGCCCACTAATAAATTGATGAAGCAAATTGATTATTCACTATTCTACAGGAAATGGTTCCTTTTTTGCATTATTTTCACATGTGGCAATCAACACAATGTGGCTTTACCTATCCAGTATAAAGCAACAATAATCAGGAAATTGTCTGACTATAAATGGTGTTTCACTAAATGCAACCTTCATATTGAGACACTTCATTATACAATGAAGAAAGAACGGTGGCAGGCAGTGTTGCTGAGAAGCTCGGCAACATTGTTGTGTTCACATGCCAACAGAATTCAAGCCAAAATTCTTAATGGCTCAAGTGGAATTAGACAGAAAATAGCACTAAAGTAACAAGAAAAGCCAGAACTAAAAGCACAAAGTAGATTACTGTTGCCAAAATGCCTTAGTGACTTGTAAGTCTAGGTAATGTAGAAATTATTTGTCGGGGAATACATTCACAGAAAAATGGTGGATAAAAAAAATGATTTCACATTTAGTCTCATACGAATTGATATCTCTCTATACAACAAGCAGGGTTTAAATATTTCATATTTTGCGTTTTTGCAAAAAAAACAAAAAAAACCCCGGCATAAAACAAAGAAAAAAAAATAATAAAATAAAAAAAAATATGACAACGGAGATCTGAAGTTGATATATAGACATTTCAGTGTTGAAAGCAAAACAAAACAAACAAAACAAATAAAAAATAAATAAATAAATACAAATAAATAAATTAATTAAAAAAAAAAATATATATATATATATATATATATATATATATATAAATTTTAATTTAATTAAATAATATTTATATATTTTTATATATATATATATATATATATATATATATATATATATATATATATATATATATATATATATATATATATATATACATTTTAATTAAATTAAATTAATTAATTAAAAAAAAAAAAAAAAAATATATATATATATATATATATATATATATATATATATATATATATATATATATATATATATATATATATATATATATACACACACCACTTATTTTTAACATTTTTATGCATGAGGGGGCATTTTTGGACCCGGGACCTTTAACGTTCACCCAACCTGAGGGCAGCTCGAATGGATTTTAAATAGAAAAATGTCATAATGGCCCCCGCGTGCTTTCATTTTTCAGTGTGCGGCTCTCAGTGGAAAAAGTTTGGACACCCCTGAGCTAGCACATGAACCATCAAATTAACCACTGCTACGCAAACAGCATACTGCATCAATGTTGATATCTACAGCTTCATTTGCATTTCATTAACAAAATTATCGATCATTAACAGATAGTTATTAGCAACCTTCATCGCAAACGCACATTCACACCTGTAGCTTACGAGTCACCACGCGGGCTAAAGCTGTCCTTCAGTTTTCAGTGATTAGTTCATTTGTGACTGACAGCTGCAGAATGATTCAGTGGGACCTTCCTTCCCTATCTGGGAATCAGTCGACGTAGAGTCTGAGTTCAGTGAAAATGATTCAGTGGGAGGCGAAGGTTTGTTCACTCGGTGTCTGTGATTCAGTGAGAGACTAAGCTCTGGCAGTAGGTGGAAAAGAGAGTTGATTTGAGGGTGTTTCTATGGGGCTAATACATATATACAAATGCAGTTAGAGTAACAGTGGCATCATTAATTGCATATTATCTGGTATCTTTTCTTAATTTTGCTTGGGGTGAGTCATTGACCGAGTCAATGGCGACAATGACCCTTGAGTGCTGATTCAGTAAAAAAACTTGCAGGTTTTGAACTATTTGTTCATGACTCACATGTTACTATTGTGTGTGTGTGTGTGTGTGTGTGTGTCATTTGGGCGGCTGTTCAATTCAGCTTGTTTTTGCTTTGTTATGAAACAGAAAGTGGATCCATCACCCCCTTGTTATGCTTGTTTGATATACAGCACTATAGCGCTTTATGTTGTGTTCAAATTGTACACACTTGTACTAAAATATGGACTTTTGTCAAGGTTGGAGCTATAGATGTCCGATAATATCGGCCTGCCGATATTATTGGCTGATAAATGCTTTAGAATGTAATATCGGAAATTATCGGTATTGTGTTTTTTATTATCGGTATCTTTTTTTTAATTTTTTTTTTTATAATTAAATCAACATAAAAAACACAAGATACACTTACAATTAGTACACCAACCCAAAAAACCTCCCTCCCCCATTTACACTCATTCACACAAAAGGTTGTTTCTTTCTGTTATTAATATTCTGGTTCCTACATTATATATCAATATATATCAATACAGTTTGCAGGGATACAGTCCGTAAGCACACATGATTGTGCGTGCTGCTGGTCCACTAATAGTACTAACCTTTAACAGTTAATTTTACAAATTTTAATTAATTACTAGTTTCTATGTAACTGTTTTTATTTTGTTTTACTTTCTTTTTTATTCAAGAAAATGTTTTTAATTTATTTATCTTATTTTATTTTAATTGTATTTGTTTTAAAAAGGACCTTATCTTCACCATACCTGGTTGTCCAAATTAGGCATAATAATGTGTTAATTCCACGACTGTATATATTGGTATCGGTTGATATCGGTATCGGTTGATATCGGTATCGGTAATTAAGGGTTTGATCAATATCGGCATATCGGATATCGGCAAAAAGCCATTATCGGACATCCCTAGTTGGAGCCCATCATTCATATTTACATTGTTTCTTATGGAGAAAGTTGCTTCAATATACAAACTTTTCTATGTACGAAACCTGTTCAAGAACCAATTAAGTGTAACTAATATTTTAATCACACTTTACTGTTATTTAATTGTAAAACGAAATGTGTTAACTTTTACAATAATAATTAGATTATATAGCACTTATAGTGACTCAAAGCATGTTCCACTGAGAACTCCTGTGCAGCCCTTTGAGACACTTGTGATTAAGGGCTATATAAATAAACTTTGATTGATTGATTGATTTAGCCACAGCTGCTCTGGGGTAGACTGACGGAGACATGCCTACAGCCTCTCGGACCACCACCAAAGACATCCATTCACCTTCATACACCGGTGTGGGTGGCACTTGGAGCATGGTGGCTTATTAAATGTTTTACCCAAGGACACAACGGCAGTGACTAAGATGGCAGAAAGTAGATTTATACCAGGAACCCTCGAGTTTCTGAGCGGACCATTCTACCACATGAGCCATGCCACCCACTATAATTAATCACAAAAAAGTATTGCAATAATTTTTCAGAAACGCAGATTAATCACACAATTTATTTTGACAGTACATGCTCCTTTACCTTTACCGTTACCTGAAAGGCGGCACAGGTTGTTATGAGGTTAGAGATCAGGTCAATGCATCCTGCAGTGCAAAGAGACTAACTAACTTTAGATATAACTGTTACCAAGTTTTGAGGACAGAAATGAAGTAAAATATTTTTTTAAATGTTCCTGTATGTCAAATGTGCAATTATGTCTAAATATCGGGGTCTTTTAGTTAATTTTAATCATGCAAGGAAGTAATAACCCGTGATTAAAAGTGATTAATCCAAATTCAAACTGTGATTAATCTAATTAAATTATTTGACAGCGCTAGTGAAAAAGTATTACATTTTCCATATTTGATAATACCTTACCCAGGTTCTTCTCAAATAGAATGGCCTGCGTGTCTCCCTGGGTAACATGCTTTATCAGTATCGTGCAGTATCATGCTTCAAACCCCGCTTCAAGAACCTGTGCACTTCGATACATGCTCAGGTATCTTGGATTCTTCATTTTGATTGAAATATATCAGCACAAATTGTTTTAATTTTTGTTTGGTAGGTTGAAGTGTTTTGTATATTGTGCTCCTGAGTTAATATTGCTGATCAATTTAAATTGAATATAATTTTAGTTTATTCTATTTTTAAGTATCAAATGTTTTAAGTTAGTCAAAATATGTTTATAGTTTAAACAAAATGTTTTTTTTCCAAGCAAATTGATGGACTTTAACCCTTTCACCAAATGTGGTGAATAAGTTTTTACTTTTAACGCTTAAATCTTTTGATCAACTTCAGAGGTATTTGTTTTTTTCTTTTGTTTCATCAATTTTTGTCAAAGAAATCCCATTTTTTATGGCAAAAACACAATTTATGCAATACTGTACCAACTCAACATCGTTTTTATTACATACAAGCTGTTGGCAGATTCTATGCGTCTAAAATGACTATATGATACTCTATGGGACTATGGCGTTATCTAATGGTTGAGGGGTCAAATTACACCTCAAGACAGGATTTGCACGTATTTAAAAGGGAAAAACTCTAAATCATTTGGTTTTCATGGAACTAGCCTTATAAATGGATAGGTTTATAATATTTTGAAAAATGGCTATTTAAAAAGGGTCCCGGGGAACTCCAATGCACACTCAATTTAGTAGCTTATGCTAAAAATAACAGCAAATGTCATCCCGCTAACCTTTAAAATAAACATTCAGTAGCATGATATCATCTTCAAAAAGACCCGCAAAGGTCCCAGGTCTCACCAATGGTTAAATATTTTCTGGTGCAGACTAAAAAACAATGTTAATAAAGTTATTATTTGTTGTAAGTTGATCTATCTTTAGTGTTACAGTAATTAGGATACCATGTTGGTGTACTTATAACAACTTAATAGACAAGTTATACTATTTATAGTTTTTATTTATTTGGGGGCGCAAAATGTTTTTTCTTCCTAAAAGGGGCGTAACAGAAAATAATTGAGAAGCATTGTCTTACCCCTTTAAGATGTCAGGCACCTTCTGCAGTTGAGTCAACCAATGCCCCTGGCTATAAAGGAATGTATACTGTACATCAGGGATGTCAAACTAATTTTAGATCGGGGGCCACATGGAGAAAAATCTACTCCCAAGTCGGCCGGACTGCTAAAATCACGGGACGATAACTTTACAATAAAGACAACTTCAGATTGTTTTCTTTGTTTAACAATAGAACAAGCACATTCTGGAAATGTACAAATTATAGTTTTTTTTTTTACACTTACATGTTGTGGTTAATAGTATTCTATCTTTATTTGTCGTTATTTATACTTTCTGAATAAATGATGTGATAATTTTAATCAGTCAACTCATTGGTGTTAATTTTCAATCTCAGATTAAAAAAAAATATATCAAAATCAAATTACAGGATGTTATTTATGTACACACATAGTTTTCTTATTTTCTTCGACTGGTGCACTAACGTGTTTTTTGTTTTTTTTTGTTTTTTTTATACATTTGTCCCTAATTTATAAATACCAATAATTGCTATTATGACATCTAGTGGACACGTTTAGAACAGCAGTTTTTCATTCCAAAATTTTGGCTCATTTTTATACTCAGAAAACTCATCAATTCATTATTTAAAAGTTCTTATGTGTTAACATTTTCAGATATTGTGTTTTCAAAAACAATCAAAATTATGTTTCAAGTAAAGAACAACAGCCTTCCAGCTTGTGTTCTTAGCATACTTGCCAACCCTCCCGATTTTCCCGGGAGACTCCCGAATTTCAGTGCCCCTCCCGAAAATCTCCCGGGGCAACCATTCTCCCGAATTTCTCCCGATTTCCACCCGGACAACAATAATGGGGGCGTGCCTCAAAGGCACTGCCTTTAGCGTCCTCTACAACCATAGTCACGTCCGCTTTTCCTCTATACAAACAGCGTGCCGGCCCAGTCACATAATATATGTAGGCTTTTACACACACAAGTGAATGCCATGCATACTTGATCAACAGCCATACAGGTCACACTGAGGGTGGCCGTATAAACAACTTTAAATCAAATCAAATCAAATCAACTTTATTTATAAAGCACATTTAACATTTACCACAGGGGTAGCCTAAGTGCTGTAACACTGTAACAAATATGCGCCACACTGTGAACCCACACCAAACAAGAATGACAAACACATTTCGGGAGAACATCCGCACCGTAACACAATATAAACACAACAGAACAAATACCCAGGATCCTTTGCAGCACTAACTCTTCCGGGACGCTACAATATACACCCCCGCTACCACCAAACCCCACCCCCCAACCCCGCCCCCCATCTCCTGAATTTGGAGGTCTCAAGGTTGGCAAGTATGGTTCTTAGCTGAATTAAATTAAGAGGAGAAAACTATCATTTACGGGGGATATTGATTTTTGAAATAGGTAAAGTAAGAACGAATATAAAATACAAATGTATTTCAGTTTTAGGAGTTAAATGGTGGAATAAGATCAGTGATGAGTTGAAGACATGTAGTTCTTTGTTAAGGTTTAAGAAAGCATTGAAAGGTGAAATAATAGAAAATTATAAAATATAGTAACAATTACTTTCATCCCATTGATTTTTTGAATGTTGATATTCCAGGTAATCTTATTTTCAGTGAATGTATAGGATAGGCAAATATAAGCCTTGGCTTCAGCCTATTCCTTTTCGGTCATTCTTTTTATTTTATTTTTGTGAGTATGACTGTTAATATGCATAATCTGTGCTGTTAAATTGATCACACAAAATGGTTGCTTATATGACCGAAATAAACTCATTTCATTCATTCATTCATTCATCCCGCGGGCCGGATAAAACCCTACATTTGACACTCTTGCTGTACATCAAATAGACAAAAAAAAAGCAGAAAGTGCCTCATTCCGGGGTACGTTGACACAGGTTGGTGCACGATACTTCCAATATCTTTTAATTAAGTCCATTAGTTCAGGTTAGTGTGGTGCCACATCTAAAAATGTGCGTTATCTCCTTATAAAAGTGCAGTTTTGGTAAAGTGTGCATCCCCGCAACCACCAAAAGTTGAAGGATGTCTTAATCACATTGTTCCACAGACACACACACACCTGACAATTGAGGACGTATGTGGGGGAAGCAGCCTCAAGAGTGACAGCTGCTCAAGGCCTCACCTCAGGCAGAGTGCAGCACTCAAGCAAAAGGAAAGCAAAGATTCACACTGATCTCAAGGAACCACACTGGAGAGCACGCACACAAACACACACACACAAACCACTCATCCACGTTGGCAGTAAACCTTGAATGCCACTCATTGTATTTTTTTCTGCCGTAAGGAACCACAAAGCGGTGCACACACCCCTGGGCAGATGCATCCATGCATATGCATGCTTGTCTGCAACCAGCAACACGGAGACAACTAAAGCACACACGCCTGTTTAGCAGTCAGCCCTAACAGTGCTGGGAGTCTCTTACTTTCCATATGACCTTTTGCCACTTTGCCGGTGACATTTTAAATATGCTCTCGCTCACCTTTGTCAGCAGCCGTGTACGTTGGGTACTAAACAAAGTCGAGCGGCTGAAAGTGTGGAAAAAAAGAAAGAAGAAGATGAATTAAACTGACCCCAATGAGTGACGGAGGTCAGGGCTGAGAACGAGTAGAAAGGTTCTGTGAATAAGGAAAGGTTTGAGAAGTTAGACAGTCGAAATGATCACTCTTAAGTGAGACTATGACAGAAGGTTGAAAGAAGTGAGAAGCAAGAAAAGAGCAAGTGGGGGGGGAAAGGTCAGTAAAATGAAGACGGACGGAATTAGAAGCGGGAAGTGGGAACTCCAAAAAGGGCACCGCTGGGAAGAAAAACTAGTAAGAAGTGAATGATTGGGTGAAAAAAAAGAATAAAGATAGTAGAGGATAAGAGAATGAGGGATGTGTTCTGTCACTGTGGAAATTACAGCCTTCTCTGGTGAAAATGTCACATATATGTGAGGGGCCTAGCAGAGCTGTGCTAAAATGTGAGAATCATTCATCTCTCGCCAGAGGCTTTGACGGTATCAAGAGTCTTGGCATTAATGGGGAATCCTCCCATGCATTAATAAGACAAATTAGCATCAGCAGATCAGACGCTCATCTTTTCAATACTTGCCTCGATTTAAGATCCCTGTGTTGACAGCAGGGTGAAGCTGATTCGCCTCTGTGGATTCTATACGATTTTATAAGTTCACCAGAGGGTTGTGTAGCAATGTATTTTCACAAATAACAGGACACCAGAAAACCTGACATTGATTTCAGACAACAGAAGGCAACAATGGAGGACATGCAGCACATTTTCTTGTTCATTGAGAGTGAATCAACAGCGCCTCTGCTGGCTACAGCCAAGTAGTGCAACTTATTTTGCCTCAATTAGATACATTTTCACAGTCAACTACACAATAGCAGCAATATGTAGCCTTACAACATCGCTATTCAACTGGCGGTCGGAGGGACACATCCGGCCCGGGAATGACGCCATACCAGCCCCCGAGTTTAATTCAAAACTTGGGGAACAAACATTTTTGCAGCAAATTCCTAAAAATACTAGAGTGCTCCTGTTGTACAAAGCAACTTGGACCACTGTAAATACATTTGCAGATCCTTGCATTGACATTTTAACCTTGCTAGCAATCATACAACCAACTGGTCCAAATGTCTGACTTATATAACTGTGGCGTTCCTCCCGGCACCCATTTGAGTCCTCTCCTTTTTCTGAAAATGTGACCCCCAATTGAGTATGTCTGCTCTTGAGCCTGTTTATGACCACTTAATGTAAGAAACATATTAACTCATGTAAATAATCCAAAAAAAAAAAAGTAATTCACAATAATCATGTATCAATGCAGATTAATCACGCAATTTATTTTGAGCGTTTGTGCTCATTTACTGTACCTTAAGCGGATATACTGTGGCTATCTAACATTGTTTGTGTCGCACTCCTTAACTGATATTAGAAAGAACTGTTACCAAGTATTGAGCAAATAAATTAGGTGTATTAAAAAAAAACATTTACAATTTTAAAATCACTTCACTTATCACTTCACGGAGGACAATTTTGCAAAAAAAAACAAAAAAAAACGGTCTTGCTACACATTACATGGATCTCTGCCAACAATCAGTCAGCTACAAGCTACAGATGTGGCAGCTACACGTTTGAATGTTTGGTTTGTCTTGTGAAATAAGAAAACCTATAGCAGGATGTTGACAATCACGTTAGCACTAGCTAACATTTCTGTCAAACTCCTTCAAGTTATGTTGTAGTACAGACTCTGTTAGCCTGGACAGGTGCAGAGATTTTACAGTAGGAAATTAAATTTTTGACAAATAGTATAATATCGGACCTTTAATAATGATGATACTATGTTCCTTACGTGATGGCATTGTAGTTGCTTACATCAGGGGTTTTTAACCTTTTTGACCTTGAGGCCCAACTTTTCCACTACAGAAAGGCCTGCATCCCACTCAAATGTTAACACTGAATTAGTAATTATACTCTTCATTTTAATCGTATTCAATAATTATTCATGACCGACGCACGGTTTACAACTGTGTCATATGATATGGAACCATGTGTTAATCACAAAGATTATTATCAAGGCTAAAGTCAGTCAGGCTGATTACAACAATGCATACTAATCAAATATACTGCAAAAAACTAATGAAATACTGATGAAAAATACATAAATACAATCAAATTAAAACAATTCTAACTTAATTAATAATTAATAATATAAATGTTTCTTGAATAAAAATCATATAGACTCATAAAAATGGATGAAAAAAAATTACACATTTATTCAAATATGTATGTATGTATTTATTAAAAAAATACCAATTATATTGGGCTAAAATAAATTAATTCCAAGTCAATTAGTAAACATTTTTAACAATTGTGATATATGGTTCCTAAATAAACTGTACATAGAATTAAAGTGCACATGAAAGAAAATACAGCTTCACTAACTTAGTGATCATTTTTGCGTGCACAAACACTATGACTTTAGTGCCAAACTTCTTTTGTTTATTTGAAATTGTCAAGTGGTGCAAAAGTGTATTGCAACTGAGTACCGTTGCAGCCCAGACGGACCACAGCTGAGAAGCAGATTTATTTTGGCAGACCTCAAGGGGGCGTAAGCGGCCCGACAATGGGCCCCCAGCCCTATGGTTAAGGCACACTGGTGGAGATCTGTGTTTTTCAACCACTGTGCCGCGGCACACTAGTGTACTGTGAGATACAGTCAGGTGTGCCGTGGGAGATGATGTAATTTCATCTAATTGGGTTAAAAATACTTTTTTACAAACCAGTAATTATAACCCGCAAATAATGTGCCGTTGTTGAGTGTCTGTGCTGTCTAGAGCGTGGCAGAGTAAACGTGTAATACTCTTCCATATCAGTAGGTGGCAGCAGGTAGCTAATTGATTTGTGGATGTCGAGAACATGGTTTGTCGTGATCACAAAATGCGGACAAGAGCAGGAGGCAGTGTTTCGGTAAAAAGGTGCCTAATGCTTAAACCAAAAATAAACAAAAGGCGAGTGCCGCTAAGAAAAGGCATTGAAGTTTAGGGAAGGCTATGCAGAACGAAACTAAAACTGAACTCGCTGCAAAGTAAACAAAAACAGAATGCTGGACGACAGCAAAAACATACAGCGTGTGGAGCAGCAGACGGCGTCCACAAAGTACAAACCCATATGAGTTGGGAAATTGTGTTAGATGTAAATATAAACGGAATACAATGATTTGCAAATAATTTTTAACCCACATTCAGTTAAATATGCTACAAAGACAACATATTTGATGTTCAAACTGATAAATTTTTTTTTTTGGCAAAATAATCGTTAACTTTAGAATTTGATGCCAGCAACACGTGACAAAGAAGTTGGGAAAGGTGGCAATAAATACTGATAAAGTTGAGGAATGCTCATCAAACACTTATTTGGAACATCCCACAGGTGTGCAGGCTAATTGGGAACAGGTGGGTGCCATGATTGGGTATAAAAACAGCTTCCCAAAAAATGCTCAGTCTTTCACTAGAAAGGATGGGGCGAGGTACACTCCTTCGTCCACAACTGCGTGAGCAAATAGTCAAACAGTTTAAGAACAACGTTTCTCAAGTGCAATTGCAAGAAATTTAGGGATTTCAACATCTACGGTCCATAATATCATCAAAAGGTTCAGAGAATCTGGAGAAATCACTCCACGTAAGCGGCATGCCCGGAAACCAACATTGAATGACCGTGACCTTCGATCCCTCAGACGGCACTGTATCAAAACCCGACATCAATCTCTAAAGGATATCACCACATGGGCTCAGGAACACTTCAGAAAACCACTGTCACTAAATACAGTTTGTCGCTACATCTGTAAGTGCAAGTTAAAGCTCTACTATGCAAAGCGAAAGCCATTTATCAACAACATACAGAAATGCCGCTGGCTTCTCTGGGCCTGAGATCTTCTAAGATGGACGCATGCAAAGTGGAAAAGTGTTCTGTGGTCTGACGAGTCCACATTTCAAATTGTTTTTGGAAATATTCGACATTGTGTCAACCGGACCAAAGGGGAAGCGAACAATCCAGACTGTTATCGACGCAAAGTTCAAAAGCCAGCATCTGTGATAGTATGGGGGTGCATTAGTGCCCAAGGCATGGGTAACTTACACATCTGTGAAGGCACCATTAATGCTGAAAGGTACATACAGGTTTTGGAATAACATATGCTGGCATTTAAGCGCCGTCTTTTTCATGGACGCCCCTGCTTATTTCAGCAAGACAATGCCAAGCCACATTCAGCACGTGTTACAACAGCGTGGCTTCGTAAAAAAAGAGTGTGGGTACTTTCCTGGTCCGCCTGCAGTCCAGACCTGTCCCCCATCGAAAATGTGTGGCGCATTATGAAGCGTAAAATACGACAGCGGAGACCCCGAACTGTTGAATGACTGAAGCGCTACATAAAACAAGAATGGGAAAGAATTCCACTTTCAAATGCCCTTTCCCAACTACTTTGGCAAGTGTTGCAGCCATGAAATTCTAAGTTAATCATTATTTGCAAAAAAAAAATAAAGTTTATGAGTTTGAACATCAAATATCTTGTCTTTGTAGTGCATTCAATTGAATATGGGTTGGAAAGGATTTGCAAATCATTGTATTCCGTTTATATGTACATCTAACACAATTTCTCAACTCATATGGAAACGGGGTTTGTACATCCGTACATGACATGACAATCAACAAAAAAATAGGAGTGCACGACAAGAACTAAAACGCTACACACAGGAAAACACCAAAAAACTCAAAATAAGTCACGGCGTGATGTGACAGGTCATGACAGTACACCTACTTTGAGACGAGCTATAGTGATACATGGTTGGTTATGTTTTGAATTTATATCCAACAATTGTGAGAACGACTTTTTATCGTCAATATTGGCTGCTAAATTTCATTTGTTTACGTTTTCTGCTAGTGGAGTGCCTCGGAATTTTTTCAATGAAAAAAATGTGCCTTGGCTCAAAAAAGGTTGAAAAACACTGGTGTAGATGATAGATTATGCACCAATCACCAAAATACACGTTCCCTTTCTTCCTCTACTATCGCATCAGAGAGGTTGAAAACAGAAAAGAATAATAATTATTTAAAAATTAAACTCTTTTACGGTCCTCTTTGCCTGCACTTTATGTAAGGTTTCCATTGACTGTCAGCTTTTCGGTGAGTGTTGATTATGTTAATGTGTGATGCCTTGAGGATACTTTATAATAAGACATGGAGCGGGGAGTGTCAAAACAAGCAAAGTCCGTTATATTCCTGCAACTGCACATGGGGGAGGCTGCGAGGGGCAAAGCAGCCGTGTCATGAAGAGCGAGACTCTGAAGAAAATGTCAACTCTGGTGTTTGAAGCCGGGAACACATGCATGGTTGTGAGTACAAATGAGGACAGCTTTTGGGTGATGGTTAAACAGATCCCGGCCTTGAAGGCACCACTGTGCGTGCTTGTTGGGTTTAGGCAGGGACATGATTCTATTACGTGCACATCGGTACGGATCAAACTCAGTCCAGTAATAAGTTATATATAATGCTAGATATGTATACGGTGCAAATAATAGAGCAAAATGGAAATGATGGAGAAAATTTTGGAGCCATCGATTCATACAAAACTGCAGCTGAAGCTGTAATTTTTGCTAAATAACTCACATAATGGTATATCTTCGTTTTGCCAACTTACGGTAAATGTCTTATCCCAAAGCTCTAGTGCAGGTGTCACCAACCTTTTTGAAACCAAGAGCTACTTCTTGGGTACTGATTAATGCGAAGGGCTACCAGTTTCCATCCATCCATTTTCTACCGCTTATTCCCTTTGGGGTCGCGGGGGGCGCTGGAGCCTATCTCAGCTACAATCGGGCGGAAGGCGGGGTACACCTTGGACAAGTCGCCACCTCATCGCAGGTGCTACCAGTTTGCCAGAAACAGCCAATTTGCTCAATTTACCTTTAACTCTATGTTATTATTAATAATTAATTATATTTATCTTTGTGGAAACACTGATCATCATAATGATTTCTCACAATAAATATATATAGAAACAGATAAATATCAATATGCAACACTTTATTTTTATATTTTCTCTAAGTGCACATTTTTCAAATTGAACATTTTCAAATGATCACTTCTAAGACAGTCTTGTGAAATCACAATATCCCATTTTAACTAGCTAGCCACTAACATTTTTTAACCCCATCCATCCATTTTCTACCGCTTATTCCCTTTGGGGTCGCGGGGGGCGCTGGAGCCTATCTCAGCTACAATCGGGCGGAAGGCGGGGTACACCCTGGACAAGTCGCCACCTCATCGCAGGGTCAACACAGATAGACAGACAACATTCACGCTCACATCCACACACTAGGGCCAATTTAGTGTTGCCAATCAACCTATCCCCAGGTGCATGTCTTTGGAAGTGGGAGGAAGCCGGAGTACCCGGAGGGAACCCACGCAGTCACGGGGACGACATGCAAACTCCACACAGAAAGATCCCGAGCCTGGGATTGAACCCAAGACTACTCAGGACCTTCGTATTGTGAGGCAGATGCACTAACCCCTCTTCCACCGTGCTGCCCACATTTTTTAACAAATCATGAATTACTTTGCACCATGTTTGTACAAATAATAACTCATGTAAAATACAAAAGTCAACTCTCAAATTTTTAAATAAATCATGTCACACTTTGAACTGGACACCAAATCTGTTATCTGTTTCTTTGTCAGTTAGTGAAGACCAAGTCTTAAAAATATTTTATTGGATTTTCAAATTCTATTTGAGTTTTGTCTCTCTTAGAATTAAAAATGTCGAGCAAAGCGAGACCAGCTTGCTAGTAAATAAATAACATTTAAAAAATAGAGGCAGCTCACTGGTAAGTACTACTATTTGAGTTATTTTTAGAACAGGCCAGCGGGCTACTCATCTGGTCCTTACGGGCTACCTGGTGCCCGTGGGCACTGTGTTGGTGACCCCTGCTCTAGTGGATAGCAATCAACTCTGGTAATGGGCATAAGAAGTATTTTCCATTTGGAGTCTATCTGGTGGCATCCTTACCAAAACCTTTGCACTTAGCTCAAAATCTATCAAATCTGGTACATTTGTAGGCAAGGAATAACTGAAAATGCCATCTGGCCTCTGTTGCCAGTGGCATCTGTGCACATGGAATCGCTAACATGGTGTTATGCTCATGTATCCTTTGATTTGTTCCAATTTACTCAGGCACAGTAACAGACACCATATTTGTGACACAGATCTCTGAAGTCCTTAGGTGTACCTAGACACCAAGAACGTGAAGCATTCTTTCTAACCTCGGGGAATGCAAAATGACAAAGCTCCATGCTACCACTCGATGAAAATATTCAACGAGCCAAAATATTTGCCAAACAAGTTAAATTCCAAAAAGTCAAAAGATGTCAGCTGAAGCAGGACACACATTTCTATTTGCCCGAGGAGCTTGTAAGTGGAGTCGGCCACTTTGACTCCTCCATTATTTCACTGGGACACCGACTGCTGAAGTCTGAAATTGAACAGACTGATGTAATGAGTCTGCTGGAATTTATCCACAGCACTCCATTTCCTCGCAATGAGCAAATACCAAAGGGGATTTGTTTGTTTTTGGCTTTCATCCTCGCCTCTTGCACACCTCACACAGAAAAATGTTCACCCAACACATTTAATTGTGCCTTTGAAAGGAAATGAATGCAATTAAATTGTTTACATGATATTCTTAGCATAAATGTTATTGTGTGTAACATCTTTTTGAAATATGATTAAGACAATGACAATAACTCCTGTCTGCAGTGTTTCTCACAGAATTGCAATCTGCGACTGCTGTGGGATATGCCCCGTAGATATGAATAGGAAGATGACGCACACTCCTTTCAGTGAGCTGTACATGTGGCGAGCCTAAACTAGTGGTAGCAAAGTGTCAGGGCATTTTGTGATCGAAAAAGGCACAACATTTGAAACAACAAAACCCAGCACATTGTGAAACTGTATGCACAAGGGCCACTGGGCCTAACAGTTCAAAAGTAGGAATTGCAAAAAAAATATGTTTATTAATAGCACACATTTGACATTGACAGTAAAGTAATGTGCATGAAAATCGGTTGGAAAAGGAGCAATTGTGATTTATTTTCAATGTATATTTATTGCCTTCAATGTGAACTTGGCTCCGGTTATCGGTGCACAGCACACTGAAATATCTGGTCTTCTATACATACAGTCACATGGACAAAGAAAAGACCTTCTGGAGGAAAGTTCTGTGGTCAGATGAAACAAAAATTGAGCTGTTTGGCCACAATACTCAACTATATGTTTGGAGGAGAAAAGGGGAGGCCTTTATTCTCCGAAACACCAGTCCTACCATCAAGCATGGTGGTGGTAGTATTAAAGTTGAATTACAGTTAAAGTACCAATGATAGTCAAACACACACTAGGTGTGGGGAAATGTGTCCTCTGCATTTGACCCATCCCCTTGTTCACTCCCTGGGAGGTGAGGGGAGCAGTGGGCAGCAGCGGTGGCCGCGCCCGGGAATCATTTTTGGTGATTTAACCCCCAATTCCAACCCTTGATGCTGAGTGCCAAGCAGGGAGGCAATGGTTCCCATTTTTATAGTCTTTGGTATGACTCGGCCATGGTTTGAACTCACAACCTACCGATCTCAGGGCAGACACTCTAACTACTAGGCCACTGAGTAGGCTCTGGGCCTGTTTTTCTGCCAATGGAACTGGTGCTTTACAGAGAGTAAATGGGACAATGAAAATTACCTCCAAATTCTTCAGGACAACCTAAAATCATCAGCCTGGAGGTTGGGTCTTGGGAGCAGTTGGGTGTTCCAACAGGACAGTGACCCCAAACACACGTCAAAAGTGGTAAAGGAATGGCTAAATAAGGCTAGAATTAAGGTTTTAGAATGGCCTTCCCAAAGTCCTGACTTAAACGTGTGGACAATGCTGAAGAAACAAGTCCATGTCAGAAAACCAACACATTTAGCTGAACTGCACCAATTTTGTCAAGAGGAGTGGTCAAAAATTCAACCAGAAGCTTGTGGATGACTACCAAAAGCGCCTTATTGCAGTGAAACTTGCCAAGGGACATGTAACCAAATATTAACATTGCTGTATGTATACTTTTGACCCAGCAGATTTGGTCACATTTTCAGTAGATCCATAATAAATTCATAAAAGAACCAAACTTCATGAATGTTTTTTGTGACCAACAAGTATGTGCTCCAATCACTGTATCACAAAAAAATAAGAGTTTTAGAAATTATTGGAAACTCAAGACAGCCATAACATTATGTTCTTTACAAGTGTATGTAAACTTTTGACCATGCCTGTATCTTATTTTTTGGGGGGGGGGGCAATCGTGCAGTAGTCATATAATCGTCGAATTTGCATAATTGGCCATGATACATTAGCATTTACTCAGTAAAAAAGATGAAAAGCAAAAAAAATAAATAAATAAAATTAGAACTGCAAATGAACAGGCTTTGTAATTAATTGAAAAATTAATAAAACGGACACGTTGGCTTCAGTGAGAAACTAAAAAATGTAAGCCATTTTACCAAATACGAATAATGCATGTCACAAAAAAGAGAGAGACTTAGACTACTTTTATGCTCGTGACAACAGATGCCGTCATCAAACAGTTGTCTTTAACATAATATTTTACAATATGGAAATTATTGTAGAAAGAACTAAACATTTTGGTGTAAAAATGACCTGTTTCATAAGGTAAAAGTGACTTACATTTCTACACATCACAGTATTTAAAGTTAATAATTATTATCATAGTATTACAATATCATAATTAGTTGTTAATTTTTAATTTTGTTACTCTCTCCTAAAGAAAAATGTGATTTTCATTGTATCTGTGCATGTTCTTTTCAGTCACCAAATTGGACAAATATTTTGAGAATGAAGTGTTTTAAGTGGAATTAATCATGCAATAAAAATAAACTTTGATATTTTTTGGAATTTTGCCTATCATTTACAATCATGAGAGACAAGAAAATTTTTTTTTTTAAGATTGTAAAAATTACTTAAAAAATGCTTGGAAGTTGCGGCTAATGGGAGTCACCGTTGTAGCCTTCAAAGTCCTCTAAAACAACTTCAAAACCCTCCATCAATGTTTTATATACACACACTGCAAGTCTGTATATAATGTAGTAACAGACACATTCATAACAATATGTAATATGTACAATATTTACCGTATTTTGATCATTTTAATCATTGATTTCTTCTGACCATTAATTTTCGTTTCCATAGCAGCACACTTCCGACTTCTGGCAACATGTGTGTTCCTACTTCCAGAAACTAGCGCGTGTGTGTGTTTTCTAATAATAGCAGACTTGGTAACTGACACCAAAGATGAACATTTTTTGACAAATAAGGATTCGCAACCTTATCTTTTTGAAGCCGAATATACGTAGGATGAACTGCTGCTTCTCGAAGTGAGCACGAAGGAAGATTGAGGAAGTTGGAGCAGATGGAAGCAAAGAGAGTGAGGTCGGCATGACTCAAAGCAGCCAAACGTGGAACTCGAAGCAAGCTATTTCGACATGAATGGAGTGCTTACCCAAATGAACCGGAAAAATGTTCCCCGCCAGCTGGACCAAACGCACAACTGTCCATTGAGTAAGTCACACTTTAATCATGATCATGATGCACGGAGCACATCACCGTATAACTACAGTACATACGCTGTCTGGCTAGCTGTGTACAAACAAAACATGAAATGTGAGCTAATACTTCACAGATACTGTAATATGATTGTTCATGTTTTTCAGTTAGTACAGATTGTTGTCTTCTCGCATTGTGTTGTGCATTAAAAACTCAAACGCGTTTTGTGTTGTTGTAGAAGCGAGCTTATCTCTTTCCGTAGTTAGCTTTTCCGGCTAAAGACGCAGCACGCCGATGTGTTACTAGGCTAGAAAAATAGTTCCTTAGTGTTCGCTCTAACAATAACAATGTCGCTACAGCTTGGTTAATAGAAGGGGAACTGCACTTTTATGGGAATTTTGCCTATCGTTCACAATCATTATGAAAGACATGACGGATGGATTTTTTAAAATGCATTCTAAATATTAAATACATGTAAATAAAAGTCTGCTTACAGTGGAGCCAATGTAAGCTCCACTGTTCCGCCCATAAAATCCATTCAAAAAGCGCCAACAATACTTAATTTATATTTCGTGACTTGAATATTAACCAAGTATTATGATATTGTTATTATAAGTCAACACAGATACACTTTGTATAGTTTAAGTGCAGTTCCCCTATAAGGAACAAAAATTAAGTAATGTTGTAGTTTTGAATGCATTTTAAAGTGATTTAGAAGTGGCATTGATTGCTCCCATTAGCTGCATTGCTAGCCGCCAAGACCGAGCTAATTTGTACATGTTGCAATGCAAAAAAAAACAAAAAAAACTTTTGTTTTCTTGTGTCACAGAAGAATTGTGAACGATAGGCATGATTTAAAAAAAAAAAAAAGTGCAGCTCTCCTTTAACTGAAATCCAAGTAGAAGGTTAAAGTAATCGTCAGTTACAAACCCCGTTTCCATATGAGTTGGGAAATTGTGTTAGATGTAAATATAAACGGAATACAATGATTTGCAAATCATTTTCAACCCATATTCAGTTCAATATGCTACTAAGACAACATATTTAATGTTCAAACTGATAAACATTTTTTTTTTGCATATAATCATTAACTTTAGAATTTGATGCCAGCAACACGTGACAAAGAAGTTGGGAAAGGTGGCAATAAATACTGATAAAGTTGAGGAATGCTCATCAAACACTTATTTGGAACATCCCACATGTGAACAGGCAAATTGGGAACAGGTGGGTGCCATGATTGGGTATAAAAGTAGATTCCATGAAATGCTCAGTCATTCACAAACAAGGATGGGGTGAGGGTCACCACTTTGTCAACAAAAGCGTGAGCAAATTGTTGAACAGTTTAAGAAAAACCTTTCTCAACCAGCTATTGCAAGGAATTTAGGGATTTCACCATCTACGGTCCGTAATATCATCAAAGGGTTCAGAGAATCTGGAGAAATCACTGCACGTAAGCAGCTAAGCCCGTGACCTTCGATCCCTCTGGCTGTACTGCATCAACAAGCGTCATCAGTGTGTAAAGGATATCACCACATGGGCTCAGGAACACTTCAGAAACCCACTGTCAGTAACTACAGTTGGTCGCTACATCTGTAAGTGCAAGTTAAAACTCTCCTATGCAAGGCGAAAACTCTTTATCAACAACACCCAGAAACGCCGTCGGCTTCGCTGAGCCTGAGCTCATCTAAGATGGCCTGATACAAAGTGGAAAAGTGTTCTGTGGTCTGACGAGTCCACATTTCAAATAGTTTTTGGAAACTGTGGACGTCGTGTCCTCTGGACCAAAGAGGAAAAGAACCATCCGGATTGTTATAGGCGCAAAGTTGAAAAGCCAGCATCTGTGATGGTATGGGAGTGTATTAGTGCCCAAGACATGGGTAACTTACACATCTGTGAAGGCGCCATTAATGCTGAAAGGTACATACAGGTTTTGGAGCAACATATGTTGCCATCCAAGCAACGTTACCATGGACGCCCCTGCTTATTTCAGCAAGACAATGCCAAGCCACGTGTTACATCAACGTGGCTTCATAGTAAAAGAGTGCGGGTACTAGACTGGCTTGCCTGTAGTCCAGACCTGTCTCCCATTGAAAATTTGTGGCGCATTATGAAGCTTAAAATACCACAACAGAGACCCCCGGACTGTTGAACAATTCAAGCTGTACATCAAGCAAGAATGGGAAAGAATTCCACCTGAGAAGCTTAAAAAATGTGTCTGCTCAGTTCCCAAAAATTTACTGAGTGTTGTTAAAAGGAAAAGCCATGTAACACAGTGGTGAACATGCCCTTTCCCAACTACTTTGGCACATGTTGCAGCCATGAAATTCTAAGGTTATTTATTATTTGCAAAAAAAAAATAAAGTTTATGAGTTTGAACATGGGCAGCACGGTGAAAGAGGGGTTAGTGCGTCTGCCTCACAATACGAAGGTAGTCGTGAGTTCAATCCCGGCCTCGGGATCTTTCTGTGTGGAGTTTGCATGTCCTCCCCGTGACTAAGTGGGTTCCCTCCGGGTACTCCGGCTTCCTCCCACCTCCAAAAACATGCACCTGGGGATAGGTTGATTGGCAACACTAAATTGGCCCTAGTGTGTGAATGTGAGTGTGAATGTTGTCTGTCTATCTGTGTTGGCCCTGCGATGAGGTGGCGACTTGTCCAGGGTGTACCCCGCCTTCCGCCCGATTGTAGCTGAGATAGGCTCCAGCGCCCCCCGAGACCCCGAAGGGAATAAGCGGTAGTAAATGGATGGATGGATGGAGTTTGTCTTTGTAGTGCATTCAATTGAATATGGGTTGAAAAGGATTTGCAAATCATTGTATTCCGTTTATATTTACATCTAACACAATTTCCCAACTCATATGGAAACGGGGTTTGTAGATTTTTGCCAACATTTTGCAGCCCTAATTTCCTCTGTCGCTTCTTTTTCTATTTATTTTTATTTTTATGAGTGCTCTTAGATGTTGACGCTGCTCGTACAACAGCGATACGTAAGCGAAACAAAAGTCTCCAAAAGTCTCCTCACTAGATTAACTAAATTAGAGTATTTGTAGCTACAAACTTCAGATATGTAATGTGTTTATGAGCAGAATGTATTCGTGGCAGTCGAAAATTGTATGGGAAACACTGGAGTTTGCAAGAAAACAATGGAAAAAGTTACAGTAAAATGAGCTAAATTACTTATGTTATTATCATCATCTCAAGTGCACTCTACCAACTGAAAGGAATTATAGAGCATGATATAGTTCTAATTTACGGGGGTTTAAGTGGTAAATCTGTGCTTTAGTAAGTGCTGCAAGTCCGCGGGGTTTCAGTCGGCAAACCACTGAATATTTGCATGGCTTCCTGCCCACATGCTGTGGATGAATAAATCCTCTGCCCCGCCTTAAGACTTCCCTTGCTGTTTAATCTAAGCAGCTAATTGAGTGCTAATTGGGTGCTTACTTCCCAGAAGGGAACAAACAAGTAACAGCAAGCAGGCATTTATTCAATAGGTCCAATCAGTGGTTAACTGTCCATCATGTGATCTATAGGCACACATCATTTTCTTGAATTTTAAAACATTATAAATTGCTTTGGGAAAACAATACTGGGATTTCCTACATCCCCCCGTAAAATAATTCCTGTTCAAAAACAAGTCTGACAAGTCCAGGACTCCTAAATCCGCCAGGGACCACCATTTTTCAAAGCGCATGCTGATTGTTGAGTTCATACAGTGTGTGTTTTAGTGGTTCCGACAGCTATATTAATACACCGTGTCGGCACTTTGATCTGCCAAACAAAATGCTATCAATCTTCTTATTTCCCGAACAGCGGGGTGATCAAAGAGCTTAATTGGGTTTCTGTCAGCAGCCATCTATTAGACGGAGAGGGACTGTAGGGACTTTTACATTGTTATTTTTCTGTATAGAATTGACATGTTCTGCATGTAAAGCCAATACAAGCTTAGAAAATAAATTTGTTTTTTTTGTAGTTATTCCAGAGTAAACATGAAAGTCAGCCTTGGTGATTAAAAACATGACATGGCTGGCAGAGCTGATCAATGGCAGTATTCTTTTTTTTTCCAAGTTACAATTCACTCGTAACCAGCAAAATGCAAATTCAGATTGTTAAACTCAAGGGGATTGCAACGCTGCTTTTTGTGCATCTTTGAAGCCCATGTTCAGCCATGTTTACCTAATTTGTATTTGTTTGTGTCTGTTAACTCTTCTATGCCTAAACAGATGTACACAAAAGGGTGAACATTTGGAAAAACATGCACTTCCTCTGTTGCCTGTGTTATTGGTTTGTTTTTGTTTGTATTTGTTACCGTACTTTCCGGGCAATAAAGCGCATCTGTAATCAAGCCGCACTCACCAAATTTACATATATTAACTGCACCGGTCCATAAGGTGCAGATACAGTAGGAAAAATATTAATATGGTCCCATTCGTCACGGTTCACCTGACACATGAAATGTGACAAATTGGAGGTTGCCCTATCCCCTTAGGCCGCCAGACGACAGTACAGTGTTGAATATCTTAAAATGTGTTTGTGGCAATTCCAACTTTGACAACAGCGTCAGTTGCTATGTATAGAATGTCACTTTCCATTATTTTCATCAGACTGCATGGCAAAATGATTAACCCCTTCCTCTCACGTGAGATACACCCAGGAATGGGTCCATAAAAACACTTTCCTTGGTGTATATACCGGTACAAAAGATTTTGTAAATGTTTATTTACATACCTTATCTTATTTCCAAACGGGGCGTTTAACATGGCAGTTAAATGGAAAATAAAACAAAACAAGAGGTCATCGTCATGGACCCACTAGCTGCCAAGGCTAGCTCTCCAATCAGCTAAACGGACTCAATAATTCCACGGTGAAGTTTAGTGAGTTTTCAAAATTTAAACACAAAAAGAATGCCATTGTAAGTTAATAATCCTAACACAGACACTTGTAAACATTTTAGCATATATTAGCCAATGCTAACGACGCTAGCTTAATTATAATATGATAACGCGTACCAATATGCACAAAAACACTCCTACAGACATCACACATGGGACAGTTTAGTAAGTATGAATTGGTTTACTTATACTGTAAAACTTACAAACATTGCTTGGAGTGATGAATGAAGAATCCTTTCGAGCAGAAACGCTACAAACGAATAATTTTGGTTCAAGGAACAAAACAGGAATTACATTTTCCACCCACAGCACCCGCAATGAGAAAAATTGTCCAGAAGATGGTGGGAAAGCACAACCAATAGGGCTGCAGCAAGCAGCTGCAATCAATCACCAGCAATCAGCGCACCTGTGGTTGATCAGAGGTCCTGCCTTCTTAAGCCGGTGCAGACCTGCGTTCCGGGCCAGAACGTAGTCTTTTGTTGAGTACCGTAAGCTATCATCCAGCTCTATGCAACCTTGCTTCGCTCTCTGTGTTATCCACCGTCGTGTTTATTTGGTCTTGTTGTCTTCCTTGTCATCCTACCTGCAGTCTGCCTTTGTTCCACGTGACGAGCTGTGCGTCTCGTCTTTTCCCTGTGATTCCTTGTTTGTTTCCCTCTGGATTCCGGACTGCCTCCCTCGATCCTCGACCTCCCGCTTGGACACGTACCTTCTTCTGCCTAGCCCCTTTGGACTTGTCCGCTTCCTCACTCAACACTCACGGTAACACTCAACAAGTAATTCCCACACATAGTCTCACCCTTTAGATTTTTGTCACACTCCATTCCCTTGTTGATTACTATTATTATTGTTTGGTTATTATATATATTATAAATATATATAATAAAAACAGAACTACTACGCCCTCTTGTGGTCTGTGCCGTCTACTTCCTCCTAAACATAACACCTTTTCAGTTTCTGTCAGTGTAATATTAAAACTATTTGTTGAATACAAAACACTATGGCCGTTAGCGAGGTGAAATCCATAAATTAGCCGCACCATTTAAGCCGCAGGAATCAAAGTGTTGGACAAATGGAGCGGCTTATAGTTCGGAAAATACGGTAAATATTAGCGCTTTAACGGTATTTCGGTATCAAAGTCTTCACAATAATTTTGTGACGTATCAAACGAAAACTTGGTAAGTGTAGTTTTTTTCTGGCGCTTTAAAGTTTTATGGACTGTCAAGCATAGAGATAGGTCAAACGATACCAAGCATCGATGCCTTATGAAACATAAGAAGTGATACCGTTTCCCTCAATGTTTGAATCACTTTAAGAAACAAACATGTGACCGTCATTTGACTGTAAAGCCCCAAACTGTGTTTCTCAGGAAGCGATTCTTTCCACTCACAAGTGACAGCTCGTACTCAGTGGATTCAGAGGAGTGGCGTCCCACCTTTGACAACGGCTTGGTCTCCATCATCCATTTAAATGAAACTAAGAAAAAGTAAAAACCAAATTGCCGGATATTTTCGATTTTATAACGGTACATATTATTTTCCTGTTATTTCCTGCCTCTTTGACAAAAGCCGATCGATCCAGATGTTGATACCTAGTATGGTATTGTGGTATGGTAATATGGTACAGTAATAGTATGGCAAAGTAATTAGATCAATGTTTATCTTTTTCTTGTCATTATTTAAAAAAAAAAATTGGGGGTAATTGTTGT
This sequence comes from Nerophis lumbriciformis, assembly GCF_033978685.3. Classification (NCBI taxonomy): domain Eukaryota; kingdom Metazoa; phylum Chordata; class Actinopteri; order Syngnathiformes; family Syngnathidae; genus Nerophis; species Nerophis lumbriciformis. The sequence continues at coordinate 29,959,441 of NC_084554.2, read as the reverse complement.
TATTGTTTACAAACTCAGAGAGTATATCTCTAGATACAGGAAGGCTTAAAACCTAATTATTTAAATGAGAGCCAATAGGAGCTTTTGCTTTTATTTAGTTATTGTGCACTTAATTTTGTTAAAAATGTGTATGTAGCATTCAACACCAGACATTTAATATGCCATCTGATTTACACTAATTCTGGCAAAATTCAAAATTTAGTAAGATAAGCGAAATGATAAATGTGTTATTGTGTTTACTTTTTACATTTCCAGTTCTATAATCCAGTCTTCCTTAACCAGAGGGCCAGGGCCCAAATGTTGGGCCGCGAACGCACCCGAGAAGGCCGCCAAAAAATATGTTTCTCAGCTGTGGTCCAGATTGGCCGCAGGGGTACTTAGTTGTAATACACTTTTCCACCACTCGTGGCAGTAATGACAACATCAAACAATTAGAATAAGTTTGGTGCTAAAGTCATAGTTAAATAAGCACAAAAATTATAACTAAATTGGTGAGGCTGTATTTTCATTTGCACTTTATTTTTATTGACAGTTTATTTAAGAAATATACATTGTGATTATTATAGTTTTTTTGTTTTTTTTTACTAATCCGCCTGAATGCAGCTGAGATAGGCTCCAGTACCTCCCGCGACCCCAAAAAGGGACAAGCGGTAGAAAATGGATGGCTGGATGGTTAGAATGTACTTATTTTAGCCCAACATAGTTTGTTAATTTTAATAAATAATTGTCATACATTTTAAAGTGTACTTTTTTCATCAGTTTTTATCAGTCTATATGATATTGTTTATTGAAGAAACTATTTTAAGATATTATTATTAATTTAGTTACAATTTTGCTGTGCTAAAATAAAATAAATTCTATGTACATGTATTTTTCATCAGTTTTTCATTAGTTTTTTGGAGTGTATTTGATTAGTATTTATTTTTGTATTCAACCTGACTGACTTTAGCCTTGATAATAATCTTTGTAATTAACACATGGTTTCATATCATTTAACAAGATTGTAAACCGTAAATCGGTCCGAAATACTTAGAGTACGATTAAAATGAAGAATACGATTACTAATTCAGTGGTAATATTTGAGTGGGACACAGGTCCTTCTGTAGTGGAAAAGTTGGACTTTGAGGTCAAAAAGGTTTAGAACCGCTGCGATAATCTATTGTTGGATTGGGACTCGAAATTTGAACAGATGTGAGGCCAAAGAATAGGATTGGAGCCCAGAAATGTTGATCAGGACATCCGTACGTTGCATGTCTTACAAAGCAGTGTCCACAAAAACATGCTGAATGTGAAATTCAAAACCAGTACTGGCCCTGACAAATCATGCAGAATCCAGATAATTAGGGACATAATATATGACTGACTGAGCCAAAACAGAAAGTGCAAAGGTAAAAACTGAACTAAACAGAATGCTTAATGTCCCCAATTTAATCAGAAATGTATTCTGATCTGCCGTTTCTTTTCTTTTCTCCTCTGCTCCCCTTTTCCTTGAGGGGGGGGGGGCACAGGTCCGGTGGCCATGGATGAAGTGCTGGCTGTCCAGAGTCGGGACCCGGGGTGGACCGCTCGCCTGTGCATCGGCTGGGAACATCTCTGCGCTGCTGACCCGTCTCCGCTCGGGATGGTGTCCTGCTGGCCCCACTATGGACTGGACTCTTACTACTATTATGTTGGATCCACTATGGACTGGACTCTCACAATATTATGTCAGACCCACTCGACATCCATTGCTTTCGGTCTCCCCTAGAGGGGGGGGGTTACCCACATATGCGGTCCTCTCCAAGGTTTCTCATAGTCATTCACATCGACGTCCCACTGGGGTGAGTTTTTCCTTGCCCGTATGTGGGCTTTGTACCGAGGATGTCGTTGTGGCTTGTGCAGCCCTTTGAGACACTTGTGATTTAGGGCTATATAAATAAAGATTGATTGATTGATTGATATTCAGTATATGGGCTGTTTTCCACCTAATTTCTAACCCTGGATTGAAATATTATATGTAAATGCTGCAAGTTGCCCGCGCCGCTACAAAAGCTGACCCAGGTTACAGAATATACCTGCCGATATTTCTCTCTGCACCATTCTGGCCTGCAGAGATAAGGCACGAGCAGTACTTTAAAACAAGCGTGCTCTTGAGAGCCCTCAGTCTGACTGTCTGGGGGGAAATGATAATAAGACAACAGCCTGAAAGTTGTGACAAATTTCTCAGGGTGAAGAGGGCATTTTGACTTTACGGGGACTATTCTTCATCGTTTCACAGCGATGAGCGACTTCAGATGAGTTGCAGATAAAGTTAAAGGTGCCCTTATTTTCACAATGATTGGTAATGGGGATAACCTAAGCAAGATGTGTGCGTCCATCCTTAGGATTTAATTGAATCCCACTGTGGTAGTACGATGGCCCATTGAAGCTACCCTTCATTAGCTACAGAACAATGTTAAACAGGGATAGTTTGGATCAAAGTGTGGCGCTGTGATTACGAAGGGCGGACTCCTCCTCTATCAGGACCTATATGAGAGAGGGAGACTAATGGTCTCAATTGCTGGAAAATTATACAGCTGTGATTCGCACTTCAAAAGACTTTGATTCTCCCGTGGTCCTTGTGCTCAGATGTGCTCAAGTCTTCTCATCCCTGATATACTCCTCAGCCATCTTTTACCCCCTTTGTCGACCTCAGATCTTTTTCTCCACTCAATCGGCTCCGAAAGGAATAAAAAAAATAAAATAAAAAAAGACGCAGCTCCTTTTAGAAGATGCATCGGCCTGTAAATAATCGATTTGTAAGGCGTTATGAAGAAATGTGCAGTACGGAAACATGGAATGTTTCGATCAGGAATATATGCTGCCAAATACGATCAATCGATGGTGATTGCCGTTGACAATTTAACAAGATCAACACAATGTTTAAACAAGTTCCCTATTCTCTTGGATTACAAACTAAAACAAAGGCAATAGTACACAATAACTAAACAAAATAAAAAATCAATCAATCATTTAAAGTTTATTTATATAGCCCTAAATCACGAGTGTCTCAAAAGGGCTGCACAAGCCACAACGGCATCCTCGGCTCAGATCCCACATCAGAGCAAGGAAAAACTCAACCCAATGTGCTACAATGAGAAACCTTGGAGGGGACTACAGATGTGGGGACCCCCCCCTGGGTGACCGGTGCAATGGACGACGAGTTAATAATCTAGTTAATAGTGTGAGAGTCCAGTCCATAGTGGGGCCAGCAGGAGATCATTTTGAGTGGAGACAAGTCAGCAGTGCAGAGACATCCCCAACTGATGCACAGATGAGTGGTCCACCCCGGGTCCCGACTTTGAACAGCTAGCGCATCATCTGTGGTCACCTAATCTGTGCCCCCCCTTCCCACGCAGGAGAGGGTGGCAGAGCAGAAAAGAGACGGCAGATCAACTGGTCTAAAAGGGGGTCTATTTAAAGGCCAGATTGTACAAATTAGTTTTTAAGATGGGAGTTAAATGCTTCCACTGAAGACAATATTATTACTAATTGAAAATGATTGTTTTGCCCTCAAAGTTCTTCTCTGTCCAGGGAATCATTCTCTGAGTTTGAAAGCATAAGCGAAAACAACAAAAACTTAATTGAGAAAATAAAAATATCAACTTAATCACTCCAGTACAGGGGTGTCAAACTCATTTTAGCTCAGGGGCCGCACGGAAGAAAATCTGTGCACACGCGGGTCGAATTATTAAAATCATGGCATTAAAACAAAAAAACAAAGACAACTTCAGATTGTTTTCTTTGTCTTACTTTGGCCAAAATAGAACAAACACATTCTGAAAATATTACAATAAAAATATAGAAAAAAATACCGGCAGCAGTAAAGTTTAGATCCATGAAGGAAAGAAGAAAGCGAATTAATGTTTATAACTGAATACCTTTACATAGGCATAAAAATGTGTTTTCTATTGTATTTTTTTTTTAAATTAATTAAATAACGTTTATGACAAAATTTTTCCAAAACACAATATAGAATGTGAGATATAACAGGATAATGCATACATTTATCATTTGTTTTCAAAACGGTTAAAAAAAAGTGGGACCCCAAAAACTTACTGTGGGACCCCATTTTTATGATTTGATGGGGCCCCTGGGACCCCATTTTGAAAATTCCTAGCACCAACACTGATGGAGTATTGGTGCGTGCAAAACAGCAGCAGGCGGCTGTGGCCTGCGGGCCGGTTCTAATACTAATCAAATATCATCTCGCGGGCCGGATCCTTGACTCTAGTATCAATCATATATAAGTATTACCCTTGGTATCGACTATCAATATATGGATCAATGCGCACTCCCCTTATGTGTCACGTAAGCTACAGCTCTACACTCGTATTAATTTACTTATCAATTTCATGTTAATATCGGCTTATTTTCTACTGCAACTCACATCTATACTTCTTAAACTTTACTAACTAAATATTTATTGGTGTTGTTTAAAGCTTGCTGAGCTGTATGGTTTCGCACTCTGTATGAAGACCTATAATTAGCTGCGAGCTGCTTGTCATCTGTAGGTTTAAAAATAAATATAGTGTCAGCCTGAGGGGATCTGCGTTTGTGATTGGCATAAAAAAAAACATTAATCGGCAATCGGGATCACATACTTTTTCACGAAAATCGGCCAATCCGTAGTATGAACATTTCACTGGATTCAACATAATGGCGCATGACATAGCCAACAAGACTTTAAAGGGGAACATTATCACCAGACCTATGTAAGCGTCAATATATACCTTGATGTTGCAGAAAAAAAGACCATATATTTTTTTAACCGATTTCCGAACTCTAAATGGGTGAATTTTGGCGAATTAAACGCCTTTCTATTATGCGCTCACGGAGCGATGACGTCACAACGTGACGTCAAACCGGGAAGCAATCCGCCATTTTCTCAAACACATTACAAACACCGAGTCAAATCAGCTCTGTTATTTTCCGTTTTTTCGACTGTTTTCCGTACCTTGGAGACATCATGCCTCGTCGGTGTGTTGTCGGAGGGTGTAACAACACGAACAGGGACGGATTCAAGTTGCACCAGTGGCCCAAAGATGCAAAAGTGGCAAGAAATTGGACGTCTGTTCCGCACACTTTACCGACGAAAGCTATGCTACGACAGAGATGGCAAGAATGTGTGGATATCCTGCGACACTCAAAGCAGATGCATTTCCAACGATAGTCAAAGAAATCTGCCGCCAGACTCCCAGGAAAAGAGAGCGGATGAGGGTATGTCTACAGAATATATCAATTGATGAAAACTGGGCTGTCTGCACTCTCAAAGTGCATGTTGTTGCCAAATGTATTTAATATGCTGTAAACCTAGTTCATAGTTGTTAGTTTCCTTTAATGCCAAATAAACACATACCAATCGTTGGTTAGAAGGCGATCGCCGAATTTGTCCTCGCTTTCTCCCGTGTCGCTGGCTGTCGTGTCGTTTTCATCAGTTTCGCTTGCATACGGTTCAAACCGATATGGCTCAATAGCTTCAGTTTCTTCTTCAATTTCGTTTTCGCTACCTGCCTCCACACTACAACCATCCGTTTCAATACATGCGTAATCTGTTGAATCGCTTAAGCCGCTGAAATCCGAGTCTGAATCCGAGCTAATGTTGCTATAAACTTGCTGTTCTATCCGCCATGTTTGTTTGTATCAGCATCACTATGTGACGTCACAGGAAAATGGACGGGTGCATATAACGATGGTTAAAATCAGGCACTTTGAAGCTTTTTTTAGGGATATTGCGTGATGGGTAAAATTTAAAAAAAAACTTCGACAAATAAAATAAGCCACTGGGAACTGATTTTTAATGGTTTTAACCCTTCTGAAATTGTGATAATGTTCCCCTTTAACCTCCTCCATTACTTGGAAGCCAGAATACTCTACTGACAAAAGACTTCAGTATTAAAATTAAGTATTTTCCCTGACAGAAAGACACAATTTATTCATGAAAATATGTAAAAGATAGTTTTTAACAGCGTTTTCCCGAGTGAGTTACAGCTTTTCTGCTTGACACTCACACCAGAGACGAGACAGAGAATAACTTGAAAACTGGTTTGGAAACTTAAACAGAGGTTGAGGTATGACGCTGTAATTAACTAACTATTGAGCAGCTAAGAAATATATACTCCTTAGATATATACTCCTCTTAATTGCCTGACATCGACAACATGATTTAAAAATAATCACTCTTTAGTTTTGTTGTTCCTCCAAAAAGGCAGTTGTCTTATGTTACTTTCAGTATACATGGACATTAGTTTTTTTCGGTGAGTGATATATCATCTGGAAGAGTCTGCTGTTGTTCGCTGCCGCAAAAAAGCTAAGTACTATCTTTATATCTGAGTGCTTCTAATTGTTTTACAGTTTTCTTAATTCCTTTTCAAACATATTTAGTAGTCTTATCAAACTTACAAAGCACCCACTCTGTCTTACCGCCTCTCTCTGAGCTAGCTAGCTGCTAAGCTAACAAAGCTAAGCTAGTCGCGGTCCAAAGCAACTATGCTCCGAAGGCGTCTGCTCCCCCAGACTGCTGCTACTGCTCCGAACACAGCAAGAACTCGATTCTGTGAAAGAAACAAGGCTTGGCTCCCTGCTCTCCATGCACCGTTCTCATGGATAGGTTGGTCCTACTAGAGAACCATGTCAGTTATTTCTACATGCAAGATGATCCCCTGCTGGCCCCACTATGGACTGGACTCTCACATTAATAACTGTAGTGCAGCCCTTTGAGACATTTGTGATTAAGGACTATATAAGTAAACGTTGATAGATTGATTGATTGATACAGTGCATCCGGAAAATATTCACAGCGCTTCACATTGTATTATGATATTCAAAAATGAAATACATTTATTTTTGTCTTCAAAATTATACAGGCAAATGTACATAAGTATTCACAGCCTCTGTTCAAGACTTTGTTGATGCACCTTTGGCAGAAATTACAGCCTCAAGTCTTTCTGAACAAGATGCCACAACTATCTTTGGGCAGTTTCGCCCATTTCTCTTTGCAGCACCTCTCAAACTATCAGGTTGGATGACACGCATTGGTTTTCATCCAGAATGTCTCTGTACATTGCTTACTAAGTAGTTGACAGTTTGAGGAAGGCCTTTGTTTACTACCAGTGCACAAAGCAAAGTCCATTCCATGTTTGAACAGTTTGGTGTGGCATAACTTGAGAACGCGGGACTTAATCATTTCCAACAACCTTTGAAATTAATTAGAACACAAATTGTCCAAAAATCAGTGACAGATGGGCAACATTTCTATCAGAGATTGGGGTGAACCATCTTAATGAATCACCAGCTCCACAATCAATTACCGTGGACTTAACCGCGGCTTCAAGACATTGGATCTTAGAAACTTAACACACTCTGCATCTCCTACAACTAACTGAGCATATGCTATTGCAGGGGAATCAAACAGTGGTTCAAAGTCCTAACTTTGCCAATTAGATCTGGTTATTCTTCCCAAGCTTAAGCACTTCAAGGCCAGTGCCTTCTCATCGAGCCCCCCCACCACCTCCGCTGTGAATCTGGCGCTATACAAAGACCTTGGGTTACAGGAGGCAGAATGATGCAAGCCCCCTGCAAATGGATACCGAGAATCCCCCAGTGGTGGGTGCAGAAGATAGGTCAGTGTTGTTTGGAAGTGTTTGTGTGTGTGAACGGCTATGCCAAGAAGGCACAGCGGAGATTTGGGAAAGTGTGAGAGCAAAGACGAGCCCACACAGAAAAACAAGTGCAGTGTTTGGCAGGAACATTGACTGAATTTACACCGACAATATGATGCTCTTAAACAATCTCAAAAGGCATTCCACTAAACTCATAACTTTAAATCTCTTAGCCTCTCCTTTTATCTCATGTGCGATCTCTCCATCTGTCTCTCCATCCTTTTATCCCTCTGTTTCCTCAAGCCTCTCATTTTCATCTTGCACCGTATTTGTGTTTCAATCCTTACATCTGTTGCCTTTCCAATCATACAAATATTGGCCAATAAAAATGTCTTATATCCAGGGTCTGAAAATTTTATCAAGCAAATCTTGAGATTACAACTTGTAAATCAGAGCTTTTCTTACACATTACTGACATGAAGGGACCTGCTGGTAAATTGTCTCAAACGTCAAGCAATTTAGCAATAAACTCTCTAAAACATACATAAAATATACCATTTTTCATGGCAATGGTAATGATGTGCACAACTAAACATTTCTGAAAAGAAGTAGGAAGTATGCCATACTTTACTATCTATAAACCCCTACTCTTTTCCCACACTTTGAACCTTGCACTTTATACAATGCTAATGGCAGCTAATTTATTGATTTTCACAGTGGACCAATGAAAACTGTTCACATTGAATTATACGCCATTTAGCACATTACAGACTTATCCTCGCCATGAAGAAGAGACAAAAGGCCCAAAGCCCACATAAATTTCAACCCGGCCATTAAAATTAAATATGTATTTATATATAAAATAAAAGGGACAAGCGGTAGAAAATGAATCGAAGGAAATATATAATTTAATTTAAAACACATTTAAATATATTTTTTAATATATAATATTTATATATGTATTTATACATTTTAGGTGTGTTTTATAGCCCAGAAATTACAGTAGTTTGTTCTTTTGCGCTGTTTAACATGTTAAATAAGATATTATGCATTAAATAAAAATAGTAGCGAAACCCTGTTGGTGTAATAGCATGTGCCTCTGCTTTTAATTGCAGAGTTCAAAGATTCAAAGCCAAACATGAAAAAAAAGCAATAGTAGTAAAAACCCTCAAACAATTGTATAATATCCAAAGAGATGCAGGACATACTGTAGGACAGGGGTGCTCACACTTTTTCTGCAGGCGAGCTACTTTTCAATTGATCAAGTCGTGGGGATCTACCTCATTCATATATATAATTTATATTTACTTATTTATGAAATATATGTTTTTGTTAACAAGTTAAAGGTGTTTAATGATAATACAAGCATGTTTAACACATATAGTTAATATTGTTAATAAGTTAAAGGTGTTTAAAGATAATGCAAGCATGTTTAACACATATGGTTAATATTGTTAACAAGTTAAATATGTTTAATGATAATGCAAGCATGTTTAACACATATAGTTAATATTGTTAATAAGTTACAGGTGTTTAAAGATAATACAAGCATGTTTAACACTTATAGTTAATATTGGTAATAAGTGAAAGTGTTTAAAGATAATACAAGCATGTTTAACACATATAGTTAATATTGTTAACAACTTAAAGGTGGTTAACGATAATACAAGCATGTTTAACACATATAGTTAATATTGTTAACAAGTTAAAGGTGTTTAATGATAATACAAGCATGTTTAACACATATAGTTAATATTGTTAATAAGTTAAAAGTGTTTAAAGATAATACAAGCATGTTTAACACATATAGATTCCTTTATTTCGTGAAGACAAGAATATAAGTTGGTGTATTACCTGATTCTGATGACTTGCATTGATTGGAATCAGACAGTGGTGCTGATAACATCCGCATTTTCGAATGGAGGAGAAAAAAAGTCCTTCTTTCTGTCCAATACCACATGAAAGTGGTTGGTTTTTGGCATCTTATTTATCCAGCTTCCGTACTCCTTTGTATACACTTTACAAGAAATACATTGTCGGAAAACTCCGTAGCTTGCTAGCTTGTGCACGCCAGCTTTCTGAGACTCTTATTTTGTTAGCGCAGGCAGGATGAAGCAGAGCTTTTATTGTGCAACTGTGCAGTCGGTCTTTGGAGTTTTGACGACAGGTATGGCACCAGAGTCTGTTCAAATAAAGTGCTTCTCGCCTTCCTGTCGGTAATTTTAATGAGCTGGCAGCAGCCAGCGTCATCTCAGAAGACCCTCGGGTGCCGTGAATGTCAATCAAGTGACGAAAGTGACGTCATAGTGAAGATTTATGATCGCTCATTTTTAGGACTATTTTTTTAATGCCTGGCTGGTGATCGACTGACACACCCTCCACGATCGACCGGTAGCTCGCGATCGACGTAATGAGCACCCCTGCTGTAGGATATACTACAGGATATGCTAGATGAATGAATTCCACATTAAGTATGTCCTTTAGGGTTGTTCTGAAATCAATATTTTATCAATGTATTTTGATACTTTTCGATAATTTTCAAAGTAAAGGGAACCACAAAAAAAATCTGATCGGCTTAATTTTAATTTAAAATCTTATGATACATTAAACATACTTTTTTCATTGCAATTAAAGAACATTTTTGTGATTAAATAAGATAGTAAACATGCTAGACAACTTCTCTTTTAGCACTAAGTAAGTAAACGGGTTACAAAAGCTCCCAATTTCGCTGCTGATTTATGCAGTAACATTGTATTATTTTGTAAAAATTACGAGTGACAAGCGGTAGAAAATGGATGGAATATTTATCCATGTTCATTTGCTGTTAATATCTGCTCACTTTCTCTTTTAACATGTTCTATCTACACTTCTGTTAAAATGTTATAAACACTTCTTCTGTTGTTTGGATACTTTGCACAAGTTTTGGGTGATACTACAAATTTTGATATCGATCCAATACCAAGTAAATACAGGGTCATACATTGGTCATAATTAAAGTTCTTCTGTGACCAGGGAAGTATTTCCTGAGTTTATAATCAATAAAAAAAAACGACAAAAAATGTTGTGATAATAAAACTGTCAATGTAATCATTGTAGTATTGACTATATACGGGTCGTGTACTTGGTATCATTACAGTGGATGTCAGGCGTAGATCCACCAATGACATTTGTTTACATTCAGGAGCACTAGTTTGCTGTTAGCAGTTACCTATTATATCCTCCTACGGTGTGTAGTTTAAACATGTTTAGCTATTACTCACCCTGCAGGAATGATACTTGCATGAAACTTACTTTATTTGTTGCCATGGAGGTAAGGATTAGTGATTTAGAAGTAGCTAAAACACTGCCGACTACGAATGGACGTTAACCGCTAGCTGGAAAGCCATGTTTTAAGCACCTCTTGCTGAGCGGCGCTTGAGTGTTACATCTTCACCTTTATCCTTAGTTTTTAAGCCAAAATGTGTTGATTCTCCCTTATTGTCTACACACTGTTTCTGCTTGTAAGTACTACGTGTGTGTGCGTTGCCTAACATGCTCATCTGCTCGTAAAACCAGCAATGTCACAACATGCCCGTAAAAAAATGCAGTATTGTACCATGGTAATTTATTAGTACCGGTATACCGTACAAACATAGTGTCCTTTTATTCTAAGTTATAAAAAGTAAGGTGACTTTTCAACAGATTCATTTTTTAATCATGATTCGATTATGATTAATCTTCGATGCATCTTCAATTATTATATTGTATATTATTATTTAATATAAATGAATTAGATTTAACTAATAATATGCATAAAAGGCTCCTCCTTTGGTTGTGGATGTGATATCTGTATATATATATATATATATATATATATATATATATATATATATATATATATATATATATATATGTATATATATATATATATATATGTATAAGATAGACTATATATGTGAAAACTGTAGAAACCTGCTAAGTGATAAGATAGATAAATATTCCTAATAGGCGAGCAGGCATCTTTGTTTTAATTGATGTCCTTCTCCAACCACGAAATGCCCATACACTCCCCCCAGTCGTCATAAAGTTACAGCTCAAAAGGTGTGTACCTACAATCTACCCATTCATATCTATGGCAGACATTGTTTTCGCACTGTGTGTATAATATTTTCTCTCCTGACTTATTGATCTACAGGCTGATTTCCTCCTCTTGGCTGGTTACTTTCTATGGATTGAAATCTTACAACTCACGATTCGATTCAGAATCTTGGGGTGATGATCCATCCATCCATCCATCTATCTTCTTCCGCTTATCCGAGTTCGGGTCGCGGGGGCAGCAGCTTAAGCAGGGAAGCCCAGACTTCCCTTTCCCCAGCCACTTCGTCCAGCTCCTCCCGGGGGATCCCGAGGCGTTCCCAGGCCAGCCGGGAGAGATAGTCTTCCCAGCGTGTCCTGGGTCTTCCCCGTGGCCTCCTACCGGTCGGACGTGCCCGAAACACCTTCCTAGGGAGGCGTTCGGGTGGCATCCTGACCAGATGCCCGAACCACCTCATCTGGCTCCTCTCGATGTGGAGGAGCAGCGGCTTTACTTTGAGCTCCCCCCGAATGACAGAGCTTCTCACCCTATCTCTAAGGGAGAGCCCCGCCACTCGGCGGAGGAAACTCATTTCGGCCGCTTATACCCGTGATCTTGTCCTTTCGGTCATGACCCAAAGCTCATGACCATAGGTGAGGATGGGAACGTAGATCGACCGGTAAATCGAGAGCTTTGCCTTCCGGCTCAGCTCCTTCTTCACCACAACGGATCGATACAGCGTCCGCATTACTGAAGACGCCGCACCGATCCGCCTGTCGATCTCACGATCCACTCTTCCCCCACTCGTGAACAAGACTCCGAGGTACTTGAACTCCTCCACTTGGGGCAAGATCTCCTCTCCAACCCGGAGATGGCACTCCACCCTTTTAAGGGAGAGAACCATGGACTCGGACTTGGAGGTGCTGATTCCCATCCCAGTCGCTTCACACTCGGCTGCGAACCGATCCAGTGAGAGCTGAAGATCTTGGCCGGAGGAAGCCATCAGGACCATATCATCTGCAAATAGCAGAGACCTAATCTTGCAGCCACCAAACCAGATCCCCTCAACGCCCTGACTGCGCCTAGAAATTCTGTCAATAAAGGTTATGAACAGAATCGGTGACAAAGGGCAGCCTTGGCGGAGTCCAACCCTCACTGGAAACGTGTCCGACTTACTGCCGGCAATGCGGACCAAGCTCTGACACTGATTATACAGGGAGCGAACTGCCACAATAAGACAGTCCGTTACCCCATACTCTCTGAGCACTCTCCACAGGACTTCCCGGGGTACACGGTCAAATGCCTTCTCCAAGTCCACAAAGCACATGTAGACTGGTTGGGCAAACTCCCATGCACCCTCAAGGACCCTGCCGAGAGTATAGAGCTGGTCCACAGTTCCACGACCAGGACGAAAACCACACTGTTCCTCCTGAATCCGAGGTTCGACTATCCGGCGTAGCCTCCTCTCCAGTACACCTGAATAGACCTTACCGGGAAGGCTGAGGAGTGTGATCCCACGATAGTTGGAACACACCCTCCGGTTCCCCTTCTTAAAGAGAGGAACCACCACCCCGGTCTTCCAATCCAGAGGTACCGCCCCCGATGTCCACGCGATGTTGCAGAGTCTTGTCAACCAAGACAGCCCCACAACATCCAGAGCCTTAAGGAACTCCGGGCGGATCTCATCCACCCCCGGGGCCTTGCCACCGAGGAGCTTTTTAACTACCTCGGCAACCTCAGCCCCAGAAATAGGAGAGCCCACCACAGATTCCCCAGGCCCTGCTTCCTTATAGGAAGACGTGCTGGTAGGATTGAGGAGGTCTTCGAAGTATTCCCTCCACCGATCCACAACATCCGCAGTCGAGGTCAGCAGAGCACTATCCCCACCATACACGGTGTTGACACTGCACTGCTTCCCCTTCCTGAGGCGGCGGATGGTGGTCCAGAATTGCTTCGAAGCCGTCCTGAAGTCTTTTTCCATGGCCTCCCCGAACTCCTCCCATGTCCGAGTTTTTGCCTCCGCGACCGCTGAAGCCGCACACCGCTTGGCCTGTCGGTACCTGTCTGCTGCCTCAGGAGTCCCATGAGCCAAAAGAACCCGATAGGACTCCTTCTTCAGCCTGACGGCATCCCTCACCGCCGGCGTCCACCAACGGGTTCTAGGATTACCGCCACGACAGGCACCAACTACCTTGCGGCCACAGCTCCAATCGGCCGCCTCGACAATAGAGGTACGAAACATTGTCCACTCGGACTCAATGTCCAGCACCTCCCTCGTGACATGTTCAAAGTTCTTCCAGAGGTGGGAATTGAAACTCTCTCTGACAGGAGACTCTGCCAGGCGTTCCCAGCAAACCCTCACAATGCGTTTGGGCCTGCCAGGTCTGTCCGGCATTCTCCCCCACCATCGCAGCCAACTCACCACCAGGTGGTGATCGGTAGAAAGCTCCGCCCCTCTCTTCACCCGAGTGTCCAAAACATGAGGCCGCAAATCCGATGACACAACTACAAAGTCGATCATGGAACTGCGGCCTAGGGTGTCCTGGTGCCAAGTGCACATATGGACACCCTTATGTTTGAACATGGTGTTTGTTATCGACAATCTGTGACGAGCACAAAAGTCCAATAACAGAACACCACTCGGGTTCAGATCCGGGCGGCCATTCTTCCCAATCACACCTCTCCAGGTTTCACTGTCGCTGCCAACATGAGCGTTGAAGTCCCCCAGTAGAACGAGGGAATCACCCGGGGGAGCACTCTCCAGTACTCCCTCGAGTGAATCCAAAAAGAGTGGGTACTCTGAGCTGCCGTTTGGCGCGTAAACGCAAACAACAGTCAGGACCCGTCCCCCCACCCGAAGGCGGAGGGAAGCTACCCTCTCGTCCACCGGGTTGAACTCCAACGTGCAGGCTTTGAGCCGAGGGGCAACAAGAATTGAAACCCCAGCCCGTCGCCTCTCACTGCCGGCAACGCCAGAGTGGAAGAGAGTCCAGCCCCTCTCAAGAGAAGTGGTTCCAGAGCCCTTGCTGTGCGTCGAAGTTAGTCCGACTATATCTAGCCGGAACTTCTCCACCTCGCGCACTAGCTCAGGCTCCTTCCCCCCCAGCAAAGTGACGTTCCACGTCCCAAGAGCCAGCTTATGTAGCCGAGGATCGGACCGCCAAGCGCCCTGCCCTCGGCTGCCGCCCAGCTCACACTGCACCCGACCTCTATGGCCCCTGCTATGGGTGGTGAGCCCATTGGAGGGGGGACCCACGTTGCCTCTTCGGGCTGTGCCCGGCCGGGCCCCATGGGGACAGGCCCGGCCACCAGGCGCTCGCCATCGTGCCCCACCTCCGGGCCTGGCTCCAGAGGGGGGCCCCGGTGACCCGCGTCCGGGCGAGGGAAATCTGGGTCCTTGGTTTGTGTTCTTCATCGAGGTCTTCGAGGTGAAGATTCGATTCAAAAATAATCTCGCTATATATTATTTGGTTTTATTCATTATTTGGTATACAAATGATAAGACCTCTTGGCTGCTGACAGATGACGTACACGTACATCGAGTAAGCGCAGAGATAACCTGAAAAAACATATTTATAAAATCTATCGATTTTTTTAAATTAGGAATCGATTTGGAATCAGTATAAATAAGAATCACGACTCGAATGTAAATTATTTGATTTTCAAATCATTTTCAACCCATATTCAGTTGAATACCGGTATGCTACAAAGACAACATATTTGATGTTCAAACTGATAACATTTTTTTTTTTTTTGCAAATAATCATTAACTTTAGAATTTGATGCCAGCAACACGTGACAAAGAAGTTGGGAAAGGTGGCAATAAACACTGATAAATTTGAGGAATGCTCATTAAACACTTATTTGGAACATCCCACAGGTGAACAGGCAAATTGGGAACAGGTGGGTGCCATGATTGGGTATAAAAGTAAATTCCATGAAATGCTCAGTCATTCACAAACAAGGATGGGGCGAGGGTCACCACTTGGTCAACAAATGTGTGAGCAAATTGTTGAACGGTTTAAGAAAAACCTTTCTCAACCAGCTATTGCAAGGAATTTAGGGATTTCACCATCTATGGTCTGTAAAATCATCAAAGGGTTCAGAGAATCTGGAGAAATCACTGCACGTAAGCAGCTAAGCCCATGACTTTCGATCCCTCAGGCTGTACTGCATCAACAAGCGACATCAGTGTGTAAAGGATATCACCACATGGGCTCAGGAACACTTCAGAAACCCACTGTCAGTAACAACAGTTGGTCGCTACATCTGTAAGTGCAAGTTAAAACTCTCCTATGCAAGGCGAAAACCGTTTATCAACAACACCCAGAAACGCCGTCGGCTTCGCTGGGCCTGAGCTCATCTAAGATGGACTGATACAAAGTGGAAAAGTGTTCTGTGGTCTGACGAGTCCACATTTCAAATTATTTTTGGAAACTGTGGACGTCGTGTCCTTCGGACCAAAGAGGAAAAGAACCATCTGGATTGTTATAGGCGCAAAGTTGAAAAGCCAGCATCTGTGATGGTATGGGGGTGTATTAGTGCCCAGGAAATGGGTAACTTACACATCTGTGAAGGTGCCATTAATGCTGAAAGGTACATACAGGTTTTGAAACAACATATGTTGCCATCCAAGCAACGTTACCATGGACGCCCCTGCTTATTTCAGCAAGACAATGCCAAGCCACGTGTTACATCAACGTGGCTTCATAGTAAAAGAGTGCGGGTACTAGACTGGCCTGCCTGTAGTCCAGACCTGTCTCCCATTGTAAATGTGTGGCGCATTATGAAGCCTAAAGTACCACAACTGAGACCTCCAGACTGTTGAACAACTTAAGCTGTACATCAAGCAAGAATGGGAAAGAATTCCACCTGAGAAGCGTAAAAAAATGTGTCTCCTCAGTTCCCAAACGTTTCTTGAGTGTTGTTAAAAGGAAAAGCCATGTAACACAGTGGTGAACATGCCATTTCCCAACTACTTTGGCATGTGTTGCAGCCATGAAATTCTAAGTTAATTATCATTTGCAAAAAAAAATAAAGTTTATGAGTTTGAACATCAAATATGTTGTCTTTGTAGTGCATTCAATTGAATATGGGTTGAAAAGGATTTGCAAATCATTGTATTACGTTTATATTTACATCTAACACAATTTCCCAACTCATATGGAAACAAGGTTTGTAGATGTAATCACTGTGGTCAATTGAATCGTATATAAAGAAGACAGAATGACATGTCAAGGTAATACATTTACATCTACTATAACTAAACCCTGTCTGAATAGAAACTGAAAGTAAAAGCCTTAATACAGTCGGCTTCTCTTTCTTCCCCTCAAAGTACTTGCTTTATTTTGTAATTCAAGTTATCATTACAAATATGTATTGTTGCATTTGAAACCATTGTATTGTTGATAATAGAGGTAATTATTTGTATTATTCATTGTCAATAGTGCTATTTCTATTGGTATTTGTATTGCTCCATTTGTAGTGTAATATTGCTCATTGTCATTTCCGTGTTATTAATATTTATTTCACTAACTGCTTCTTTGCTATCACTTTTCGTATCACCGATTGTATTTGCTGATGCTGTTCTGTTGTTGTGGTTGTTATTGTTATTGATGTTGTTGTTGTCTCTCTGTCTTATCCCCCCAATTTCCCCCTCTGCCTTCCCATGCCCTCCTGCTACGATCCGGCTGCACCAAACATTACTATAAATCCATTCAATAAAGTCAAATACAAATAAGGCAACTAGAGAAGTATCCCACACTTTTATTTTGTAAAGTAAATCTGTACAGCAAATATGGGCATCTACATCAACAATATGTTTTGCCTGAGGAGCTGGACAGGACAAAAAAAAAAGTAAAAGGGTTGTCTTATAAGACTTCAAAATTGTCAATTCATGCAAGACGTAGGAAATAATCGAAAAGATTAGCTATTGTGCTAACTCCGTTATATTTACATTGTTGCTCTATGTTGATGAATATGCATTGTCCTAATTCAAATAAATGAATAAATATCTGCCAAAAACAAAGACAGTGCAAAACACAGATTTTGAGATTATTAAACTGTTGAAAAAATGCAGAATGGCCTAATTGCAGCTTGATAGATTTATGGCTGGGACAACAATTAAAACACAAGCATTAGAGTGACTCATATTGAAAAATATGTCTTAAAAGGTAAGACTGTGCTAAGCAATCTAACGACCGTTGAATGCTTTTCACAACATAGCGTGCAATTGCATCTTTGTGTTGATTCCGTCCTGCAATTCTTAATTTAGGCTCCTTTCTGTTCCGTGTATTATCTCAGCCGTAATGGTCCTCACGGTTAGTAGGAAATAATCAAAACCTCCTTTCTCTCTTGCCGATATCCTTGCAAATTTCTAAACTTGGGATAACTTTGTTATTTAAAAAAATAGTGAAGGAAAAATGACACATCAAAAAGACTACAGACTGTTGTCTCTACAAAACAAAAACAACTCCTCAGCAAAACAAGCCAAGTCCAGACAGGAAAAAACCAACACTGCTGATGTTGTACCTTGTTGAAGTCTCCAAGACCAACAAGAGTTCTTAGTAACTGGTAATCTTCCGTGGCGTCTTATATTCAGGTCAATGTGGCACTTTGCAATTGTGGTTACATTTATCAATCTTGTAAAAAAAATTAAAAAAAAAAACAATACAAAAACTTGAGAATGAATCTCTTTCTTGTCGACTTATTGTATAGCGTGCGATCTGTCTGTGGCAAAGCTGTCAGCAGAGTTGATCAACCTTCCGGATTCAATCACTTCAGCCATTTTAGCATTCTGCTACATCTCATACGGTCTGAAACAAAAAACGTCTGTGATGTTGACGGTTGCCACGTACTGTCCCACTCTGCATGTTAATTGGGAACCATGAACCACTCCGTCCTCCTTTTTTCCAATGCTGCACGACTGCTCCCCGGAGAGAGGGACAAAAGAGCAAAGACGGGGAGGGACGGACGACATTGGGCAGAGTGTAATTAAGGAATGTGTGACAGAGGCGAAACTGGAGAGGGTGAAAAGTTCCTTTGGTGATGCTGAGCTCACAAACAACTCACGCAGAGTCAAGACGACAAGCAGAATGGCAAATGGGCCGTGCATGAACCCTGCAGTGTGTAATGAATTCTAATTTGTGGGCTCTAATGACTGTGCGACAAGATTCGTCTCATGAATTGCGCACCCTCGCTGTAGAAATGTGAGCGCCAGTGCTTGGCTTGCGAAATGCTGCATACAGCACGTCGTTTCATCTGTCAGCACATTCCAGTGGCGACTGGTTGTGCCAACGCGGGACAAGGTTCGCTTCAGAATACCACAGGCCCGAATGTCTGCAGATATTTAGAAGATGTCCACTGAGGATAAAGTGAAGACAGTGCATCCGACACGGCTTCTGCACTTCACGGTTTGACTTGTCACAATGACTCAAGCAATCTTTCATTCATTGTCTGACTTATCTAATAGCCTTCCCAGTTCATATTGCAGGCTACAATGTGATATCTACTAAAGAAAACCTATACGTATGCATGCACAACACCTCATACATCACTGGACATGGGGCCAATATCTCAGTTCCATGCAATTCATCTCTGTGGGTTTGTCTTGAATACAATTAAACGGCAATAACTCAAAAACTGCCATTTGCTGAGCCACAGTTTTTTTTTTTTAGATGGTTTGCACTCAGTGTCTGGAAAATATCCTGAATGAGTTCAGCTTTTAATGATACAAATGGAAATGGTAAAGTGAATATCTGCCAAAGTGTGTTTCCACCTCCACTGTGTTGGCTGCATAACAATGCACATACAGTCATGGAACAGGCTGCCAGCCCATGTCAGAAACGGTGACACCTATCTAACATTTAAAACTGCACTGAAACAGTGGTTGAAAACTAATCAGACATGCATGCACAATTAGATTATTCACTTGTTTTTTTTTGTTTGTGGTTTGTTTTATTTTGTTTGTTCATGGTCTGTGCTTATGGTATGTTTGTAATGTGTAATGTCTTGTGATGTACACTGTATTGCCAAAAGTATTTGGCCACCTGCCTTGACTCACATATGAACTTGAAGTGCCATCCCATTCCTAACCCATAGGGTTCAATATGATGTCAGTCCACCTTTTGCAGCTATGACAGCTTCAACTCTTCTGGGAAGGCTGTCCACAAGGTTGCGAAGTGTGTTTATAAGGAATTTTCCACCATTCTTCCAAAAGCGCATTGGTGAGGTCAAACACTGATGTTGGTCGAGAAGGCCTGGCTCTCAGTCTCCGTTCTAATTCATCCCAAAGGTGTTCTATCAGGTTCAGGTCAGGACTCTGTGCAGGCCAGTCAAGTTCATCCACACCAGACTCTGTCATCCATGTCTTTATGGACCTTGCTCTGTGCACTGGTGCACAGTCATGTTGGAAGAGGAGCCCGCTCTAAACTGTTCCCACAATGTAGGGAGCATGGAATTGTCCAAAATGTTTTGGTATCCTGGAGCATTCAAATATCCTTTCACTGGAACTAAGGGGCCAAGCCCAACTCCTGAAAAACAACACCACACTATAATTCCTCCTCCACCAAATTTCACACTCGGCACAATGCAGTCCGAAATGTACCGTTCTCCTGGCAACCCCCAAACCCAGACTCATCCTTCAGATTGCCAGATGGAAAATTGTGATTCATCACTCCAGAGAAGGCATCTCCACTGCTCGAGAGTCCAGTGGTGACGTGCTTTACACCACTGCATCCAACGCTTTGCATTGGACTTGGTGATGTATGGCTTCGATGCAGCTGCTTGGCCATGGAAAAACATTCCATGTGTGTACTGTACGTGGGCTAATTGGAAGTTTGAAGTTTGGAGCTCTGTAGCAACTGACAGTGCAGAAATTCGGCGACCTCCTTGCACTATGCGCTTCAGCATCCGCTGACCCCTCTCTGTCAGTTTACGTGGCCTACCACTTCATGGCTGAGTTGCTGTTGTTCCAAACTCTCCCATTTTCTCACAATAAAGCCAACAGTTAACTTTGGAATATTTAGGAGCGAGGACATTTCATGACTGGATTTGTTGCACAGGTGTCATCCTATGACAGTTCCACGCTGGAAATCAAATCACTGATGTTTGTAGAAACAGTCTCCATGCCTAAGTGCTTGATTTTATACACCTGTGGCCGGGTGAAGTGATTAGGACACCTGATGATCATCATTTGGATTGGTGGCCAAATACTTTTGGCAATATAGTGTATGTATTCTTTTGTATCATGACCTGTTGAATGTTTACTATATTAACCTGCCTCAGGACAACGGATGAAAATGAGCTATTGTGCTAACTCCGGCATATTTACATTGTTTCTCTATGTTGATGAATATGCATTTTCCTAATTCAAATAAATAAATAAATCTCTGCCAAAAACAAAGACAGTGCAAAACACAGATTTTGAGATTATTCAACTGTTGTAAAAATGCAGAATGGCCTAATTGTAGCTTGATAGATGTATGGCTGGGACAACAATTAAAGCACAAGCATTAGAGTGACTCATATTGAAAAATATGTCTTAAAGGTAAGACTGTGCTAAGCAATTTAACGGCCGTTGAATGCTTTTCACAACACAGCGTGCAATTGCATTTTTGTGTTGATTCCGTCCTGCAATTCTTAATTTAGGCTCCTTTCTGTTCTGTGTATTATCTCAGCCGTAATGGTCCTCGCGGTTAGAAGCGATAACTTGACAGAGGCGGGCCTTAATCCCCCCATCCCGTAACCTTCCCCTAATCTGCCTAGACAAAAAACAAATTGCTCTGCTCTCACGCAACCGTTTCAGGACTGAACCATGTTTTGTTTTTTATTACTGGGAATGAATCAGTTCTTGCAGTTTTAATATTTTTTCAAAACTGTCTTCATATGTGTTAGGATACGAGCACAGTAAGCGTATGACCCGCATATAAGACGCTAGACGGGCCATGTTAAGAGCTGCTTTTGGAAAAACATTTCAAAATCAAAGACTATAGGCCTGCTTTACTAAAGGTTTGCGTGTACTGAAACACGTGCAATGCTTATCTACTACTAAACGTGTGTAAAATGGATTGTGTCTGTTAAGTGAGCAGAATAACGCGTGCAATCCATTTTTGCGTCCATTTCTTCATTAATATGCAAGATATATGCTTATCAAAACGGTCACAATACTGGGTGGAGAAAAAGCTAATATGGAGTCATACCAAAGACTATTAAAATGGGACCCATTGCCTCCCTGCTTGGCACTCAGCATCAAGGGTTGGGATTGGGGGTTAAATCACCAAATTATTCCTGAGCGCGGCCACCGCTGCTGCTCACTGCTCCCCTCACCTCCCAGGGGGTGAACATGGGGATGGGTCAAATGCAGAGGATAATTTCACCACACCTAGTGTGTGTGTGACTATCGTTGGGACTTTAACTTTATTTAGCGCGTGTCAAAAGGACGTCTAAGACAGTTCCACACACGACCGCAGGATCAGTACTTGTGCTGCAAAGACAAACGCGAATCCTTCTTCGTACGTTTCTGTGTCAACATTTTGGACGATTGTAAATGAAAAAACATTAGACATATTGTCTATACAGCGACATCATTTTATAATTGTATGGGTGCTATAGGACTTCAGGGGCTGATTAAAACAAATTCAATTGGTGTCCTTTAGTAATTTTTTTATGACATTTTATTTTTCACATGGAATATGTATAATTAAAATACTTATTATATGAAAAAAATAAAAAATAAATGTGTCTAAGTATGCATTGTTTGCGTCTTAGGTGGAGTGACTGCAGGCTCCCACCAATGAGTGAACCTGCGGTGGTAAAAAACAAAAAACAAAAAACAAAAAACAAACTAAAAAGTGGTTTCAATGTAGATTCACTGCATCACTGCTTCTAAACTGCCCATACAAAGTGGTAGATGTCTCCTGCATTTTTGAAAACATAGCAAAATGCCACAGGTAGTGAAGTGAAGTGAATTATATTTATATAGCGCTTTTCTCTAGTGACTCAAAGCGCTTTACATAGTGAAACCCAATATCTAAGTTACATTTAAACCAGTGTGGGTGGCACTGGGAGCAGGTAGGTAAAGTGTCTTGCCCAAAGACACAACGGCAGTGACTAGGATGGCGGAAGCGAGAATCGAACCTGGAACCCTAAAGTTGCTGGCACGGCCACTCTACCAACCGAGCTATGCCTAGGTAGTAGTATGATAACATGACTGTGCAGTAAATGAGAGTGTCTGCATGGTGATGCCCCGTATGGTACACGCAGAATCGTCATTTAAATAAATAAGTTCGGTTAAAAAAACATGTGAGAGACTCACATTTTTGCAGTTAATTCTTAAAAACTTGAGAGTGCTGTCATGGAGATGATCTTTGACTAGCTTTTTGAAGACGGTCCTTTAAAACAGCAGGGTGCTCCTGTAACTCTGACAAAATAAATAGACCATTATCAAATGTCTACTGCAGGTTATTCGGCTCTTCAGAATACGGTATACAAAATAAGACTACTTGTCATACTTGCCAACCCTCCCGGATTTTCCGGGAGACTCCCAAAATTCAGCGCCTCTCTCGAAAACCTCCCGGGACAAATTTTCTCCCGAAAATCTCTCGAAATTCAGGCGGAGCTGGAGGCCACGCCCCCTCCAGGTTTATTGTTAGGCAGTTTCATTAACGTCCTCCCAGCACGGCAACAACACACAACAACAGCAGTCATGTTTTCGTCTACCGTAAAGCAGTTTGTCTGCCGTAAACAGCAATGTTGTGACACTCTTAAACAGGACAATACTGCCATCTACTGTACATGCATATGTGACATTAACATCTAGGGCTTTTAGAGAGTGCAGTGCACAACTGCGCACACAACAAGGAGACGAAGCAGAATGCATCATCAGAGAGGGTGTTCAGCATGGTTAGAAAAATAGTGACAGAGAATAGAACAAGGATGGACAATTCAACCCTTAACTCAACAATGAGTAGATGAGTGTTATGTGTGTGTATATGTGTAAATAAATGAACACTGAAATTCAAGTATTCTTCTATATATATATATGTATATATATATATATATATATATGAAATACTTGACTTGGGGAATTCTAGCTGTAAATATACTCCTCCCCTCTTAACGACGCCCCCCGCCCCACCCCCCGACCACGCCCCCCGCCACCCCAACCCCCCACCTCCCGAAATCGGAGGTCTCAAGGTTGCAAGTATGCTACTTGTGAAGGGAGAAGTATGGGCCCCCAGTCTTTAGCTTTCCAGAAATGTGACCCCCAAAATCCATCCATCCATTTTCTACCGCTTGTCCCTTTTGGGGTCGCTGGAGCCTCTCTCATATCCCTGCTATAGAGTGCACAGACTACAGTATTTACAATTGTGTGTTATACAGTCTGATGCAGTGTTGTCCCAATACCAATATTTTGGTACCAGTACCAAGATTATTTCGATAATTTCCGGTACATTTTAAAATAAAAGGGACCACAAAAATTGCATTATTGGCTTTATTTTAACAAAAAATCTTAGGGTACATTAAACATATGTTTCTTATTGCACGTTTGTCCTTAAATAAAATAGTGAACATGCAAGACAACTTGTCTTTTATTAGTAGGTAAGCAAAGAAAGGCTCCTAATTTAGTCTGCTGACATATGCAGTAACATATTGTGTCATTTATCATTCTATTATTTTGTCAACATTATTAAGGACAAGTGGTAGAAAATTAATTATTAGTCTACTTGTTCATTCACTGTTAATATCTGCTTACTATCTCTTTTAACATGTTCTATCTACACTTCTGTTAAAATGTAATAATCACTTATTCTTCTGTTGTTTGATACTTTACATTAGTTTTGGATGATACCACAAATTTGGGTATCAATCCTGTACCAAGTCGTTACAGGATCATACATTGGTCATATTCAAAGTCCTCATGTGTCCAGGGACATATCACCTGAGTTTATAAACATAATATAAGTTTTAAAAAAACAAAAGAAGATTTTGTGATGCCAAAAAATATTGAAGTATTCACAGTAGTATCGACTAGATACACTACTGAACTTGGTATCATTACAGTGGATGTTAGGTGTAGATCCACCAATGGCGTTTGTTTTCATTTTGACGCCGGTGAGCTACCGTGTGTAGTGGACCGAACCAGTACTTTTCAGAGGCGGTATAGCACCGAATATGATTCATTAGTATCGCGGTACTATACTAATACCGGTATATTGTACAACCCTAGTCTAACGACCTGTGGTAGCACTCCTTGCACTATGGATAAAACTGTGTTGCTGAAGGAGGGGGAATGGTGTGGCGCAGTTGGGAGAGTGGCCGTGCCAGCAACCTGAGGGTTCCTGGTTCAATCCCCACCTTCTACCAACCTAGTCATGTCCGTTGTGTCCTTGAGCAAGACACTTCACCCTTGCTCCTGATGGGTCATGGTTAGCAACTTTCATGGCAGCTCCCGCCATCAGTGTGTGAATGTGTGTGTGAATGGGTGAATGTGGAAATAGTGTCAAAGCGCTTTGAATACCTTGAAGGTAGAAAAGCGCTGTACAAGTACAGCCCATTTACCATTTTACATTTAAGGAGCTACTCAGGGCCTGATGTGTTAAATAATGCAATTTGTATTAAATATAATTAATCCTTGTGAAAAATATAAATATAAAACAATTATATTTTCTGTTTAACCATTAAAGGTAACATAAACTAGTAAGTAAGTATTATTTTTAGTAAGTATTAATTTATTGAGTATGTGATAGTCAGCTCCACATCATACATGTAGTACACAATATACATACATATCTCCATTGAAAAGTCTGGTGCTCAATGGCAAAATTATTATTTCACAAAAAAGAAAAGAAAATTGAATTAATAAAGTAAAATTAAACATATCTCAACTCCCACCTCCAAAGACATGCACCTGGGGATAGGTTGATTGGCAACACTAAATTGACCCTAGTGTGTGAATGTGAGTGTGAATGTTGTCTGTCTATCTGTGTTGGCCCTGTGATGAGGTGGTGACTTGTCCAGGGTGTACCCCGCCTTCCGCCCGAATGCAGCTGAGATAGGTTCCAGCGCCCCCCGCGACCCCGAAAGGGACAAGCGGTAGAAAATGGATGGATATCTCAAAAGGGTAATGGGAAGAAGTATAAACTTTTTGAATCCTCCTTTTTTTTCTTTTTTTTTTTTTTACACAGAGTTACTTTAACTAATATCCAGTTTCCTCTGAACCACATTTTGTCAAATTCATCTGGATCCACATAACTCCATTTGCCCAAAACAATGTGCTTACAATTCACAATATATCATCATAAGTAAGTCATAAGTCATTCATACTCATATTCAAAATGAGCCTAGACCTCACTATACCGAAACCAAAATATTAGATTTGTACAATTTCTTAAAATGCTCAATGTTTGAATTCATCACTCAGGCTGTTCCATATTTTCACCCCACAGACTGAGACACAAAAACGTTTCCTTGTACTAAGTGCTAAAGTGTGTTTATATTTTGCCGTTCCTTTGAGGTTATACCCCACATCCCTTTCTATGAATAAACTTTGAATATTTGCAGGCAATTGATAACTTCTTGCTTTAAACATGATAAGCCCTGTCAAATATTCTACTAAATCGGGAAATTTTAACAGTTTTGACCTTAAAAATAAGCTATTTGTGTGCTCCTTGAACCCCACATTATGGATCATTCTAAGTGCCCGTTTTTGTAAGATTGTTAAGGGATGTGTGTTGCTTTTATAATTATTTCCCCAAACTTTTGCACAGTAACTTAAGTAAGGATAAATAAGTGAATATTAGAGTTGCTGGAGGGATTTTCCATCTAGCTCTGGTCATGCTTTTGCCAGCACTCCAATGCTTCTTGATCATTTCAAATGAATATATTTAATATGTGCTTTCCAATTGATTTTTCATTCATTATTACACCGAGGAATTTACTTTGCTGAACTCGCTTAATGTTAATCCCTTCAATCATATTTATTGTGTATTTATCTTCTTTTTTCCCAAATAGAATTATATTTGTTTTCCTTAAATTTAGAGTCAACTTGTTCCTTTTGAACCATGTTTGCATTTTCATAATTTCTAAAGTGGTTGTACCACTAAGTCTATTCAAGATACGATCAGAAAAAAATATATTCATATCATCCGCAAATAAGACAAGCTTTGAGCATTTTGAGACATTACACACATCATTTATATATATATATATATATATATATATATATATATATATATATATATATATATATATATATATATATATATATATAAAACAACAACTTTGGACCCAAAACTGATCCAAAACTAGCCGATGGTGTTCTTGTTATAGTTTGGAAAATGTAACTTTGAGCCCCTTTTGGAAAAGTTATTTGGTTTGTTAGCATTCCATTTGTTGTCTGACAATGTTGTTTGTGTGGAGTGTACAACGTTTGTCTCATTGTGCGCAAAATATAATCCTACAAGACAATCCTTTGATATTTTCAAATGTATTCGTTGTGCAAAAATGTCAATTACAAGATCAATACCAGACGGGATGACCACAAAAGTGCATGAATACTAATCTAAAAAAGGCAGATAGGGACAATTGGGAGGGCGAGAGTAAGGAAATCGAGAGCGACAGATGCACCGCCAGGTTTCCACCTCTCAGCCGCCGCCATAATTTGCCTCGCGGTGCCCCTCGATCTTATCCGCCACTATGGTGTGCTTTAATCGGCCTTGGCAACTGTTTTAGCTTCTCACCGTGATGCCCTTGTCTTCTGGCTGCTTATTGGCGACTTCAATATAAAAGATGTTAAAAATAATCATCGGGTGAGGCCAGGTCGGATGCAGTCTGTGCAGTTTGCATGTCTGTGTCCACTGTAATCTAAAATCCCAGCAAGGTGAGTGTTTGTGTGTGGTTGCTCCACTTTCTCGATTGTAAAAGGGATGAGATGACCATCTGTTGTTCGCAGGGAGCTTGGAGGGGATTGGGCCGGGCAAATTGTTCCACTCCAAATTGCATTGGAACAGAGGTGGAACCCATCATCAAGGCAGGCAGTGGCATAGACGCTTACGCCTTTGATTCATGTCTCCTTCGCTGCAAGTTTGTAATGCTTCGTGATTTATTCTTCGTTAACTATTAAGAATTAAACATCGTACCCAACGGAGCTGCACACATCAATTAACCAAGCTAACAAAATGGGCCTTGCTGCAGTTCCCCTTTATTTTTTTAGAATGTTGCCTATCGTTCACAATCATTATGAGAGACAAGAATATACATGCTTTTTTTTTTTTTTAGGTTTGATAAAAAAAATACTTGGAAGATGTGGCTAATGGGAGTCACCATTGTAGCCTTCAAAGCCCTCAAAAAACATTAAAGCCCTCCATCAATGTTTTATATACACACTGCAAGTGTATATATAATGAAGTATCAGGCATGTTTATAACAATATGTAATGTTCAATATTTACCATATTCATGTAATTTTAATTATTGCCGAAACTTACTTCTTTTGCGCATTGATTCACATTTCCATAGCAGCACACGTCTGACTTCTGGCAACAACTTCTGTTTTTATTTCCGGATTCAAACAAAAGTGGCGTTCTAATCATGGCAGACTTGGTAACAGACAACGAAGACGACTATTTTTGGACAAGTAAGGATTCACAACCTTATCTTTTTGAAGCTGAAAAGACTGAGGATGAACTGCTGCTTATAGAAGCGAGCACGAACAAGACGGTGAAAAGTTGGAGCAGACGGAAGCCGAGAGAGTGAGGTTGGCGTGACTCGAAGCTGCATATGTGGAATTTGGAGACAAGCTTTTTTTACATAAATGGAGTGCTAACTCCAAATAAACCAGAAAAAAATGTCCCCGGCCAGCTGGACCAAACAGACAACTGTCCATTGAGTAAGTCAGTTTAATATCGATCATGATACATGCAGCACATCATGCGTGTATTATGACCAACAGCATGCGCTGTCTGGCTAGCTGTGTACAAACAAAACATGAAAAGTGGGCTAATACTTTACAGATACTACAATATGATTATTCATGTTTTTCGGTCAGTACAGATTGTTGTCCTATTGCAGTGATGTGCATCACGAACTCAAATGCGTTTCATGTTGACGTAGAATCTAGTTTATCTCTTGCCGTAGCTAGCTTTAACGGTTAATACGGTAGCACACCGATGTGTTGGTACGCTAGAAAAAGAGTTTGCCAGTGTTCGCTCTTACAATAACAATGTTGCTACAGCTCGGCTATTATTCGGGTTACGGAACGTAAATTAATTATTGGTGACGGTTTTTGAATGCATTTTTAAAGTGATTTAGAGGTTAAATTGATTGCTCCCATTAGCTGCATTGCTATCCACCAAAAACGAGCCGATTTTTACATGTTAGAATGCAAAAAAAAAATGATATACTTTGTAGTCTTGTCTTTCATAATGATTGTGAACAATAGGCAACATTCCAAAAAAAGCACAGTTCCCCTATAAATGCACATCACAAGTGGGCGATGCCTCAATTTTTGGTATCGTTTTGATACAAAGTAAATACTTGAGCAGATTTTCCTACACAAATACTTTTCACTTAACATTTTTTAAAAACATTGAATGATTTTGTAATTCCGCCTTCAATGTTTTTTATCCTGATTATAATCAGAGTAAAACGCTGGACAAAGATTTAATGCAAAAACAGTGTGTGAAACATTTAACAACCATCTAGAATATTGCAACAACAACATAGGCATTCCCTCATATTCATAATATTGTTTTAGCAAAATAAAGTCCATAGTGCGAAAAAACTACAATTGACTCTCATACAAATATTTAGATTTTTGCCATTGAAGCCTTTTTGTGTTCTAATTGAAAAATATAACCAACACAACAAAACACATTGG
The DNA here is from genome assembly GCF_033978685.3 of Nerophis lumbriciformis. Lineage (NCBI taxonomy): Eukaryota > Metazoa > Chordata > Actinopteri > Syngnathiformes > Syngnathidae > Nerophis > Nerophis lumbriciformis. Next base: position 29,929,891 of record NC_084554.2, on the reverse strand, counting down.
TAAAAACAAACAAAATAAAACACAAACCAAAAATAAAACTTGGGGAAAAAATCTCACTGCGCAATGCTGGATGGATATATTGTACATTTAAATCAATACCGACACTCAGCGGTATCAGTTTTCTAGTGCTTTTATGTATGTTCAAATGTGGGAATAAATAATAATAATAATGGATTAGATGTATATAGCAGAGAAGTGAGAACCCATCATTCACTCCACATTCACACTTTTAATGTAAATGTTTTTTAGTTAACACTCAGCTGTGCTGCCCAGTTATGTGTGTTTACATGTCTGTATCTAATTTAAAGGCACTACATTATATAGTAGTCTTTGCATGCAGTTGCAAATCTATGACGGTAGATGGCGGTAGTGTAGAGGCTATGATGTGTTTCCTTAGTCAGGAAGTAGTCTTTGCCAATAAGTTGAATGTGCCAGTCGTTTATTATGTTAAGCCCTACAACATGTTTAAACTGTAAGTATTGTATATAATACACACCAGTTGTTTGATTGTTGATTGAAATTTAGTGGTGTTGAAATGACCATATACAATTTCTAATGCTAATCAGGAGCACGCCTATGGCAAATTAAATGTAAATTAGCATTGAACGAGCGCATTATGAAAAGTGGTGCCTTACTGTATGTACTTTGGAGCTCCTTGTTCTTGCTTTGTTGGTATGGAAAATTGTAACATTGCCTAGAGGCAGTTCGGCTAAGTCCGTTCTGTGTGCTTGATACAGTGGTAAAGGGATTTAGATCTTGCATGAGAGGAAGATAATTTTGCAATTCAGTCTGTGAATTGATTCGTCACGTTTCATGTGTCAGGTAAACGGTGCCAAAAGGGGTCATATGAAGTCACTTCGGTGCCAAGTTTGAAATATGGCACCGTTTGAATTTATGTCAATTGGTACATGGTAGCTGGTACCTGGTAGTACTGACGGACTTCAGTCGGTATCTATAAAATGTATCGAATTTGGTACCCATCTCTAGCTAGCATTGATCTGATACTGATACTCCCCTTGGTATCGATCCACCCAGACTTAATGCACTTACCCAGCCAAGAAAAGCAATTGACTGATGCAAACAGTTGCCAAGTGGTTGATGGCGGTCATGAATTTCAACAAATTTTGCTCATATTTTATGTACATGTGTTTGTCAGTCCGCTAAAGGTGAGTACCAAATGTTATTTAAGATTATAAGAGAGTGTACTGTAGGGCTGTGAATCTTTGGGTGTCCTACGATTCGATTCAATATCGATTCTTGGGATCACGATTTGATTCAAAATAGATTTTTTTTGATTCAACGTGATTCTCGATTCAAAAACGATATTTTCCGGATTCAAAACTATTCTCTATTCATTCAATACATAGGATTTCAGCAGGATCTACCCCAGTCTGCTGACATGCAAGCAGAGTAGTAGATTTGTGTAAAAAGCTTTTATAATTGTAAAGGACAATGTTTTATCAACTGATTGCAATAATGTAAATTTGTTTGAACTATTAAATGAACCAAAAATATGACTTATTTTATCTTTGTGAAAATATTGGACACAGTGTGTTGTCAAGCTTATGAGATGTGATGCAAGTGTAAGCCACTGTGACACTATTGTTCTTTTTTTTTTTTTTTTTTTTTTTAAAAAGTCTAATGATAATGTCAATGAGGGATTTTTAATCACTGCTATGTTGAAATTGTAACTAATATTGATACTGTTGTTGATAATATTCATTTTTGTTTCACTACTTTTGGTTTGTTCTGTGTCATGTTTGTGTCTCCTCTCAATTGCTCTGTTTATTGCTGTTCTGAGTGTTGCTGGGTCAGGTTTGGTTTTGGAATTGGATTGCATTGTTATGGTATTGCTGTGTATTGTTTTGTTGGATTGATTAATTACAAAAATAAAAAATAAAAATAAAAATATTTAAAAAATTAAATAAATAAAAAAATTGATTTTTTAAAAATGAGAATCGATTCTGAATCGCACGACGTGAGAATCGTGATTCGAATTTGAATCGATTTTTCCCACACCCCTCGTGTACTAGTGAGCGCACTGAGCTGCCAAATGTTTGTTAAATCATTGAACATAAGACACACATAAGCTAACGGTCAAAGTTTGCTTTAAGACACAGAAGTAAACCATCATATCAGATATTTGTAATTAGATTTTTATCCCCCACACTTTGCACAGACAATAACCCCAAATAAATCAACACGTAGGGCTGTGGGGATACAGCTCATGAGGCATTGCATGCTGGCATGATTGGGAGGGAGGTGCAGGACGACGAAAGTGTGATATTTATTAAATTTTATTATGAACGAGTGGTGATCGGATTAAACACGATGAAGAATTAACAAGATAACGTGCAACGTTTTATGTCGCTTTAAATCTTTTAGACCCCTCGTGTCACATGGCAACGAGCAAAGCAGGACATCTGTGCGAGTGTTTGGTTTTGCTCTTATTCCGACAAACGCACACACACATTCACACCTCTCGTCAAAGGAAAAGGCACTGATGAGAAGGACATGTCACAACAGCAGAGTGGAGGACGCAGTAAACAAAGAGTCTTCAGAGAAAAAGCACGGCGGCGATAATGAAAGCAACAGGCAATGGAATTTACAGCAGCTTATTAAATGTGATTGAAATGTCAGTTAAATTAAGGCCTGGAACAACAATGGTGATACATCAGGTTATACAGGTCCTTGATGTTCATCATTGTTGGTGTGTACATGACTGGGGTTGTAAAAAGCCAATCAAAATGTAGACTGAAGACATTTTGGGCAGTCAAATACAAACTCCTTAGGTACAGATCCTCTCCAGCCGACATGTGCCAGACATGCAAGCTTAACTGGACTTAAGACGGTCTTATGAACTAAGCGAGTCACATGAATCTGCTCTTTGATCCGATTACTTAAACAGACACCTGAATTGCATCACCCCGATTTTACACTTCGTATTCTCATGACGGCAAACATATGATCAATACCAAGGCTCCAAAGTAAGGATGGACGCTTTGACCTGAAAAATTCACCTAATTATAACACACATTCAAATTTCCTTAGAAAGGGTTTGATTGAAAAAGACGGATTGTCTTATACGGCAGTTTTTTTCAACCTTATTTATAACCTAAGTCACATGTTTTTCATTGTAAAAAAATCCGGAGACACACCACCAGCAAAAAAACATTAAAAAAATTAAACTCAGTAGCCGATATTGACAGTAAAAAGTCGTTCTTGCAATTATTGTGTATGAATTTAAAGGCCTACTGAAACCCACTACTACCGACCACGCAGTCTGATAGTTTATATATCAATGATGAAATCTTAACATTGCAACACATGCCAATACGGCCGGGTTAGCTTACTAAAGTGCAATTTTAAATTAGCGCAAAATATCCTGCTGAAAACGTCTCGGTATGATGACGTCAGCGCGTGAAGTCACGGATTGTAGAGGACATTTTGGGACAGCATGGTGGCCAGCTATTAAAAGTCGTCTGTTTTCATCGCAAAATTCCACAGTATTCTGGACATCTGTGTTGGTGAATCTTTTGCAATTTGTTCAATGAACAATGGAGACAGCAAAGAAGAAAGCTGTAGGTGGGAAGCGGTGTATTGCGGCCGACTGCAGCAACACAAACACAGCCGGTGTTTCATTATTTACATTCCCGGAAGATGACAGTCAAGCTTTACCATTGGCCTGTGGAGAACTGGGACAACAGAGACTCTTACCAGGAGGACTTTGAGTTGGATGCGCAGACGCGGTACCGTGAGTACGCATGCAGCTGCAGCTTCCAAACATTTGATCGCTTGCCCGTACATGCGTGCTGCTATGTGCATGTCACGTACGTAACTTTGGGGACTTTGGGGAAATATATGTGCTGTATGAACTTTGGGGAGGTGAACAGTACTTTGGGCTGTGGGATTGATTGTGTTGTGCAGGTGTTTGAGTTGTATTGGCGGGTTATATGGACGGGAGGGGGGAGGTGTTTGTTATGCGGGATTAATTTGTGGCATATTAAATATAAGCCTGGTTGTGTTGTGGTTAATAGAGTATATACAGTATATGTCTTGTGTTTATTTACTGTTTTAGTCATTCCCAGCTGAATATCAGGTCCACCCACCTCTCACAGCATCTTCCCTATCTCAATCGCTTCCCTTCACTCTCACTTTCCTCATCCACAAAAATGTAATCCTCGCTCAAATTAATGGGGAAATCGTCGCTTTCTCGGTCCGAATCGCTCTCGCTGCTGGTGGCCATGATTGTAAACAATGTGCAGATGTGAGGATCTCCACAACCTGTGACGTCACGCTACTCGTCTGCTACTTCCGGTACAGGCAAGGCTTTTTTATCAGCGACCAAAAGTTGCAAACTTCATCGTCGATGTTCTCTACTAAATCCTTTCAGCAAAAATATGGCAATATCGCGAAATGATCAAGTATGACACATAGAATGGACCTGCTATCCCCGTTGAAATAAGAAAATCGCATTTCAGTAGGCCTTTAAACCATAACCAATATAGCTCTTGTCTCAAAGTAGGTGTACCGTGATGACCTGTCACATCACATCGCTTTTCCAGTGCATTCAAAAGCCTCACAACTCTAGGCAAGGTACACACACCTTATACTGATGGAAGTCACGTTAGTCCACAGCAAGGTTTCATACAAAGTTGTGTTTGTGTTGGACACTTCAGCTACAAGAAGTAAACACTTATATCGTAGTAATTAATAGGACACATCTGCATCACTTGATTCTCAGTTTGTTCCGACGATACAACTTGACATTTATTTTGCCTTGTATATCAGCTCATGTGTCCCCCATGCACATAGAGAGAATAAATTATTGGTAATTACACGTGGTGGTATGCATATTTGCCCTGCACTTGTTGCTGTGTGCCTCGCCTGAGGCCATATAGAAATGTTGACTTCCCACGTTTCTTCTTCCAAACACATATGCACTGGACAAGGTCAGAGGTCAGCTGTGTTTGATATTGCAAGGCCAAAGTATCTTGCGGGAAAAGCAGCACTCATTCCATGCACATGAGCCAAGGAGGAGGAAAGACAAAAAAAAAAACATCCTCATAAATATTGCATGAGTCAATGAGGAGGATGCGATGTAGATGCGCGGACGTCCTGGGAGATGTCGAGCAGATTAGTGGCTGCTTGCGGCAAAGGTAAACATGTTATTAGGTTCAATATGAATTCAGTGGTACCTTGTAGCAGCGGTTTAGGATGCATCTTAGATCCTGAATGTGTCCCATTCCCAATATGTTCTTGTATATGTCACTGTGTGCAGGGGCGGCCCTAGGCTTTTTTGTGGCTCCCTTTTGGTATTTAATATTACTCGAGCAACACATTCAGGGTTATAAAGCTGACTGCAGCCTAGTGAGTATTGTAATACTGTTTGCTCACCACAGCGCTCTTCAAGTTTGCTGCTTGTAAAGGTGAACATGTGGGAGTTATTTCATGACTAAAGGGCTTTTTTAATGTTAAATGTTTTTTAGGAAGTCGTAAATATATTTTTATGCTCTGGCTATAAAAATATTCGGTAACACTTCAGTATGGGGAACACATATTCACCATTAATTAGTAGCTTATTACCATTCAAGTTAGTAACATATTGGCTCTTAATTAGTCATTATTAAGTACTTATTAATGCCTTATTCTGAATGGCCTTATTATACAACCAGTAAGCCATTAACTAAGAGTCTTCCCTCAATAACCTCAGAATTATTGCTTATTAGTAACCCTAACCATAAACCTTATGAGTTCCCTTAGTGTCCAAATAACTCTAAATTAAGTCTTTGTTACTTTAATAAGAAACTAATTAATGGTGAATATGTTTCCCATACTAAAGTGTTACCAAATATTACATTTATAGTTAATAATTCCTATTTACTGTATTAATCTTAGCGACCAGAAGTAGATTTGGCTACGGGAGTGTCTGCATAAAAGAGACAGCCAACAAAAAGGTGGTTTGAGTACATTTATAATTAGATATTAAGAAATAATATATAATTATTCTACAAGTTACGTGAAAAAATGTCAATGTACTATATGGCACCGGAGGTGGGAAAAATTATCAATTCTCCGATGAATCAGGATTAGAACATGGCTGATTCATAAATCGATGGGCAAATGTCCAAACATTGATATTTATATACAGTACAGGCCACACCTTCTCATTCAATGAGTTGTCTTTATTTTTATGACTATTTACATTGTAGATTGTCACTGAAGGCATCAAAACTATGAATGAACACGTGGAGTTATGTACTTAACAGAAAAGGTGAACTCTCTGAAAAAACATTTTATATTCTAGTTTCTTCAAAATAGCCACCCTTTGCTTTGATTACTGCTTTGCACACTCTTGCCATTCTCTCGCTGAGCTTCAAGCACACCTGTGAAGTGAAAACCATTTCAGGTGACTACCTCTTGAAGCTCAGAGAGAATGCCAAGAGTGTGCGAAAAAGTAATCAGAGCAAAGGGTGGCTATTTTGAAGAAACTAGAATATTGACTTAGACTTCCTTTTATTGTCATTCAAATTTGAACTTTACAGTACAGATAAGAACAAAATGTTGTTGGTAGTGCAGGATAAAAGAGCAATAAGGTGCAGATATAAATAAATAGATTACTGAACAGATAAATATGTTGCACTTTTGCATATGAATCCACGTTTATGGATGTATGTTAGTTATATTGTCTTTATATTCCAGCGGGTTAATCCGTTTTTGGGGGGGAAGTGAGGAGATTATCATGATGCGTTCAAAAGTCTTATGGCCTGAGGGAAGAAGCTGTTACAGAACCTGAAGGTTCTGCTACGGAGGCTGCAGAACCTCTTTCTAGATAATACAAAACATGTTTTCAGTTATTTCACCTTTCTTTGTAAAGTACATAACTCCACATGTGTTCATTCATAGTTTTGATGCTTTCAATGACAATCTCCAATGTAAATAGTCATGAAAACCAAGAAAACACGAGAAGGTGTGTCCAAACTTTTGACCTGTACTGAATGTTAAAGGCCTACTGAAATGCGATTTTCTTATTTAAACGGGGATAGCAGGTCCATTCTATGTGTCAAACTTGATTATTTTGCGATATTGCCATATTTTTGCTCAAAGGATTTAGTAGAGAACATCGACGATAAAGTTTGCAACTTTTGGTCGCTGATAAAAAAGCCTTGCCTGTACCGGAAGTAGCAGACGAGTAGCGTGACGTCACAGGTTGTGGAGCTCCTCACATCTGCACATTGTTTACAATCATGGCCACCAGCAGCGAGAGTGATTCGGACCGAGAAAGCAACGATTTCCCCATTAATTTGAGTGAGGATGAAAGATTCGTGGATGAGGAAAGTGAGAGTCAAGGACTAGAGGGCAGAGGGAGCGATTCAGATAGGGAAGATGCTGTTAGAGGCGGGTGGGACCTGATATTCAGCTGGGGATGACTAAAACAGTAAATAAACACAAGACATATATATATACTCTATGAGCCACAACACAACCAGGCTTATATTTAATATGCCACAAATTAATCCCGCATAACAAACACCTCCCCCCCTCCCGTCCATATAACCCACCAATACAACTCAAACACCTGCACAACACACTCAATCCCACAGCCCAAAGTACCGTTCACCTCCCCAAAGTTCCTACAGCACATATATTTCCCCAAAGTCCCCAAAGTTACGTACATGACATGCACATAGCGGCACGCACGTACGGGCAAGAGATCAAATGTTTGGAACCGCAGCTGCATGCGTACTCACGCTACCGCGTCTGCGCATCCAACTCAAAGTCCTCCTGGTAAGAGTCTCTGTTGTCCCAGTTCTCCACAGGCCAATGGTAAAGCTTGACTGTCATCTTCAGGGAATGTAAACAATGAAACACCGGCTGTGTTTGTGTTGCTGCAGTCGGCCGCAATACACCGCTTCCCACCTACAGCTTTCTTCTTTGCTGTCTCCATTGTTCATTGAACAAATTGCAAAAGATTCACCAACACAGATGTCCAGAATACTGTGGAATTTTGCGATGAAAACAGACGACTTAATAGCTGGCCACCATGCTGTCCCAAAATGTCCTCCACAATCCGTGACGTCACGCGCTGACGTCATCATACCGAGACGTTTTCAGCAGGATATTTCGCGCAAAATTTAAAATTGCACTTTAGTAAGCTAACCCGGCCGTATTGGCATGTGTTGCAATGTTAAGATTTCATCATTGATATATAAACTATCAGACTGCGTGGTCGGTAGTAGTGGGTTTCAGTAGGCCTTTAAAGTAAGGCAGACGGTTCTGAAGCGCGACATAAATGGTGATGTTCTCTAAAATTTAGCTGTAGGTTTGGTTCCAACTAGAGATGTCCGATAATATCGGACTGCCGATTTTATCGGCCGATAAATGCTTCAAAATGTAATATCGGAAATTATCGGTATTGGCTTAAAAATTATCGGTATCGATTTTAAAAAAGTACAATTTATGACTTTTTAAAACGCCGCTGTGTACACGGACGTAGGGAGAAGTACAGAAAACCAAAAAACCTTAAAGACACTGCCTTTGCGTGCTGGCCCAGTCACATATTATCAATGCATCAACAGCCATACAGGTCACAATGAGGGTGGCCGTATAAACAAGCCATTATCGGACATCTCTAGTTCTAACCAACCGTGGGTGCGCCATTAGCTAATGTTCTTTTAACGCCAAATGTTAGCTTGACATAGAGAATCACGTATATGAAAAACAAACAGAACGACTAAATTTACATCTACACTTAATTTCAATCTAATATGATCAATAGTCACGTGTTTATATTCCAGAGAATGTTCAAAGTTTATATGAAAGGGTAAAAAAATATGTTTGACGGATACAGAGGGAAATAATTGTTGGATATCTCTCATATCTCCTATCACAATGAAAACTAATCAGACATGCACACACAATTAGATTATTTACTTGTTTTTTTTTGTTTGTTGTTTGTTCTATTTTTTTGTCTACGGTCTGTGCTTATGGTATGCTTGTAATGTGTAATGTCTTGTGATATATGTAGTCTTTTGTATCATGACCTGTTGAATGTTTACTGTATTAACCTGCCTTAGGACAACAGATTAAAATCAGCTATTGTGCCAACTCCGGCATATTTACATTGTTGCTCTATGTTGATGAATATGCATTGTCATAATTCAAATAAATAAATAAATAAGCCTATTCAAAACTGCTATGTTGCTTCTGTAGGAATTGAAAAGTAAACAAAACACAATAAATGGGCAAAAACTTTGAAAAAAAAAAAGATATTTAGACATTATACTTTTAAGGTTTGGTTACAATAAAAACTTAAATAGTACGGTCGTTTTAGGAACCCCATCGAACATCTGTCACAATGATGTTCGATGGGGTTTATTATCTCTACAGGTTTTTGAATGCACGCGGACATGTTGACTCACCGTTGAACACAAATTTAGCATAAACAAAGTATATTTTTATCCATGAGGTGATTCAGTCCAAGTAGAAACAAGCAAACACCTGCAAAGCATAACGACCACGTTGATGATCAGCTACTGAAGTGACCTGTTGCCGTAATCATGTGGCTGCCCCTATGTCATGTCCCTAAACAATCTTTTAAGTCCATTCTGAACGTTTTTCTTGCTGAAATTGTGAACTTCAGTATTTACCTTAAATATGAGTAAAAAAAAAAAAGGGAATCCAATTTGTGACATTTAAGAAAAGATATTCTATTATTACCCATTGACTTGAATATTTGTATGCCGGTGCACGTATGCCAAGAGCGTGTGTTAGTGTGAATGCTAATGACAACAAGTTATCTAGCCGCACATCTTCTCCCGCTGCTACACGTCTTGTACATTATGGCTCCTCAAGGCATTTTCTTTTAAAATATTGATTAGCGTGATCAATGTTGTCTCAGTTGGGATCAAAATCGCTATCTGAGCGGTGCCAATTAAATGGGAATACAACCATGGCACTTTAGCAGTTTACGACAGAGACTTGCTATAATGTATATGTCAATTTTCAATTTAACCTCCAAACTTCGGATTCAATCGGAAGGCGATGCAAGATTTGATTCACATTGCTCTGTGCAGTCATTCCTCTTCACGAGGCGTTTGCATGTGATGGTTTGCCACATTTATTTTCCATAGATATGATCGCTACAGTACATTGTCCCGTCACTATAACTGCTGACTCAGCTCCTCTTTTGTTGTACATGATGCTGTATCTCTTGGCTGACATTAATGCACCTGTGAGCGGTTTTTAACCTTATCGATCTCCGTGTGCTCTTAAGGTCAACTGGAAAATCTCCCACAGTGTTTCTGACCTCACCCGAAGAGCTTACACAATGTCCTACAAAGCGCGTATGTCAGACTCAAAGTAAGCTGCAGCAAACAGTAATAGTCCATAAACCTCCACACTACAGTAGGTCTCGCCCCCTTTACTCTCCTCCCTAAAGACTCACCAGTCTGCAATAAAAAATACAACTGATGTCTAATGTTTATCAAATGTCATGCAAGTAAATTTATAGTCATTCTATACAAAAATTGTTTATATATTTGGGTGTCTGGGACAGATAATTGGATTTATTATTACGTTTATGTGGTTTACATTTACTGTTTATACTCCAATTATTGGCTTTATTCCATTAACTGCAGGGTCTGTGGTCACCGGTTGTGTGGTCGGCAAAAGCAAATAACCGCCGGGGTTATGTTTGTTGTGTTTGTTGTAGTGTTGTCCCGATGCCAATATTTTGGTACCGGTATCAAAATGTATTTTGATACTTTTCATTACTTTGATACTTTTCTAAATAAAGGGGACCACAAAAAATAGCATTATTGGATTTATTTTACCAAAAAATCAATAGTACATTAAACATATGTTTCTTATTGCAAGTCTGTCCTTAAATAAAATAGTGAACATACAAGACAACTTGTCTTTTAGTCGTAAGTAAGCAAACAAAGGCTACTAATTGTCTGCTGACATATGGAGTAACATATTGTGTAATTTTCCATTCTATTATATTGTCAAAAATATTAAGTACAAGTGGTAAAAAATGAATTATTAATCTACTTGTTAATTTACTGTTAATATCTGCTTATTTTCTCTTTTAACATGTTCTATCTACACTTCTGTTAATATGTAATAATCACTTATTATTCTGTTGTTTGATACTTTACATTAGTTTTGGATTATACCACAAATTTGGGTATCAATTCGATACCAAGTCGTTACGGGATCTCACATTAGTCATATTCCAAGTCCTCATGTGTCCAGGGACATATTTCCTGAGTTTATAAACATAATATACATTTTTTTTAAAACAAAAGAATGTGATGCTAAAAAATATTGATGTAATTTTGATTGATTGATTGAGACTTTTATTAGTAGGTTGCACAGTGAAGTACATATTCCGTACAATTGACCACTAAATGGTAACACTCGAATAAGTTTTTCAACTTGTTTAAGTCGGGGTCCACTTAAATTGATTCATGATACAGATATATACTATCATATATACTATCATCATAATACAGTCATCACACAAGATAATCATCAGGGTGAGAGAGAGAGAGAGAGAGAGAGAGAGAGAGAGAGAGAGAGAGAGAGAGAGAGAGAGAGAGAGAGAGAGAGAGAGAGAGAGAGAGAGAGAGAGAGAAATCAGAAGGCATAAGAAAAATATCTGCATTTGATTGTTTAAATTTGATTATTAACAATCCCGGGAGGGTGTTAGTTTACGGTTGAAGTTGCCTGGAGGTGTACTTTTATTGTGGTTTTGAAGGAGGATAGAGATGCCCTTTCTTTTATACCTGTTGGGAGCGCATTCCACATTGATGTGGCATAGAAAGAGAATTGATTGATTGATTGATTGATTGATTGATTGATTGAGACTTTTATTAGTAGGTTGCACAGTGAAGTACATATTCCGTACAATTGACCACTAAATGGTAACACCCGAATACGTTTTTCAGGGCGGCGTGGCGCAGTGGAAGAGTGTCCGTGCGCGACCCGAGGGTCGCTTGTTCAATCCCCACCTAGTACCAACCTCGTCATGTCCGTTGTGTCCTGAGCAAGACACTTCACCCTTGCTCCTGATGGGTGCTGGTTAGCGCCTTGCATGGCAGCTCCCTCCATCAGTGTGTGAATGTGTGTGAATGGGTAAATGTGGAAGTAGTGTCAAAGCGCTTTGAGTACCTTGAAGGTAGAAAAGCGCTATACAAGTACAACCCATTTATCATTTATTTATAACTTGTTTAAGTCGGGGTCCAATGAATGAGTTACGACCTTTGTTAGATCGGAATCTGGGTTTAACGTGGTTAGTGGAGCTCCCCCTGGTGTTGTGGTTATGGCGGTAATTTACGTTAAGGAAGTAGTTTGACATGTACATCGGTATCAGGGAGGTGTAGCGGATTTTATAGACTAGGCTCAGTGCAAGGCTCTGTCCTCCACCCTGAGCCAGCCCACTTTGGAGAAGTGGGTAGGAGTGAGGTGGGATCTGGGGTGGAGGTCTTGAAGTAATCATAGTAGTATCAACTAGATACGCTACTGTACTTGGTATCATTACAGTGGATGTTAGGTATAGATCCACCAATGGCGTGTGTTTATATTTTGACGCCGGTGAGCTACGGTATGTAGTGAAGCATGTTTAGCTATTCCTCGTCCTGCAGGGATGATACTTGTAAGAAACGTATTTTATTTGTCGCCATGGAGGCGAGGATTAGTGATTTAGAAGTAGCTAAAATACTGCAGACTGTGGCTGGACTTTAACCGCTAGCTAGCTAGCCATGTCTTAAAACACCTCTTCCTGAGGGCGTTTCAGTGTCATAGCATCACCTTTATCGTCGTTTAAGCCAAAATGCGTCCGTTCTCCCTTTTCTGTCTACACACTGTGTCTGCTTGTAAGTACTCCGTGATTGTGCGCTGCCGAACATGTTCGTCTGCTCGTAAACCAGCAATGTCATGACGTGACGACGACGGGAGAAGGAGGGAGGTGGGTTACCAGTACTTTTTAGAGGCGGTATAGTACCGAATATTATTCATTAATATCGCGGCACTATACTAATACTGGTATATTGTACAACCCTAGTTTGTTGTTATGTTTGTTTGTTATAGAGTACTGTATAACACCTTATATGGTGTTCAAAGTGTACAAACTTTTAATAAAATATGGACTTCTGTCGAGGCTGCAATCCATTATTCATGTTCCCATTGTTTATGTTGGAATTTGCTTCACTATACAAACGAAATAGCTTTCTTTTACACGTTTTCATGCACACAAAATCGTTATTAAATATGAGTTTTTCGGTATCTGAAATGACAGCCTTTCTCCAATTATTGCCTGCTTCAAAATAACCATTGCATTCCTTCTTGCATTGTAAATGGAAGCATTTTTTCAATGTTAAACTTCTGATTGACTTCACTGTTTTCTCTGGTAGTGAAAGTCCAGCGCAAGTGCGAAAGGGTAAACATGCTCAGGTCAGGAGAGACACAGGTACAAACAAGGGAGCAACAGGTTAATGCCCTCCAGCTGTTCTGCAGGCAATGAAAGCATATGACGCCTTGAAAAGTTGATGTACTTCTAAACTAAACAACTTCTGCTGACGTACGAGCCATCTGTCGGTAATATACGACCACCTCATAGGATATGCTGTGATTCACTGGAAGCAGATATGATGATGTCCTGCAGGGCAAAGCCCCTCAATAACCGGTCCAACTCTAATGCCTCTTTTTTTTCTTTTTTTACCCTTGTATTTTCGTTGGCGGTGACACAACAGAAGCCTTTATGGATGAAATAGTCTCATATCTATCCTTGCCCTTATTTATAAAAAGTGCCAAGTAGAATCCCCATGAGGAGAAACTAACAAATAGTTTTTGGTTAGGTAAAATTCATAATTTACCAAAGATAGAATAAGTAATGTCCTGGTTCAAAAAGGCAAAGACAGCCTCTGATGGTTCCAGCGAGGATTATCATTATTATTAACTACTCATTCTGCTCATCTCGCGCTACCCCTTTAAGCAGCACGGGAGCGATAAGAAAATTAGAACTAAGACTTTGTGCATTAATTTCATCGGAAATGATAAGATAACCTCTGAACTTGGCAGCTTTCATCAGCGGTGGATTTAACAGGGCCATAACCTCAAAGACGGAAACAAGCTGTACAGTGAAGAGTTTTTTTAAATGATCTACATTAGTAGACTATTTTTTTTTAGACTTCAAAAACCAAGTCAAATACATGACAGCAAAGTACTCTCGTATTTTTAAGGACCTCATACGAAAACACTTGTCAAAGATTCTCTATTTGACACATCCCTTCTGCTGTTTTTAAGGACCAAATACAAAAACAATGTGTCAAAGATCCTCTATTTGAAAAAAAAAGCCTTTCCTGTTTTTTTAAGGACCTCATACAACAAAACTTGTCAAAGAGCTTCTCTTTGACATAAACCATTTGCTAACTACTTCAAACAAAAACACTTGTCAAAGATTATTTATTTGACCTAACCCTTCTGCAGGATCTAAAACAAACTTTTTCAAAAATCCTCCATTTTAACAGAACCCCTCTGCTATGTTTAAGGACCTGCTGCAAATTAATAGTATAGATCATTCATAAAACTGCAATGGTCTGTAGGTCAAAGTCAAAGAGTGTCTATAAAACAGGAGCACACACTTATTAAAGACCACACTGAAAAAAAACTGCAATTCAAATATTTGGTCAATGACACAACCCCTCTGCAGTTTTTAAGGTCTTCATAGAAAAAAAAAAACGTGTCAAAGATCTTCTATACCCCTCGGCTATTTTTAACTACCTCACAAAAAAACAACAACTGTCAAGATTCTCTGTTCGACATAACCCCTCTGCAGTTTTTAAGGACCAAATACAAAACAAATTGTCAAAGATTCCTTATTTGACAGAACGCCTCAGATACTTTTAAGGACTTACTGCTATATAATAGCCATAGATAATTTATAAAACAGCATTGGTCTAGCAACTTTGTTGTAGGTCTTTAAAAACAGCAGTCAAAGATTGTCTATAAAAAAAGGAGCACAACCTTGTTAAAGAGCACACTGAAAAACATGCATTTCAAAGAGTTTTTTTTATGACAGAACCACTCGGCTGTTTAAGGACTTCCTGCTAAAGTGCTAGTTATAGATACTCAATATGATAAAGGTCTATGTTGCTTTTTGGAAAGCGGGAGGTGGCAGTAGTGGAGCAGTATAAGTACCTGGGAGTCCATTTGAACAGATGACTGGACTGGAAGGACAACTGCAAAGCTGTTTACAAGAAGGGCATGAGCAGACTCTTTTTCCTGAAGAAGCTTAGGTCCTTTAATGTGTGCAGCAAGCTGTTGGAGATATTTTATCAGTCTGTTGTGGCCAGTAGTGATGGGATCGGCAGTTCTTTTGACTGTACTGAATCACTAGAATCAGTTCCTTAAATGTATTCTTTCAAAAAATTCGTTCACCGAATCACCCCCCACCCCCCCAAAAAAAAAAGGAGGGAGGGGGTGTGCGTAGTACAGTACAGTGCTAGTGATGGGATCGGCAGTTCTTTTGACTGTACAGAATCACTAGAATCAGTTCCTTAAATTTATTCTTTCAAAAAATTAGTTCACCGAATCACCCCCCCCCTAAAAAAAAAGGAGGGGGGGGGCGTGCGTAGTACAGTACAGTGCAGACATTCGCGGGAGAAGCAGCAAAAAGGGTGAACGCGAGTCCCTACACAGCTCTGTGCATGCAGTACACCAGGCAGTGAGTGACACAGTCAGCACAGTTCAGTACGTGAACGTGAATCACTTCTGCAGCAGCAGTTCTGTGTGCAGGTCGGCGAATCACCGAATCACTTCTGCAGCAGCAGTTCTGTGTGCAGGTCGGCGAATCACCGAATCACTTGTGCAGTACCAGTTCTGTGCGCAGGTCGGCGAATCACCGAATCACTTGTGCAGTAGCAGTTCTGTGCGCAGGTCGGCGAATCACCGAATCACTTGTGCAGTAGCAGCTACAGTTCTGTGGGCCAGAGGGCGACAGACGTGAATCGCTCTCTGCCCTGACAGACTCCCCTTGACGTTCGCAAATTAACAGACATTGCAGCTGTAGAGATTCCGTTACTTTTAAAAACACTGTGCGTTTCCGGCCTGTCCAATAAACAAAATGTGACTAAATGTCTTGGTTGTTAAATATGTTTTATTGCACTGAAATGAAAATAAGAAATAAATAAAAGTGGGAAATAAAAAAAATAGTAATAGCCTACTAAAATGCTTGCAATCAACAGTTAAATAAATAGGCCTCGTTTGTTTAGTGCAAAAACAAATATTAAATTAAGAAACGCTTAATAAATGCCAACATAAAAACTAAATGTTCTGTAGCAAAGAAAATGTAAACTTAAATATGCAAACAAAAAGAAAATAAATACCTTCAAAATAAAACAAATAAATTAAGAGCCAGAAATGCCAACATAAAAACTAAATGTTCTGTAGCCTACGTTTAAAAATATAACAAAGAAAATATTAACTTAAATGTGCAAACAAAAAGAAAATAAATAGGCTACCTTAAATAAAACAAAACAAATATTAAACCAAGTGCCAGAAAAGCCAACATTAAAACTAAAATTTCTGTAGCTTACATTTAAAAATATAAAAATGGAAATATCAACTTAAATATGCAATAAAAAAGAAAATAAATAGCTTAAATAATATAAAAATCAAGATAAATAATAGCCCATGTACATGTACATACATTAGTTATTATTTTTATTTTAAATCTTCTCAAACAGCCTGCCCTACACTTTACCCCCCGCCCCTCCCCCTCGCGTCGCTGCTGCTCAGCCTTGCCCTGCACTGACTTTCTTTCTGTCTCCTCTACTCTCATAACTTTATGTGTTGAGATAATGTGTGTGTTTGTTTTCATGTGGCTTGAGTCAACATTAGCCGTTAGCTTGGAGAATGAATGGAGAGTGGATGCCAATGGCATGAAACATATCCCCGCAACGGGAGGAGAATCACCCGCGGCATTGGGGCAAGCAGAGCAGAGAGCGAGAGCGTTGTCGTTCACTGAGTGATTCATGTCGTTAATCCGCGGTGAAAGAATGCGCCAGTTCCACTCATACCGGCATGGTCGCGGCGGAGCTCAACTGAACTGAGAAAGGAACAAATCAGTTCATGAAGTGATTCGGTTCAGTACGTTCACTCAAAAAATTTGTTCGTTCGAACGAATCGTTCGCGAACGACACAACATTAGTGGCCAGTGCCCTGTACTTTGCAGTGGTTGGTTGGGGGAGCAGCACCAGCAAAAGGGACTCAAACCGGATTGATAAACTGATCCGGAAAGCCGGCCAAACTATTGGCACGTAGTTGGAGGCGTTTGTGTCAGTGAGGGACAGGAGGACACTGGACAAACTGCTGGCCATCATGGACAATCCTGCCCACCCACTCCACCTGACAATTAAGGGACATCGGAGCTCATACTCCAACAGGCTCCTCCAGCTTCCTTCCCGCACTGTGCGATTCAAGAACTCCTTCATTCCGCACTCCATCCAGCTGTATAATCACTCGCCATACAGCAATAGATGATATCTGCCTATTACCTGACACGTTAGCTACTTCTCTTTGTTTTTAATGTCTATTTTCTACTAGATCTACTCTCTATTTTTTGCTGCTGCTGTCACATATACTGTATACTGTATACTGTAATATTGTACATGGTCATTGGTATATATTGTATATATGTTATAGACATAATATAATATATCTGTATATATAATATTCTGTACACATATGTATATATTCGTATATATGTTAGATTTTTTTATCGCTATATTAGTCTATTTATACCTGCATTGTCCTTTCCATCCTTACACTTTCCATCATTGTAACTGAGCTACTGTGTTGAACAATTTCCCTTGTGGATCATTAAAGTTTGTCTAAGTCTAAGTCACTTTTTGGAAACACTCCGAATGCAATTCCTTCTCTAGTTTTGCGTTCTACTTTTTTTGAAGCTTTATTATACAGTGGTCATCTCTATTTGCAAGTGAAGTGAAGTGAATTACATTTATATAGCGCTTTTTCTCAAGTGACTCAAAGCGCTTTACATTGTGAAACCCAATATCTAAGTTACATTTAAACCAGTGTGGGTGGCACTGGGAGCAGGTGGGTAAAGTGTCTTGCCCAAGGACACAACGGCAGTGACTAGGATGGCGGCGGCGATCGAACCTGCAACCCTCAAGTTGCTGGCACGGCCGCTCAACCAACCGAGCTATACCGCCCATGAAGTGTTGCTTACTGTCTGTAAAGTTTGTTTTATGAGGGCAACAATTCTCCCTCAGAAGGAATGTATTCACTTCACATGCTTTTCTACAGACACTGTCAACACAAATGACACAATGAGGCCCTGTTGACCAATGCTAATTGACAGAAACCCAAGAAAAGATGATGAAAGAGTCCGTCAAAGACTTGAAAATTAAAATTGAAGCATGCTTTGAATTAAAGAGTAGACTTCAATGGAACTGACTGCAGTAAACAGTTTTACCATTCCTTTCTCTTCAAAGTGGCTCTCCACTATTTCATGGCCATCATCCAACACATACTCCCTACTTCTTCACAGCCTTTCAGTCACACTCCTTCTCCTACTCCTCCTCCTCTCTCCAATGTGGTCCTACTTACTGTACACGCTGGGTCCCTCATTTTTCTTTGCTTCAAACCGCTCGTTCAAAGGGGAGCTCAAATTGGAGCCCTGACGACAGTTAAACACAACATGTGCCTGCATGTGTGCTGGCATCATTATGGAACAATGTACAGTATGCCTCGAGATTACTGCTTGTCCCGAAAATGCAATTCTACTAGGGCTGCAGTTATCGGTTGTTTTAGTAATCTATCAACTAATTGGTTCGATTGATGGAGCAATTAGATAAAACACACTTTACAGCCCCATGTGTATTTTAGGGTAAACACGTTTTTTTTTCCAGCTAACCATAACCTTTTTTCATTGTTTTCTAATAAATGTGTCATCAACCTTCAAATTACAAGAACATTTGTGCATTAATAAAATGAATACATAAAAGACCAGGCACCACCGCTATCGTGCGTGCTTTATTGCAGTGGCCATGCGGAAACTGTGGCCGCGCATTTAATGTTCCGGGTTCTCAATGCGGTCTGGATTTTATCAATTGTTATTAGTTACACTTATTAACTGGTTAATTGAATCAACAAAATATTAATTAAAGCTTTTTTTATTTTATCAAATGAATCAATTTAATTGTTGTAGCCCGGAAATGTACCATCAACTAAAACCTATAATTAGGCCTGTATATTACTGAATTTGGTAACACTGTAGTATGGGGAACATATACTAAGTAACAAAGACTTAATTTAGAGTTATTTGGACACTAGGTGAACATACTCTAAATACCCTAACCCTGACCTAATTGAGAAAAGACTCTTAGTTAATGGCTTGTTGATTGTATAATAATAAGGCCATGCAGAATAAGGCATTAATAAGTACTTAATAATGACTAATAAAGAGCCAATATGTTACTAACTTGCATGTTAATAAGCAACTAATTAATGGTGAATATGTTCCCCATACTAAAGTGTTACCCTGAATTGTATTTGATGTACAGTAATGTCCCAAATGATTGCCCACAAACGATATAATCACCATTAGAGATGTCCAATAATATCGGCCTGCCGATATTATCGGCCGATAAATGCGTTAAAATGTAATATCGGAAATTATTGGTATCGGTTTTTTTTTTATTATCGGTAATGTTTTTTTTTTTTTAAATTTAAATCAACATAAAAAAAACACAAGATACACTTACAATTAGTGGGTTTTTTATTCAAGAAAATGTTTTTAATTTATTTATCTTTTTTATTTTATTATTTTTTTTTTTTTAAATAGTACCTTATCTTCACCATACCTGGTCGTCCAAATTAGGCATAATAATGTGTTAATTCCACGACTGTATATATCGGTTGATATCGGTATCGGTAATTAAAGAGTTGGACAATATCGGATTATCAGATATCGGCAAAAAGCCATTATCGGACATCCCTAATCACCATATTGATTGCCGAGCGCGGCCACCGCTGCAGCTCACTGCTCCCCTCACCGCACAGGGGGTGAATGAAGGGGATAGGTCAAATGCAGAGGATAATTTCACCACGCCGAGTGTGTGTGTGACTATCATTGGTACTTTAACTTTAAATTGCATTATACAATTAACCCCTTCAAATGCAACACAAATATTTGTTAGTAGTATTTTTACCATTGAAGTTCGAAGGTCAAGAGTTTTTGTTTGTCCAAAATAAGTAAACATCAATAAAATTACTCAATCTCTGTTAAATCAAATCAACTAACTTTCAAAAATATTGAACATCTTGAAGTTTTTCCTTTGCCATAACTTAGCAACAAATGTTAAACGCTTGTTCGTCCGTGTTGATGGGCGAGTCTTGCTCACTTGGTAAACCAAAATATTCCCACAATAAGACATATGGCTTTGCAATCATCTTTTTTCCCCCTAATATTTGTCACCTTGCTTTTCACCGGCTCTGTTGCTGTCATAAGATAGCAGTCCAGCCTCCATTCGCGGTGGATGACTGACAAGAGGGTTCACTCCCTTCATTTAATTCCGCTATCGATGTGGAGAGTGATGCACAGAGTGAACCCTCTTGCTCCCAGTTTGGAAGCAGCAGACGAAGAAAACACGGCAAAATGATCAAGTTAATTTTCATTAATCCTTTGATTAATTAAATTATCGATTTGTGGCCCAGGCCGATATACAATCTGATCTAATAATCATGTTCAAGAGCTAGCTCACTTAAAAACAAAGATTGTGGAAATTGTTACTTGTCAATACTATAGAAATAAAACTGGGATTTGTCACTCATTTGCCCTTTCGGAGGTGTGTTTGGGATTGTTATGATTTTTTTTTAAAAGACTACTGCCCATTTTCTCCTTTTGAATGTTACAGTGCAGATTGTAATTCATGCTTTTCTTTGTGAACCGGCGCTCCCCTCTGCCGGCTGCACGCGGCCACCTTCAATGTTCGATTTCATGACACTCGGGCGTATTTAGACAACTGTTGACTGTCTAGTGGTTTTCTGTGGATGCTATACAAATATTCCAGTGCAATGAAAAAAATCATGGTAAAAATGGTCACAAGCACACCGGTGTGCAGCAGTGCGCTCCCCCAGTCATTAACACTGTAATACAGCAAGCGGTCCTGCTAATGGAACGAAACTTTGAGGCAACACGAACACGCACTTCAGGTTGATGTCAAATATTTGCTCAAATTTGCAATTAACTTCATGAAGGCTGGCATTTACGGAACAAAAACAAACACACACACACAGTCACAATGATAAAACTGCAAGCCTGCTAATGACTGAAATCTACTCAGAGGCCTAGTGGTTAGAGTGTCCGCCCTGGGATCGGTAGGTTGTGAGTTCAAACCCCGGCCGAGTCATACCACAGACTATAAAAATGGGACCCATTACCTCCCTGCTTGGCACTCAGCATCAAGGGTTGGAATTGGGGGTTAAATCACCAAAAATGATTCCCGGGTGCGGCAACACTGCTGCCCACTGCTCCCCTCACCTCCCAGGGCGTGATCAAGGGGATGGGTCAAATGCAGAGGACACATTTCACCCCACCTAGTGTGTGTGACAATCATTGGTACTTTAACTTTAACTTAACTTTAAGAGAACATGGAGTTTACAAATTCTTAGAATCCTGACAAAATACTTAAAAAAAGGCGTGTGCAATTGGGACATGCACTCATTTAGACATTTCATTGCAAAATGTTTGGCTCTAAATGTTTTGGCTTTTTCCAGAAAGCCGGTCCTCATATACATATACACATATACAAATAAACACGTATACATATATAGACATACATATATACATGTGCATACATATACATATATACATATACATATATACATATACATATATATACACATACATATATATACATATACAAATATGTATACATATATATGCATATACACAGATACAGATACATCTCACAACAGACAACTCTTCGTTTTCTGACGTTCTGATGAATTAGAGTTCCTTCAGCTGTCAGACACGTTATACATAACTTCATATCTACTGTGCCCATTTTAAACAATTGAGAGGGTGTAAAATAAAATCTATTCAAGATGTTTAATTGACTCAGCCTATTTTTAATGCATCTAAACGATGCAAATATCATTCTATGATGTGCCTATTTCTTTTTTAAAGGAAGAAATGCAGATATAAATACTACTACTGTAAAGTTGTTTATGGGTGTAGTTACCATCTGTACCTTGTTTGCTATATTATTGTAAAAACTTTCGAAATGTGTGCTTGATTCTTACTATACTTGTTTTCACCTAGTTTTAAGCAGAGTAATGATTTGCAGTTAAATAAAATGTTTAAATATGTGCTTTGATTACTATCTGAACTTGGCTGTAGTTCACCTGCTACTGATGAGCCACAAGCGAGCAAAAATGGACAAAAGAAAGTCCACCTAATGGAAATATCAGGTTTAAAGCCATGGCAAGTTGTTCTCCCGACAGGAAAGGACAATTTTTCGCCGTGAAGAGGCGACATCTCTGCAGCAAACACGTGCTGCATGTGTCTTTCAGAGGTGGGTGGTGCTTCACTTCCGTGTTCAGATTACGGTTAAGGTGCAGTGATAACATAACATTTAGATTGCTACTGTGACTGGTTTCGTAAGTAAGATGACGTAAAAATTCAAAAGAAATGAAAGACTGTCGGCAGGATGTCAAAAGGGGACTTTTTTATTGCAAATAGTCGATCCGACATTAAAAAACATGTCAAGACACTTTCTCAAAACAATCACACACTTTTCCGGCTTCAAAATTAGAGCGGTATGCTATACATTCAGTTGAACTACATTTAGGGTTTCTCCTTAATGTATGGCTTAATTTTAGCTGCCACAAAATAAAGTAGTATAATGTATTGTAGAGTCCAGAAGAAAACAAAGTCTGACTTTCGTTTTAGCTTTTATTGCCAATGTTATGCTAACAACAGGCCCGATTCCGACAAGTATGTATTCCGTGCAGGCACGTCTGCCTCAGTGCTTCATTTCTAGACACAAAACCCTTGTTCATTCTCCGCCGACATGGTGTGTTCAAAAACCATGGGAAAAATGACCATCGTAATGCACTAACATCTACATTAACACCAGCAGGTAGTTACAGTATGAATGGGTATATAAAGTTTATTATTTGCGCACTATTGACTAATGATGCTTCAAAAAATTTGGCCCAAAAAAGACATACTTTAATAACTATATATATATATATATATATATATATATATATATATACATATATATATATATATATATATATACACACACACACACACACACACACACACATACATACATACGTGTACCGTATTTTCCGCACTATTAGCCGCACCTAAAAACCACAAATTTACTCAAAAGCTGACAGTGCGGCTTTTAACCCGGTGCGCTTTATATATGGATTAATATTACGATTCATTTTCATAAAGTTTCGATCTCGCAACTTCGGTAAACAGCCGCCATCTTTTTTCCCGGTAGAACAGGAAGCGCTTCTTCTTCTACGCAAGCAACCGCCAAGGTAAGCACCCGCCCCCATAGAACAGGAAGCGCTTCTTCTACTGTAAGCAACCACCCGCCCCGGAAGAAGAAGCACGCGGTGCATGCTGGGATATGTGACGTTTCATTTCCATTTGTGTGTTTATGTAAAGACCCCAAAATGGCTCCTATTAAGTGTGTTGTCTGTCTAATTATAAATAATGCAGACGAGGCGTGTTAACTGAGTTCTCAACGTTTACTCACAGCGTGCTCATAACCACATTCTAACTGCCAGCATACAACGCTTCTCAGGGCTACCGCGCATGCTCGTCACTATCGTTGCATGCTGGGTAGTGTAGTTGTTATATTTGCTAGCTCATAACATCACATTAAGAGACACGCTTACGCGCTTAATTCAATACTCGCCGTCATTCCGGGTGGATTGACAAAAGACCTCCAGCCGCTAGATATTGGTGTCAACAGGGCATTCGAAGCTAGACTGCTAACTGCGTGGGAACAATGGATGACCGAAGGCGAACACACCTTCACTAAGACAGGGAGGCAGCGCCGGACGACATTTGCCCAACTTTTCAATTCGGACAACGAAGGAGAATAATTCGAGGGATTTATGAATGAAGAATAACTTCAGAAAGTGAGCGTTATGTTTATTTTGTGTGTTGTGACATTAACGTTCGAGCAACATTATGTTGCTATTGCTCTGCACTATTTTGAATTTTACTATGTTTGTGATTGCACATTTGCGTACATTTTGGGAGTGAACAGAGTTGTTAGAACGCTGGTTTTTAATATATTATTAAAGTTTGACTGACCTATCTGACTGTTTTTTTGACATTCCTTTAGCGCAGTTAGATGCGGCTTACAACACCGGGCGGCTTATAGGTGGACAAAGTTTTGAAATATGCCGTTCATTGAAGGCGCGGCTTTTAACCCAGGGCGCCTTATGGTGCGGAAAATACGGTATACAGTATATACATATATATGTAAAAATGTATATACTTTTTTCGATACTTTTTTAAATACATTTTAACAAAAAATATTATGGTACATTAAACATACGTTTCTTAATGCAATCGAAATACAATTTTGTTCTTAAATAAAATAGTGAACATACTAAACATGTATTTAGTAATAAGTAAGCAAACAAATGCTCTTAATTTAGCTGCTGACATATGTAGAAACAGTGTATTTTCTTATTCTATTGTTTTCTTAAAATGATGAGGGACAAGCTGTAAAAAAAAATATTATTAATCTGCATGTTCATTTACTGTTAATATCTGGTTATTTTCTGTTTCAACATGTTCCATCTATACTTCTGTTAAAATGTAATAAACAGTTTTGATTCTCTTGTTTAGATGCTTTACATTAGTTTTGGATTATACCAGAAATTTGGGTATCGATCTCATACCAAGTAGTTACAGGATCATACATTGGTCATACTTTAAGTACCCCTGACTTTATAAACATAACATACATTTTTTTAAAAGGAAAACATATTTTGTGACAATAAAAACAAATCAATGTGATCATTGTAGTATCGACTAAATACTACAATGTACTTGGTATCATTACAGTGGATGTTAGGTGTAGAGCCACCCATGGTATTTGTTTACATTGAGGAGCACGAGCTTGTTGTAAGCGGTGACGCCGGTGACCTATTGTATCCTCCTACGGTGTGTAATGAATGTTTAACTATTCCTTGTCCTGCAGGGATGATACTTGGAAGAAACATACTTTATTTGTTGCCATGGAGACCAGGATTAGTGATTTAGAAGTAGCTAAAACACTGCCGACTGGGGATGGACTTTAGCCGCTAGCTAGCTAGCCATGTCTTAAAGCACCTCTTGTAGAGTGGCGTTTCAATGTTATAGCTTCACCTTTATCTTTAGTTTTAAAGGCAAAATGCGTCCATTCTCCCTTTTCTGTCGACTTGTAAGTCCCCCATGATAGTACATTACCGAAACCAGCAATGTCACGACGTGACGAAGAAGCGCGGCGTCATGCCCGTTTAAAAAACAAACACCGTATTTTTCGGAGTATAAGTCGCTCCGGAGTATAAGTCGCACCTGCCGAAAATGCATAATAAAGAAGGAAAAAAACATATATAAGTCGCTCTGGAGCGCGGCCAAACTATGAAAAAAACTGCGAATTATAGTCCGAAAAATACGGTAAATAAAAAAGGGGAACCTGTATTTTTCTAAGGGAGTATAGTATGGTTTTTGATTTATTAGTACCGCGGTACTTTACTAGTACGAGTGTAGTATAATGTACACATATACATACACACACATATATACTGTATATACATGTACTGTCTATATATATATATATATATATATATATATATATATATATATATATACACACACATATGCATATACACACACAAACACATATGTATACAAATACACACATATACAAATGTTTATATATACCTACACACACAGTATATATATATATACTTACATATATACACAATACATATATGTGTATACATACATACATACATACATATATACTGTACACACACATACATACATATATACTGTACACACACACACACACACACACACACACACACACACACACACACACACACACACACACACACACACACACACACACACACACATTATATAAACTATTTACAGAAACAATACATTCAAGTGAGCCTCAAGCGAAAATTACCGCTGGTTTACCTAGCATGCATTGGTTTTGTTAAATACAGGTATTCCATGTTTGTAACATGGATGTTGGGGTCCAATGGGTCTGTCTGCATGTAGACTCTAGTTTTATGTTAAGCTTCTAATTGTATCTCCTTTTTCCTATAAAGAACACAAAGAATACATGTTCTGCCAATTTCCCAACACTTGGTGCGCCACAGAGTATGAGCCGAGTCAGCATGTGCATCCATTTGAATGGATTTCTGATGGTTTCTATGGTGACAGTCACCCCATGAGACTCCTTTCTGTACACACGTCCACACGCTCATTCACAAAAATGTGTTTGTTGCTCATACTCATTAAGACCCTTGGGAAATGCTATCTTTTTCTTTGACTTTTTGTTTTGTGCTTTTTTGGCAGGTTCTTCATGGCTACAAATATGCAAGTTATTTAGATTGTGATGCATCATGGTGCATTTTATTTTTTTGTGCATTTTTCACACAATAGTTTCAGGCCACAACTGTCAGCAGTGTCCTTTGTGGATGAGGGTGTCATCCAGTGAAAGAGGAGGACATCATTATAGATAAGCTCACAGGAAAGGGTGTTTTTGGTAAGGTGTTGCACACAGAGGTGACAACAGGGGGAATTGTATATTTCTAAGTGCTACAGTCTACAGTAAAAAACTGAAAATAACATTTTTATTGTCAGTTAAGATTCAAAATAGTTATTTCCTGAAATGTTTTCATTCTCGTCATGCTATCTTTTTTGCCTCACTTGGTCGCCGTCTGTAGTGCAGCTTCCCTTTTCCATTTCACAATAATTTAGTAATGGGAAGTTTTATCGGTTTTTAGCCCGCCATACTTTTGGCCTAGCTCCCTAAAAAGATCTGGGACATAATGGTAAAATGATTTGTAGCTCATTTGTTCACTAAATCATGTTCACCAGTCACCCTCCAAGATCAACTTTTTCACATTTTGGTCCATTTCCAAGTATCCCCCCCTCCTCACACTCACTCAAAATTAAACAATTTACCTTTTGAACTGCACAAGCTAACTAAGTGTAGTGATGTCAACAGGATCAATTAACATTTGCCCTGAGCATATACTTTAATTATAGGACTTATTGCAACGAGAAGAGGCACACTCACACGGATAAAGCATTGCCGCTAATAAAATTGCACAATACACACAAACACAGCTACAGTAAATACATAATCACTATGTCTTCTCAACTTCTTTGTAAGCTAATAATTACTTACTATGATACACAAAACGCTAAGTCGACAAAAGTTTTAAGATAGCAGAGCAATATAGCAAGTACACTACATTTTAGACTCAAAGTAAGCAATAAACCTGAAGATTTTATCGGAAAACAATGGTCTCAACAGAAAATTGACAAAAGCTAATTCCCATATTTTACCTAATCACTCGTATTAGTGTTTTTATTGTTTTGCTGTACAGTGCAGCTCACAAGGCAAAGGGTGAGGCATCAGCTTAGTTAATAAAACAAAGTTTAACCCACGTTGACTTGAAATTTCTCACGCAGATCAGTGCGCTCTACACTGTTACTGGTGTTTCGCTGTATCACCACACATTTTGGTACAGACCTTTAAAGGGGTCATGTTATGATTTTATTACACATTTAAAACACTTTCTGTTGGTCTACATAACATGTAATGGTGGTCCGCTGGTCAAAATGTTGCATAGATTATGTTTTACAGACCATCTTTAAGCCGCTTTCCGACTTTCTCTTGTAGGTGGTCTTATTTACGTGCCTCCACTTCGACTACGTTTGCTCCCCGTCAGCCATGTTATATTTTTTAGCGCTTCCATATGGAGTCTACTGACATATATAAGTTGTAACTATACACTACTTTGTATTAGAAATGGCAACAGCGGAGGATGCATGTGCACGTGCGAGCCAGTCTGCCCCACAACAAAAGGATTGAAAAAAGAAAGATCTTGACTACAGATGGCGGACTCGGGCAAAGCTATTCAGGTATAACTTTACCATATAAGGAGATATCCGTTGACATCACCAATGGGAAAGAAGTTACAAATGGGGAAAATTTCAAACGGCTTGTTTGAAGAAAGTATAATGGAAGGAAAAATGGTTTTGTTAATATCTCTGCCATGCCTTCATGGTTTGGTTTAAAATTTTCGAGATTTATGCAAATTCTGAATACACAGAAACAGGTACCAATAGGTAAGAAAAGTTGGTTTTGCATAATAGGTCACCTTTAAGGGACCGACAAGCACATACATATATAACAACATGGGCACTTACCTGGTTGATTCAGTGATGAAATACATCAAAAAAATATATGTCTGCTAGTAAATCATTTGAACACAAATGTCATCCGCAGTCACACTGTATGACAGCCAACCCCATTAAATATTAACATCCATCCATCCATTTTCCACCGCTTGTCCCGTTCGGGGTCGCGGGGGCTGCTGGAGCCTATCTCAGCAACAATCGAGTTAATATGTGGTGCCTCGGTTTTAACATGACCCCTTTTCATATGATTCGGTTTGACGTAAACGTTTGCAATATATTCCTTATTTTGGTATACCGTCCCTTATCATATGACTAAACCTTGCACGTAACAAACTAGTCCATCTAGTTTGGTGTTAACGTTGGTTCACAAAATCGAGTACGACTGCAAAAATAAGTCACCAAGGGGCTCAAGAAAATTTCAAAGTGCCAGCACTTTAAGGTAAAAAAATGACTGAGATCAAGAATGAAATTAATGAAATGAGTTTATTTCGGTCATATAATCAACCATTTTGTGTGATCAAATTAACAGTACAGATTATACATATTTAACAATCATATACATTTACACACACACAAAGAAAAGAAAAAGAATGACCGAATGCAGCTGAGATAGGCTCCAGCACCCCCCGCAACCCCAAAAAGGGACAAGCGGTAGAAAATGGATGGATGACCGAAAAGGAATAGGCTGAAGCCAAGGCTTATATTTGCCTATCCTATACATTCACTGAAAATAAGATTACCTGGAACATAAACGTTCAAAAAAATCAATAGGATGAAAGTAATTGTTACTATATTTTATAATTGTCTATTATTTCACCTTTCAAGGCTTTCTTCAACCTTAACAAAGAACTCCATGTCTTCAACTCATCACTGAGCTTGTTCCACCATTCAACTCCTAAAACTGAAATACATTTGTATTTTATATTCGTTCTTACTTGACCTATTTCAAAAATCAATATCCCCCGTAAATTATAGTTTTCTCCTCTTAATTTAAATAACCTAAGAATACAAGCTGGAAGGCTGTTGTTCTTTACTCGAAACATAATCTCCATTGTTTTTAAAAACACAATATCTGGAAATTTTAACACATAAGAACTTATAAATAATAGATTGGTAGGTTCATAGTAGCACACTTTGTGTATTATTCTGATGACCCTTTTTTGAAGTTGAATTATTGGGAAGAAAGAAATTATAGCAAAGTATTAACGTGGTGTCCGCTTGGCTGACCATTTTTCTCTTCCTGCTCATCGCAGTATTTGCTAAGAGTCTTCAATAGAAACAAAAGTGATGTAATTTATCCATGTTGTTCCTCATTTTTATTTTGCATTGTTTTTCCATGTAGAATAAAGTGTTTATTATTCATATATTTAAGATGAACATTATATTTAATGTGAAAAATGTATTCGGTTTTCGTACGATTTGGTTTTCTGACCTTTTGGAACGGACTTAGGGAATAACCTAACACAAATGCTACTATCGTATACATCCATTCTTCACATCCTTGTAGCGGAGTCCCTGTCTATTTCTCTGCAGTATTCTTGTCTCTATACCTGAATACATAATACGCCATCTATAATTTAAAAGGGGTCCTTTCTTAGGGTTGAAATGGCAGTGCTGCAGAAGTAAAACAAGCTTGTAAAACATGTGCTGCAATTTTATTTTTTTTCATGATAAAAGAGGAGACAGGTATCAGGTGTGCAAATCAAAACGCAAATGCATCTTCAAACTGCACGTTATGCTCCCATCTGCAGCAGATTGCATAAAATTTGACTGGCTGAATTGTCTTGATTAGCATTCTGGCTTGTAAAAGTGGAACATGAGGTCGCCAACTGCAGCGCACAGTTGGACGGAGGCATTGCCACCTGTGCTCTCGACAGGACACTTCTAAATGCCGTTTCCATGCAAGCGGCATTACGGGCTACATCAGCACTGCGTGACATCAAATTGAAAGGACGGCAGCAGATAGAAAACACACGCACACGCTTGGTTTCAATCTCACTTGAAACACGAGAACGCAGGGATGCTTATTGACCAGCGGCGCTTACTTCCTGTAGTCGATCCGGGCGCATCCGAGAGCAAAGACTGCTGAGTAAGGTCATGTGACTTGACTCAAAAAGAGGGTAGGAATGGTGATGAGAGAGAGAGAGAGAGCGGGCCAAGACATTAGGGATGTCGAGCAGTTAAAACGAAGTTAACCACTGTACAATAAAACTAAAATGAAGTAAGACTCCCCCTTGACGTTGGTTGTAGAGGAATACAAATTACTTTTAAATACTGTTCATGTTTTATTTAGTCTTGTTTATATCAGTCCAGGTCTGGATCCATGCACCACCGTTTAATAGAATAAATACAACCAAAATATAGCAAAGACTAACCTGTTAAGATTTTTGCAGAGGAATAGTAATTTCGCTATTTAAATAGCGCGTGGCTCTAAACATGGTCCGATATAGACAAGACTAAATAAAAAATGTGCACTATTTAAATAGCAAAATTACTATTCCTCTGCAAAAATCTTAACAGGTTAGTCTTTACTATATTTTGGTTGTATTTATTTTATCAAACGATGGTGCATGGACCCAGACATGGACCGATATAGATAACACTAAAAACAACATGCTTAATATGTATCTAACAACATTAGTGTTCCTCAGCAACCATCTTCACAGGTGAGTCTTTGCTTTATTTCAGTTGTATTTAGTTTATTAGTCGGTAGTGCATGCATACAGACATTGACCGATAAGAACAAGACTAAATACTAAATGAATAATATTAATGTAACATTAGTGTTCCTCTGCAACAATCTTAAAGGGGGAGTTTTTACTTTGTTTTGGTTGACTTTAGTTTAAATAGAGATTGGTGCATGGATCCAGTATGGACAACAATAAATACAACATGGAAAATATTCAAATAACAAAATTAGATTTCATTGGCAACCATCTTCACGGGGGACTATTTACTTTTTTTTTTAGTAGTATTTAGTTTTAATAAATGGTAGTGTGTGGATCTAGATATGGACCGATATAGACAAAACTAGATAAAAAATGTGCACTACCATTTATTAAAACTAAATACTACAAAAAAAACAAATAGTCACCCATGTGTGGGACCGTTTAATCAGATAAAAAAACAAAAATAAAGCAAAGACTCACCTTTGAGGATGTTTGCACAAAATAATTGTCTATGTTTCTGCATGTTCGGTTCAATGGTTATCGTCACATACAGTATCTACTATCGCTGGTACCCCTTCTGTGTTGGCGTCATAACATTTAGGAATTATTTTTGGTTGGATTCCAAGCTGTCCCACTTTCAGGTGTATTCTACTTAACAGATAAAATGTTTAATATTGGGGAATGTTCTTTTTAAAGGCTGACATGTTGATACAGCGTTTGCATTCGGTGTCCCTGGGTTGTGTGGGAGCCTTTCTACTTCCAAGACTGTTTAATTACATTATTTAATACCCACTAAAGCCAGACCTTCATTCGCCATCTTGATCCTCTAAAGTCTGCTGATAAGCCCTCCAGGTCCACCATTAACATAAACACAGCCCTTCAGTGCTCCATGATGGATAATAGGAGGCCAGGTAGAGTGTGCTGTGCTTATTCACCAAATGCTCCATCCACGTGATGTTTTTTTTTTTTTTTTTTTTTCCCCCGCCCCCAAAGTTGTGGCTTTTGTGACACAAACTATTTAGAACGCCGCATCACTCTCGGGTTGATTCAGATGACCACACTTTAATGTGTGAACGTTCCCTTGGAGTTTCAACATCCCTCTGTGGGAGTGTCTCTTAAATGTGAGGTCATTCCACACATCTGTTCAGTTGCTAATGGGAAAGACACATGCTAATCACTGCTGCTATTAATGCGGCGCCAGTTGCTATACGGTCAGTGATCAGGTCAATGCATGCGTCAGTGCAAAGATGAGGGAGTTCAAAATAAACCCCGTTGGGACTTTACATGAAAATGTTACCAAGTTTTGAGCAAATAAATGATATGCATTTACAGTAAGTAAAACATTTGGCCCTGAACAGTGCCATTGGTCCACTACAGTCTTACGGCCGCCCTTATGCAAAATGTCTTGGTGCTGTTGATAACTCTTCTAAACTTGACAAGCAAATAAGCTCAGTGGCAAAACCTGCCTTCATCCAGTTTAGAGTACTTCCAAAGGTCACATCTTACATGCCCATGCATAAACCACTTAGAAACAGTAGTGTATGCACTAATAACATCCTGCTTGGACGACTCTAACTCTATATACATCGGCATTAATCAGTCTTCCACTCGCCGCTCACAACTGGTCGAAAACACATCTGCACGCCTACTCACAGGAACGAGGAAACATGACCACATCACCCTTGTACTGGTTTCTCTCCACTGGCCGTCTGTTTTTTTAGAATTCAGTTCAAGATCTTATGTGTTTGTAAATCTCTCCATGGACTGGCTCCACCCTGTATATCTGTCTTACTTATTCTGCATACTGCGGTCAGAGCTCTAAGGCCATCTGACTAGTAGAATGCCCCAGGTCGAGACTAAGGACTAGAGGAGATGGGGCGTTCGCGATAGCAGGTCCTAAACTTTGGAATGCTCTCCCTCTAAATCTCAGAGCGGCAACATCTCTCGGTACGTTTGAATCTTCTTTAAAAACTAACTTATTTGCGCTGGCATTAAACACAAGCTTAGTAAGTAAGTAAGTACATTTTATTTATAAAGCGCTTTTCACAGATAAAATCATAAAGCGCTGTACAAAACATAGGTGAAGTAAAATAACAATTCAATTTAAAGCAACAGGGGCAACATCATAAAATGTTGATTAAAAATGGTGCATTAACTAAAAGCTCTACCAAAAAGAGAAGTTTTTAAATGTTTCTTAAAAGTTTCAACACAGTCAAGATCACGAAGGGACTGGTGCATATTGTTCCAGAGTCTGGGAGCTGTAGCCTGGAATGCCAGGTCTCCACGGGTTTTAGAACGAGTTTTTGGGATCTTTAGAGGAACCTGACCCGAAGACCGGAGGCTGCGCCCTGAAGAGTAGGGGCATAGCAAGTCAGTGATGTACTGAGGGGCCCCACCATGCAAAGCCAATGAAGACTGGATAAAACGGGGGTGATATGGGCTGTTCTGGGTGCACCGGTCAAAAGTCTGGCAGCTGCATTGTGTACAGTCTGAAATTTCTTTAGTGTTGACTTGGAGAGAGTGAAAAGAGAATTGTACTAGTCAATGCGAGATGAAATGAATGCATGAATTATCATTTTGAGATCCAATTTTGACAACAAGTATAGACATGTTTATGTTTTTCTTTGAATCCATTTGTAACTGTTTTATTTATAGAATGCTCTGTACATGTTGTGATTGTTTATTACTTTTAATCTGTTTTAATCTGTACAGCACTTTAGAGCAGTAGTCCGTTTTAAAAGTGCGCTATATAAATAAATCTACATTGACCTTGACCTTTTAGAAATGTGTAAAATACTTTGTCAAAATATTGGGGTCCTTTTTTTATCTTAGTTTACATTATGTGAAGTAATTCATCAAAGTTCAATTTTTTGTTTTGTTTTACTTGACAAATTGACTCAAAGTGGATGATAAGGTAGGGGAAAAAATGTAGCCCTCTTTATACACATGGTCATTAAGTGGCAGTGGTTCTCAAACTTGGTTCCACAAAGTAGCACCTCAGAATACAATTGGCTCTCTTAGTACTACCATATTGATTAACATTCAAATACAGTAGCGTAGTATGCTTAACTATTCATTAAAAACAAGGCAGAGGTTTTATTTGGCAAGTATATTTAATATTTTTGGCCACTGTAACATTACACAGTTTGCACAGAAACACTGTTTGAATATCTAATTACCGTATTTTTCGGATTATAAATCACAGTTTTTTTCATAGTTTGGCCGTGGGTGCGGCTTATGTGTGAAATTATTAACACATTACCGTAAAATATCAAATAATATTATTTATCTCATTCGCGTAAGAGACGAAGCAAATGGCAGCAATCATCACACACACACGTCAGCAATCGTCACTCACACGTCAACCAATAAGGATTCGGCAGGGGAGGGTCATGGCAGAAGTGCATTGTGGGTCATAGGATGCTAACTGCTGTATGCTACATGCTACAGCTGTAGCTATTAAAATGGATCACATCAACATTGGCGGTAACTTATAAAAACTGAGAAGGGCTGAACTAAAATGGCACCGAAAAGGAAATCATATACAGCAAATTACAAGCTGGACGTAGTGAAATATGCAGCAGAGAACGGCAATCGAGCAGCAGAAAGAAAGGACATACCAAAAGCGACACCGGGGAGGAAGATTTCATCGGATTTAGCGATCAGGAGTGACAGATTGTTTGGTAAACGTATAGCATGTTCTATATGTTATAGTTATTTGAATGACTCTTGCCATGATGTGTTGCGTTAACATACCAGGCACGTTCTCAGTTGGTTATTTGTGCGTCATATGGCGTACACTTATTCAGCCTGTTGTTCACTATTCTTTATTTATTTTAAATTACCTTTCAAATGTCTATTCTTCAAAAATGCGACTTATACTCCAGTGCAACTTATATATGTTTTTTTCCTTCTTTATTGTGTATTTTCGGCCGATGCGACGTATACTCCGGAGCGACTTATAGTACGAAAAATACGGTAAGTGATTATTTGGCATACCCCTAACTGGAGCCCGCGGAACACAGTTTGACAATAAACTACCCTATGGTACAACACAGCAGCAACACAATCAGTGTCATAGCTGTAAGGAGCAAACTGCTCAGTCAGCATTAATAGCGCTGAGGAGTTCATGGTCACTGTCTGGTAAAGCAGGAGTTTCACACAGACAACTGAGAGGCAATTGTTATTAGCATATGTATAAGAATTGAACCATCTGCAAATTCCATATCAAGGTAATTGTGACCAAAATTATCACAGTTATTATCACCACTGGTTTGTTGAATGTGCTCAAAAAGTACTTATACATAAAGAAATCTAACCATCCATTATCTATTGCTTGTCTCTTTCAGGGTGGCGGGGGGTCACTGGAGCCTATCTCAGCTGCATTCGGGCGGTAGGCAAGGTACACCTTGGACAAGTCGCCACCTCATCGCAGGGCCAACACAGATAGACAGACAACATTCACACTCACATTCACACTCACATTCACACACTAGGGCCAATTTAGTGTTACCAATCAACCTATCCCAAGGTGCATGTCTTTGGAGGTGGGAGGAAGCCGGAGTACCCGGAGGGAACCCACGCAATCAAGGGGAGAACATGCTAACTCCACACAGAAAGATCCCGAGCGCAGGATCGAACCCGGGACCTTCGTACTGTGAGGCAGACGGACTAACCCCTATGACACCGTGCTGCCTAAATCGAACAACTTACAATTTCCTTGGCAGAATAAACATTACATATGG
The DNA here is from genome assembly GCF_033978685.3 of Nerophis lumbriciformis. Classification (NCBI taxonomy): domain Eukaryota; kingdom Metazoa; phylum Chordata; class Actinopteri; order Syngnathiformes; family Syngnathidae; genus Nerophis; species Nerophis lumbriciformis. The sequence continues at coordinate 29,893,970 of NC_084554.2, read as the reverse complement.
TTCTATGAAATGAGTGTTTAAGTATGTTTATCTTCTACGGTTTTAATTTGTAAAGGTTTTAGAGCAGTGGTGTCCAAAGTATGGCCGGGGGGCCATATGTGGCCCAGAGCTCAGGTTTTGTTGGACTGCAGAATAATGTCAAAATAAAATTAAACAAAAAAAACAAAAGTGAAAATGTGAAACGAGCAAAAAGACTTAATTCAATAGGAAAAAGACATGTTGATTCTAATAACAATACACTTTGTCATCGATAACACAAAGCTGACGCCAATGTCTGTTTTTAGTATTTTTCTTTTTACAAAATAAAAATGGCCTTGCTTTAACTTTTCAGTATAAGACCACTGGTGGAAAACATTTGGACACCCCTGTTTTAGAATGTTTCTTAAAATCAAAGACAAAACGGGTGGTGTTTGTAATGGGGAAAGACGTTAATGCTGTCATGTTAGCATTCAAGCTAGCTAGCGATAAGCGCATTTGCTGCAGGAAACGAGCAGTGTCACCTCGAGTTTTTCAAAGTGCGGTAATCAACAAAGGTTTTTGCGATAATTACAATTTTAAACGGTAATATTACCGTATTATCTGGACTATGTAGCGCACAGGGATATAAGCTGAACCCACTAAGTTGTAGACAAAAAAATATGTTCCATATATTAGCCGCACTGGACAATAAGCCGCAGATATATACGCTGGGAAATTAGTTAATTACACATAAATACTTTGTCAACGAGTATTTACATGCTTTAATTGTTTCCAAACGGTGCCTGTAACAAGGCAATAAAAAAACTCAAACAAAAAAGTAGTCATCGTCATAGACCCGCTAGCTGCAGAAGCTAGCTTTCCAATCAGCTAAACAGACTCAAGGTGACGTTTTGGTGAATTTACTGAAACAATACAACAAGAATGCTGTTGTAAGTTAATAATACTAACAAAGATACTCGTAAATGCGTTAGCATATTAGCTCATGCTAACTACGCTATCTTCATTATATTACGGTAGCACATACAAATATGAAATCACTCCGACAGACATCACACATGGGACGGTTTAGTAAGTATGACTTGTTTTAGACAAACTGTGAAACTTACAAACTTTGTGTGGATTGATGAATGAACAAATCCTTTCGAGCAGAAACGCTATTGACGGTTTTACTTTTAGTTTAATACCTCTAAAGGCCTTAGTGGCCACATGCATGGACAACACCTTTCAGCTCGTATTTCCAAAATTGTGTACACTACTGAATTGGGGTCTTATGGCCCTTATGTGGACACTTATACTGCCATACGGTGGTGTCAGAAGAGTATAACATACAATGGAATTTGGAAAAAAAAAGTGTAAAAATAAGAATTAGCATGTCACTAAACATGAAGTACACGTTTGTTACTTATGGACTAAGTACATCATATTAAAAGATGATTCTTAGTTTTTATTCTAATTAGGGTCCAATAAGCCCAAATAGCAAAGAGAAATAAAAAAGCATCTAAAAAAACAGCTTGGGCCTTAAGAGGTTTTAAGGCAAAACAGGAAGTACATTTTTTACTGGCAGCACCTGCACTGAGCAAAGTTGTCCAAAAGATGGGGCCATAGCACAAACAGCAACACGTCATTTCAGTCATCTGATTGGGTTTAATAAAAACTATTGAGCACAAAACATTATGGCAATTGGCGCCAAAAAAAACAAATTAGCCGCACCATTTTATAAGCCGCAGAGTGCAAAGTGTAGGGGAAAAGTAGTGGCTTATAGTTGGCTTATAATTTGCGTAAACATCTGGGATTTTATAGTTATCAACGATAATCGTTACATCCCCAGTAAGGATAGCTAGAGATGCTGGAAACTGACTACTCATACTTGAAACGCAGGTGTTGGCAGCTTGTGAAGTTGATAAGGAGGTTGCCGACAGCCGCAGCTGTTCATGCCATTTGTTTTTAGAGAGGCCGTTTGTAGACCACGCATTGGGTGCGACTATGAAGCCTTTACATTGCATGAATGCCAAAAATAATATTTTGCAGGTGTGGCTTTATTACTGATCTGGATGTGTCGTAGCTGCATGCCTCTATAAACTCTCCATGTTTTTACTCATCCGTCTTATCTCCCCACTTGCATCCTGCACATCAGGCCTCCTGGCTTTATTCCCCCTGAGGGTTGCAGGTGATGTTTTCCTCCTCTTTTTGACACATTGCGCTCAAGTGATTTATAACAGTGCGCCTCAGCCTAACTCTTGCCCTCTGTCTCCCCGTGCCCCCATTCACTGCGAGCCTTTAGTTCCTGCTCATTGTCCATCTCTTTCTTGTGTGTCCCGGCAGGAAGCCTTAAGACTCGCCGACTCTAAAGGGGAGGTCCTCTAATCCCCTCCCAGGGAGAGTGGTCCTAACTGGAGGATTAGAGTGGGTGGCTGCAAGAGTGTAGAATGTGAGTGGTGAACATTTAAATGGCACTATTCTCTAAAAGACTCTTGGTGCAATTAAAACCCTTAATTCTCCTGAAGTATAGCTGAGACTGAAATAACAGCACCTCTGATGGTGGCAGCCAAGCATTGCACTCTTAGTGTTTCCTCTGTGCTGTATTTTGATGAACAGGGATTAGTGGTTACAACAGGATTTGGAAACAAATGACAAAGTTTACACTTTAGATTGTGGGTGTGTGTTTTATATCATCCACTCTAATCCCACAGGTTTGCAGAACAGTGATGTAACCTGACTAACAAAAATCCGCAAAAAGCATGAACTCGTTGGCTTTTCCTATAGTTGGGCAATTAAACAATATATATATATATATATATATATATATATATATATATATATATATATATATATATATATATATATATATATATATATATATATATATATACATATATATATATATATATACATATATATATATATATATACACATACATATATACATACATACATACATACATACATATATATATATATATATATTTATTTATTTTAGGGTTGTACGGTATACCGGTATTAGTATAGTACCGCGATACTAATGAATCATTGGCGGTACGATACAGTCTCTGAAACGTACTGGTCCCGCACCCCCCACGCCCGCGTCAAAGTCACCTTGTGACATTGCTGGTTTATGAGCATAGGAGCATGTTCGGCAGCACACAATTACGGAGTACTTACAAGCACAGTGTGTGGACAGAAAAGGGAGACCATACGCATTTTGGTGTAAAAACTAACGATAAAGGTGAAGTTATAACACTGAAACGACCTCAGGGAGAGGTGCTTTAAGACATGGCTCGCTAGCTAGCAGTTAACATCCATCCGCCGTCGGTAGTGTTTTAGCTACTTCTAAATCACTAATCCTGGTCTCCATGGCGACAAATAAAGTATATTACATACAAGTATCATCCCTGCAGGACGAGGAATAGCTAAACATGCTTCACTACACACCGTAGCTCACTGCCGTCAAAATGTAAACAAATGGCATTGGTCGATCTACACCTAACATCCACTGTAATGATATCAAACACAGGCACGTATCTAGTCTATACTACTATGATTATGTTGATATTTTTTGGGATCACAACATCTTCTTTCGTTTAAAAAAAATGTATATTATGTTTATAAACTCAGGAAATATGTCCCTGGAACATGAGGACTTTGAATATGACCAGTGTATGATCCTGTAACTACTACCCAAAGTTGTGGTATCATCCAAAACGAATGTACAGTATCAAACAAGAGAAGAATAAGTGATTATTACATGTTAACAGATGTGTAGACAGAACATGTTAAAAGAGAAAGTAAGCAGATATTAACAGTAAATGAACAAGTAGATTAATAGTACATTTTCTACCACTTGTCCTTAATAATGTTGACAAAATAATAGAATAATAAATGACACAATGTTACTGCATATGTCAGCAGACTAATTAGGAGCATTTGTTTGTTTACTTACTACTAAAAGACAAGTTGTCTAGTATGTTCACTATTTTATTTAAAGACTTAACTGCAATAAGAAACATATGTTGAATGTACCCTAAGATTTTTTGTTAAAATAAAGCCAATTATAAAAAAAAATTGAGGTATGTATATATATATATATATATATATATATATATATATATATATATATATAATAAGAGCCCATTTTCATAGTATTAGTTAGTCCAAGCTCAAAACAGAGTAATTTTTTTTTGCGCTTAAGAAACTTCTCTATGACTTTGACTCCAAACTTCTTCCGTTTGTTTGATATTGTCATTACTGCCACAAGTGGTGGGGAAGTGTATTACAGCTGATTACTACTAAGGCCCATACGGACCGCAGCAGAGGAACAGATATTTTTTGGCGGCTAAACAATGCCCGATGGTTAAGAAACAAAAGACCGGCCTGCTGAAGACAACTGCAGCAACTTCAATGCAGCACAAAGATCATACAATATGTGCAAGGAGTGAAAAATTGAAGTCTCACCCTGTCACGAGACTTGGTCAAGTGAAGTGTTTGATGTAAGCGGCTTTTTAAATAGTGTGGATAGGACAAATTATATACCAGTGTCAAATGTTCATGGTTTGTATACATTTTAACTTAGTCTTGTTTTTAGCATACATTAGACTTTTTTTTTTGTTTGTTTAATGTACATCTACAGTATCTGTTACATGATCTGTGGAGAAATGGCATCACTTCCAGGTGGGTTTCGTCTGGGGATGTGTCGATCGATCAGTATCAGACAATTTTCTTTAAAAAAAGTAATTGATTGTCATTGCCGATTAATGGTAATCACAACCGCCGATCAACTCTGGCTCGTATTGCATTTATTTTTAGTCCCCAGCCTGCTAATTATGTGTATAATCACCTACATTACGGAAAATATACTGCATTTCTCAATACAGAGACCCGGAGGAGACCTGCAGGCCAAGGACCAGATGGGGGAATTACATCTCCTCTCTGGCCTGGGAACGCTTCGGGATCCCCCAGGAGGAAGTTGCTAATGTTGCTCTGGAGAGGAGTAATATTATATCATCGATACTAGAGTGATTTTGTTTAGTTGTTGTGTACTATTGACTGTGTTTTGATCAAACAATTGCATTTAATGAAATAGAATAAAGACATTGTATTCAATTATTGTGCTGATCCTGCTAAACTGCCAATAGCACTCACTATAAATATATTTTTCAAAAATGTACAGTTAATACTAGTGATTGGTATCGGACAATTTCATTCTGTATCAGTAGCATAAACACCTGACCGGAACATCCCTAGTTGTGTCCCACATATATCATCTGTGCATCAATATAGTTATATATTTCATGTACAATTATTTTTATATTTAAAATCAGAACACACTTAGATGGAGGAGGCTCTTTTAATCACCCGTGTGTGTCATAAGGCGATGCACGCTGGACAAAATGAAACAAATATTTGGAAGTTGATAACTTCATGGTTTGTCGCTGAAAAGGTTTAAAACATGATCTAATGTACTATGCAAATTGTGTTTTGTGTCTCCGGAACTAAGTTGATGAATGTTTGTGCACGTTACATACATGTACATGTACCAGACAGCTGTAATTAACGCACCAAGTCTTTCACTTATGCGCATCTAACTTTCACAATAATAATAGCTTTGATAATAATAACATACATATAGACATAAAGAGCTATGAGAAAAACCATAATTTGTATAATAACATTGACAGTGTGCGTAAATATTATACAGTAATATTGTACACGGAGCCTGTTCTCTGAAACACCTGTATCAAGTTTTATCAGTACATCGGTTATGTTCAACCTCTGACAAGAAATACGTATTTCAATCAAAATAACATTCTGATGTCTTCTCATCTCACTTATTAGCAATGTAACACTTAGACGTGACAAAAATAGTGATTTCATATTTATTGTGATACATATCGATATTGACTGATATTTTACAAAAATATTGTGATATGTAGGGATGCATGATAATACGCAGAAATTTAAACCATCATTTGAAAAGTCACCCGCTAGAGAATGAAGAGTGCTTGAAACTCCGCATGTCAACATCTCGGCCGGTGCCACACCCAACAAAACGCCGAAGCAGCCAGCACTGACCCAATTGAGCCTGGCCTCTTCCATTTCCACATCAACACCGTATGAAAAAAATAGTCAACAGAAGGAGATAACATCCGCAGGAACCTACCACATAGCGAAAGACATACACAATTTGATTTCCTATTATGCAGCTCATTTTTATTTGACAGTTATTGAAATATCTTGTGTGACATCATGCACAAAAGTACACTTTATTTGTTTTAAACTATTGTGGTGGCATTCTGTACAAAAAGTGCACTTTATTTAGTGTTGTTTTGATTCGTCATCTTAGTGACATCATGCACAAAAGTGCACTAATAGCTTGTTTTAAAATGTCTCTGACAATCTTGCACTTTCTGTTTTGAAATGACATGAATGTTTGTGCCACTGCTTAATAACTGTTTAATAAATACAGTTTTGGTAAATTGATTTAGTTGTGATTTCCCTCTGCATGAAAGTTTAAAATGAACATATATTAATGAAGTATGAACAAGAATATTTTATTGTAGACACATAAAATCATCATACAGGTGTGATTATATGCATCAAGTGTTAATTCAAGGCTAAGGCAAAATATCGAGATATATATCGTGTATCGTGACATGGCCTAAAAATATCGAGCTATTAATACAAGGGCATATCGCCCAGCCCTAATACATTGACAACAAACATAGAAATATATTGTAGGGATAAGGATAATAATATCAAATTATATTTATTTACTTAGCTGAGTACTTTGAGTATAAATACACTTTCTACTTTAATTCTGACCCATGTAAACAATTAGATTCTGTAGAGTGAAAAAAAAAAGGAATTTATTGATATTTCAACTTTTCAATTATTTAATTAACAAGCAACTCACACATTCTGGATCTAAAAAAACCAAAATAAAATTATGTCCAATACAACATATTTAAATGAGGACAATAGAACTAAGCCTATACGATTCTGCATTGCTATTTGCAACAACACTGAAACAAGTTGAGTCACATTGCTTGTTGATGGAAAAAAACTAAATAAACAATATTTTTAACCCTGACAGTAATTAATCGTACTAGAACATAAAGAAATCAGGGTTCAAATGATTACGTAGTACGAAATCAAAAAAAGTTAAAGGGGAACATTATCACAATTTCAGAAGGGTTAAAACCATTAAAAATCAGTTCCCAGTGGCTTTTTTTATTTTTCGAAGTTTTTTTCAAAATTTTACCCATCACACAATATCCCTAAAAAAAGCTTCAAAGTGCCTGATTTTAACCATCGTTATATACACCCATCCATTTTCCTGTGACGTCACATAGTGATGCCAACACAAACAAACATGGTGCATAGAACAGCAAGCTATAGCGACATTAGCTCGGATTCAGACTCGGATTTCAGCGGCTTAAGCGATTCAACAGACTACGCGTGTATTGAAACGGATGGTTGTAGTGTGGAGGCAGGTAGCGAAAACGAAATTGAAGAAGAAACTGAAGCTATTGAGCCATATCGGTTTGAACCGTATGCAAGCGAAACCGACGAAAACGACACGACAGCCAGCGACACGGAAGAAAGCGAGGACAAATTCGGCGATCGCCTTCTAACCAACGATTGGTATGTGTTTGTTTGGCATTAAAGGAAACTAACAACTATGAACTAGGTTTACAGCATATGAAATACATTTGGCAACAACATGCACTTTGAGAGTGCAGACAGCCCAATTTTCATCAATTAATATATTCTGTAGACATACCCTCATCCGCGCTCTTTTCCTGAAAGCTGATCCGTCCAGTTTTGGAGTTGATGTCAGCAGGCCAGGGAAGCTAGGGTCAATATTCTTCTCTTGATCATCTTTGGTGGCATAAGGGACGGTGTGAGCCAAGACATCCAGGGGGTTTAGCTCGCTCGTCTGCGGGAACAAACTGCCGCCATTGCTTGCCGTGCTATCGAGGGCCTTTGTCCCTGAATTGCTCACACACTCCGGCAGATTCAATGGGGGTCTGGCGGCAGATTTCTTTGACTTTATCGTTGGAAATGCATCTGCTTTGAGTGTCGCAGGATATCCACACATTCTTGCCATCTCTGTCATAGCATAGCTTTCGTCGGTAAAGTGTGCGGAACAAACGTCCAATTTCTTGCCACTTTTGCATCTTTGGGCCACTGGTGCAACTTGAATCCGTCCCTGTTCGTGTTGTTACACCCTCCGACAACACACCGACGAGGCATGATGTCTCCAAGGTACGGAAAACAGTCGAAAAAACGGATTTGACTCGGTGTTTGAGAAAATGGCGGATTGCTTCCCGATGTGACGCCATGTTGTGACGTCATCGCTCCGAGAGCGAATAATAGAAAGGCGTTTAATTCGCCAAAATTCACCCATTTAGAGTTTGGAAATCGGTTAAAAAAATATATGGTCTTTTTTCTGTAACATCAAGGTATATATTGACGCTTACATAGGTCTGGTGATAATGTTCCCCTTTAACACTTACCTGTGCCTCCAGATGAACCATGAAGTCTAATATAAACAACTACTCATTCTGTTGTCAAGTTATAGTTCACCTTGAGGTCTTAAATGCTTTCTCATCAGCCCTGTGGCTTTACATTTGCTGCGGTTGCCGCTATTAACGCCAGGTCCCCCGCCTAGCAGCACAGGCAGCTTCGTACCAATTCCATAAATCTTCACGTTAGTGAATTTTAAGGTGACCTATCAGCATTTTTTGTGTTGAAACTCGTCTTTAACCCTTGCTGTTTCTTTTTTTGCAGAACACGAGTGGTATGTCTTCTGATACGGTCAAAAAAGCCCACACCAGTGTTGGAATGTCTTCTGATACAGTCAAAAAAGCCCACACCAGTGACTGCTCCGTCATGATGCTTTTCTCTGCACACAACAGGCTATGCGTGCACAGTCATGACATCACAAATATGCGACAGGCAGCAAAGTCACAACAGAGAGACTCATGACAAACACAAAGATGATTAGCTTTTATTATTGGTTGATGTTTCATTATCTGAATTATCGATATAATTGCCATTATCAATCAATAATTATTGGCCGCCGATACTATCGTGCATCCCTAACGATATGAATCGTTCCCCATATTGCCTGGCTCTGGGTATTCCTATTTGCTGAATGTATCTCATCTTCCCCATGCAGGTTGGCACGTCTCCTGTGCAGAATGCGGCTCTGTGACAGGAAACAGCATGTGCACCAGCCTCCTCTTTGATTTGGAACATCAGGAGCAATTTCAATGCACCGCCAAACACGCCGGTGCCGGTGTAGCTTTCAAAAGGAGGCCAGCTATACTGACATCTGTGCTATTTCCACCCGCATTAGGCTGTTTGTTTTACGAGTGGACAATGCATCGCCCGAGCCTGGGTACATATTGGTTGAAAGTAATATATGCATAATAAGTGCAGTCATTGCATGATTGAGTCTAAGTTTCATTGGAAGCTGGCGTATCACCACAAATTTTGGCGAGTTATTGCACAAGCCTTTTGAGGATAATGCTAATGCTCCGGTCTAAATGACAGCTCATGAATGGCGAGTTTAACACAGCTTGACCTCTTCCTATCGGGTTTGATTTTGCAGCTGCGCATGATATGCAGGGGGAGGGGGTTGGGGGTGACGGGGGTTCTGACAGCTGGCTAAGTGCGTGCACTGCTAGGCCAGGCAACTTAAACCCGAGCGGCATGCAGATGATGGGCTTAATCCGCCTGTTCAGTAGGTCATACCGCTGCAGAGTAAGAGCCGACACAAACTGAGTGGAGAAACGCGGAGGTAGGTAAGAACTGAAACGGACTGAGGCAGGAAAGAGGAAAAAGCAACAGTGGTGGGCACTGGGTCTGACCTCTGACAGCACTAGAGAGTTGTTAACAGTAGGAGTCTATTTGTACAGAGTGACTATAGAGCTTCAAAACTGGACTCAAAAAACCTCCCTTCCATTAGACGCCCGGGGACCATCTGACAGAATGTTTCTCCGAGAGGTCTTGAACGCTCACCCTCTCCTTTTCAGACATCTTGTACAAACCCCGTTTCCATATGATTTGGGAAATTGTGTTAGATGTACATATAAACGGAATACAATGATTTGCAAATCATTTTCAACCCATATTCAGTTGAATATGCTACAAAGACAACATATTTGATGTTCAAACTGATAAACATTTTTTTTTTTGCAAATAATCATTAACTTTAGAATTTGATGCCAGCAACATGTGACAAAGAAGTTGGGAAAGGTGGCAATAAATACTGATAAAGTGGAGGAATGCTCATCAAACACTTATTTGGAACATCCCACAGGTGAACAGGCAAATTGGGAACAGGTGGGTGCCATGATTGGGTATAAAAGTAGATTCCATGAAATGCTCAGTCATTCACAAACAAGCATGGGGCGAGGGTCACCACTTTGTCAACAAATGCGTGAGCAAATTTTGAACAGTTTAAGAAAAACCTTTCTCAACCAGCTATTGCAAGGAATGTCAGTAACTACAGTTGGTCGCTACATCTGTAAGTGCAAGTTAAAACTATCCTATGCAAGACAAAAAAACGTTTATCAACAACACCCAGAAACACCGTCTGCTTCGCTGGGCCTGAGCTCATCTAAGATGGACTGATACAAAGTGGAAAAGTGTTCTGTGGTCTGACGAGTCTACATTTCAAATAGTTTTTGGAAACTGTGGACGTCGTGTCCTCCGGACCAAAGAGGAAAAGAACCATCCGGATTGTTATAGGCGCAACGTTGAAAAGCCAGCATCTGTGATGGTATGGGGGTGTATTAGTGCCCAAGACATGGGTAACTTGCACATCTGTGAAGGCGCCATTAATGCTGAAAGGTACATACAGGTTTTGGAGCAACATATGTTGCCATCCAAGCAACGTTACCATGGACGCCCCTGCTTATTTCAGCAAGACAATGCCAAGCCACGTGTTACATTAACGTGGCTTCATAGTAAAAGAGTGCGGGTACTAGACTGGCCTGCCTGTAGTCCAGACCTGTCTCCCATTGAAAATGTGTGGCGCATTATGAAGCCTAAAATACCACAACGGAGACCCCCGGACTGTTGAACAACTTAAGCTGTACATCAAGCAAGAATGGGAAAGAATTCCACCCGAGAAGCTTAAAAAATGTGTCTCCTCAGTTCCCAAACGTTTACTGAGTGTTGTTAAAAGGAAAGGCCATGTAACACAGTGGTGAACATGCCCTTTCCCAAGTATTTTGGCACGTGTTGCAGCCATGAAATTCTAAGTTAATGATTATTTGCAAAAAAAAAAATAAAGTTTATGAGTTTGAACATCAAATATCTTGTCTTTGTAGTGCATTCAACTGAATATGGGTTGAAAAGGATTTGCAAATCATTGTATTCCGTTTATATTTACATCTAACACAATTTCCCAACTCATATGGAAACGGGGTTTGTACTTTTGATTGCAAAGTGTGGCAGGAGCTGATGTCAAGATGCATCATATGATGCAATATCTCACTCACATTTCAGCTCCCTTGACAGCACCTCCTCTCAGGAGACAATACTATAGACCTGAAACTTGGATATCTTTTAGAATAGTCAATGTAGAGCTTGTATAGATTGACTCAACGCTGTAAAGGCCGCACAGTACACCACTCAGACTTGGAATTCACTTGGGCTGCACAGGTTGTCACACAGTAATTCCTCTTTCCCCTTTATGAACCACAGCTCCACCGTGTCTGGAGCACTCGTACAGCCTGAGGCCATAACGCAGGGTTGTCCAAAGTATGTTTATTGGCCCACAACACAATATACAGACATAATAAACAAGTCTTGGATTAGAAAATTACACACAAAATGCCGATGGCCTGTGCGTCTTACTGTGTATGTGTATTGCACGCGTAGCAGTCGCCAAAGGTAAACAATGGACCAGCGATGATTTTCAGCATACGGTCATGATGAACATAAAAGTTAGGTTAAAGTACCCATGATTGTCACACACACACTAGATGTGGCAAAATTATTCTCTGCATTTGATCAGGTAAGGGGAGCAGTGAGCAGCAGCAGTGGCCACGCCCGGGAATTTAACCCCCAATTCCAACCCTTGATGTTGAGTGCCAAGCAGGGAGGCAATGGGTCCCATTTTTATAGTCTTTGGTATGACTCGGCCGGGGTTTGAACTCACGACCTACCGATCTCAGGGCGGACACTCTAACCATTAGGCCACTGAGCAGGCCAACATGTGGCCAACATTGCTTGTAAGATAGTAGTTTTTGAGTTATCCAAATCCCTTAAAATATTTTAGTTTTTTAATGTTTTTATTTTAATTTCTTAATTTATTTTGAAAAGGAAAAATAATATTGAATAAAAAAAAAAAGGTTTTAGTTTTCCCAATAATAATATTGGTAAAGGTAAATAATAAGACACTGTTGTACTGTATTCTTACATGTTTGGCAAACTTCCCTCTTCAATTAGTTATGAAATTGATATGCAAACTTAAAGCATTGCAATTGCAGATAACATGTAAAAAAAAATATTAAAAAAAAGCCGTGTAAACGTGATCACAGCACACATAGTTGTAATAAATAATAATAAAAAACAACTGAAGTTAGTGTTGTTATTTTGATACCAAATGTATTTAGATGCTCTTTTAATTACATTACACACATTTAACATCTATATAAGTACACTACATACTAAAGTTGTGAAGTGAAGTGTGAAGTGAATTATATTTACGTATATAGCGCTTTTATCTAGTGACTCAAAGCGCTTTACATACTGAAACCCAATATCTAAGATACATTTAAACCAGTGCGGGTGGCACTGGGAGCAGGTGGGTAAAGTGTCTTGCCCAAGGACACAACGGCAGTGACTAGGATGGCGGAAGCGAGGATCGAACCTGGAACCCTCAAGTTGCTGGCACGGCCACTCAACCAACTGAGCTATACCGTAAGAAATACCGGTATTAGTATAGTACCACGATACTAATGAATCATATTCGGTACTATATTGCCTCTAAAAAGTACCAGTCTTCCACCCACACCTAACATCCACTGTAATAATACCAAGTACAGTAGCGTATTTAGTCGATGCTACTAAGATTACGTCAATATTTTTGGGCATCACAACATCTTTCATTTAAAAAAAATATATATTATGTTTATAAACTCAGGTAATAAATACACATTTTTTTAGCCCAATGTTGAGTCAAAAAGTTTGGACACCCTTGCTTTAGGGGATGCTGTAGATTACAGGGCAGCAGCATTTCTTGTGGCTGACAGTGAGCCTCAATCAAAGATAGAAAGTGTTTACTGCTCCACAGTCAAGGTTGCCTCATGCCTTCAACGTCAACACCCACCCACACACCAGTCTGGCTCAGTTTACTGGTGCATTTTGATGTTATATATATATATATATATATATATATATATTTTTTTTTTTTTTTTCCCTTAACCGACCGTCTGTATAAACCACATGTCACCAAGAACATAACATGAAAAGCACAAGTTAATATGCATTTTTCTCTTGTGCATTTGCTCAGCCTATATAACACCTTCCGTGTTCATAAGGTTGTGTTGTTTATATGGCCTTATGTGGGGTTTAAAGTGTCCTTCAGCAACATCCTGGACTGGTACTTTACTTCAGAGACAATGCATACCCATTAATCTTTGTGTGACTGTGAATGTGGTGACAAGCCAAAGCAGGGATATTCAACTCAATTGTTTTGGGGGCAACATTTCCAGAAAGTTAAAGACAATGGTGGGCGGAGTTCTCCCTTTATTACTAGTCTTTTAAAAATATATAACTAATGAAGTTGAACAGATGACTACTGACTGCATCTGAGGAAAACAAGCTCCAGCAACACTTAAGTAACATAAATACGTAAAATAAAATAAAAACTGAGGACCTAAAAAGGTGTCTTGAGGAATAACTCAACATAGGGAAGGGATTCATATGGCCTCATTCCTCAGTGGATCTCACGTAAGAGGACGGTGGGGGGTAATGTTGTCCCGATACCAATATTTTGGTACTGTTACCAAAATTATTTTTCGATACTCTTCGGTACTTTTCTAAATAAAAGGGACCACAAAAAATTGCATTCTTGGCTTTAACAAAAAATCTTACGTTACATCAAACATGTTTCTTATTGCAAGTTTGTCTTTAAATAAAATAGTGAACATACTAGACAACTTGTCTTTTATTAGTAAGTAAGCAAAGAAAGGCTCCTAATTTAGTCTGCTGACATATGCAGTAACATATTGTGTCATTTTCCATTCTATTATTTTGTCAAATATGGTACTTTTCAGAGGCGGTATAGTACCGAAAATTATTCATTAGTATCGCGGTACTATACTAATACCGGTATACCATACAACCCTAACGGGGGGTTAATGATTTTGCAATGCAGTCAGCTGAAAATTATGGAAAGTGCCACCCTACGTAGCAATTGACACTGTGGTCAAAAATATTCAACACTCCACTGCCATCAGATGGCTAAAGTGCATCGTGCACCCCCAGCCCCCAATGTATCACGTTTCATGTGTCAGGTAAACCGCGACGAATGGGGCCAAATGAACCCTCACCCTACTGTATGTAAATCACATGTTTGGAGCAAAGTGTTTGAGATTAAATATCAATACAAGGACCTGCCAATGAGGTACAGGCACTTTGACTACCTGTACAACTGATGTGCATGCAAGCTGTTACTTTGAGGTGCGATGGTGTTCAGTAGTTTTGACCACAAACAATATCACTATCGCCTCTGCTGCTGACAGCGAAGTTGTGGACTCAAAAGTGCCTGAATTTAGGAGGATGAAAGGTTTTGCAACATAATGCAGTATGAATGGGCTCTGTGTAAAATGCAACCAGCAAACACGGACGACTTTCATCTGCAGACACCCGAGTCAGGTGTTATCTCCAGCAAAAATGTAAAAGGACAAATAAGCACTGCGTAAAGGAAGAGCAGAGCGATATGACTAGACAACAGAATGGACTACATGGCATTAACAAGAGGCGGTTCCGCGAATAACTGAGCATTCAAGAGGGGGCATAAACCACCAATGCTACTGGCGATAACTCAGCAATTGCTTTCAATTTGTCACATGCAGGGGAAAATCATTTGCTCCGACTTGCAAGCGTCCACACACACGCACACGTGCGCGCGCGCACACACACACACACGCACACGCACACGCACACGCACACACACACACACACACAGTATAATAGTATGACTAGAGCTTATCCTAACACACTAACACACATATGCAATAGACATCTAGATGACATGTGCACATATCTGTCAACATTCCAATATATTTTTTCGAGGAAATGGCAGAAAATAGGTAATTTTCACACAAACTGCAAAAAAAAAAAAGGTCTGCCAACTCAACCAATGCTGTCAAAATTTCTGCATTATATAACGTGGATGAAAAGACAAAATAAATGGAATGCTTTTTTCCTGCTGGCTACCATCATTTCTTGTGTGATATACTAAAATCGGTGTTGCGAATCTTACAAAAAGCATAAGCGTGTCGGAGCCTGCTTTTCTTTAGATAAGGATAAGAGAGATCCCATTTGTCAAGATATTTGCACAAATTAGTTTTGTTTTGGGGGTGTACATGTTTCCACCAGAAATGTGTCAATGTCCACCCATCTCTACCGCACTGTCCATTTGTTGGCACGTCACAGCAGACGTGCCAGGCCTCGCCTCACTTGTGCAGTGGCATGTGCAAGCAACCGTGTTTTACTGGCTTTTTTTTTTTCTAAGTCCTGCATTTTTACAAGCTGTAGGATGTGTGTTACGCCAAGGTTTACAGAGTGTTGCTGAGGTTGAGTACACCTACCAAAGAAAATGTTTTTGTTTTTTTAATACAAATACAAAACTCACACTACCACTAGTTTATTGGGCTGAATATAAAAACAACCACCCTTTTTAAGCAGTTGTTTAAAGATTCTGCTTTATTGTCGACCATTATCTAAGAATTAGTAGCACATCTTTCTCCTGTTTTCTAACATGCCCAAACTTTAGGCCACATTTTGAGTGGGCCTCTGTGTCACCAGGTTATTGAGATGTGTGAGTGACAGGAAGAAAAGCTCACTTAGGCCTGACCTGCTGGTCTGCATGTATAAATATCTCGACCAGAGGTGTCCAAAGTGAGGCCGGGGGGCCATTTGAGGCCTGCAGCTATTTTCTTAACGGCCCACAGAACATTATACAAATACTACTAAAAAAAAAACATAAGTGGAATAAAAGAGCAAACTTATGAAATGTGACAAGAAAATTGTGCAATGTTGACATTATTAACAAGAAACTGTCATGCAGGCTTTTTTTTCTCTGAAACTGTCATTTCTCAAAACTAATATTGAATCAAAAAATTGTTTTATGAATTATTGATCTATTTAAGGCCTCAATTACTTCACATCAAAAATGTCGCGTTTAAATATTTGTGGGAAATACTGAATATTCACCGAAACCTTCTTTAGTGAAAAATAAAATGTTTTTTTTTCAAATTCAAGACAAAGTTATATGTTTTTGGTAACACTTTAGTATGGGGAACATATTCTAAGTTACTTAGACTAAGTAACAAAGACTTAATTTAGAGTTATTTGGTTAGGGTTAGGGTTAGAGGGTTAGGGCCAAGGTTATAATAAGGTCATGCCGAATAAGGCATTAATAAGTACTTAATAATGACTAGTTAAGAGCCAATATGTTACTAATTTGCATGTTAATAAGCAACTAATTAATGGTGAATATGTTCCCCATACTAAAGTGTTACCATGTTTTATTACTGGTGCACAAAATGAACTGTGCATGAACATCACCTTGTTCAAAGAACAAAACCAACAGTGCATAAACTCACAACAAATTTCACACCAGCAAATCAGTGTGACTTCTGCTGTTGCTTT
This sequence comes from Nerophis lumbriciformis, assembly GCF_033978685.3. Lineage (NCBI taxonomy): Eukaryota > Metazoa > Chordata > Actinopteri > Syngnathiformes > Syngnathidae > Nerophis > Nerophis lumbriciformis. The sequence goes on along the minus strand of NC_084554.2, from coordinate 29,877,095 downwards.
ATCCGTAATACGCCGATAGGGAGAAGTTTTTATTTACACGATGAGTCGGGTGTGTCTTGACCTCCGCCGAACCCCTGAGGCCAACTCACCGAACCCCTAGGGTTCTATCGAACCCAGGTTAAGAACCACTGGTGTATAATGAGGAAGTACTGTGTTGTTGTGGCGACCTGCTGTCCTCGCGCACTAACGGTGTTATGCGGCCTGTGGTTGGCATGTTAAGAGTAGTGACAACTTTAATAACTGTGCTTCTGGCGGGACGCTACATTACTCACAAGGTGTGACTTACACAATATCAGCACTTGTCGGTCGCTGAGTCTGCATTTATTCAGTGAAGTGTACTATATTTATATAACGCTTTTTCTCAAAAGACTCAAAGCGCTTTACATTATGAGACCCATTTTAAAACCACATGTATACCAGTGTGGGTGGCACTGGGAGCAAGGTGTGTGAAGTGTCTTGCCCGAGGACACAACGGCAGTAACTTGGATGGCAGAATCTAGATTCGAACCAAGAACCCTCAAGTTTCTGGCCGGCTGCTCTCCCATCCATGCCACACTGTAATGAAGCACTGATAGCTTCTTCTTTTTTCAGCCAGGACTTTGACAAAGAAGGTGAGAAACACTATTGAATTTGAGAAAAAGTGCAAAGATGGTGTCTGTGTGGCTCTCCTGCACGCCAAGTGCCTTCAATATAAGTTAAAAGTTGGCTTATACAGTTCATTTAACATTTTTCATATATTCACATTGTTTACTGCAGTGTTTCTTAACCATAGAGTCAGGGCCAATTGTTGGGCCGCCAAAAATATCTATTTCTCAACTTTGGTTTGTATGGGCTGCAGCGGTACTGAGTTGTAATTGCTTGTATTCAGTCACGTGACTTCTCGGAAGTGAAAAAAAATTGGTCAACTAAACCAAGATGGCTGTTGTGCACAAGCAGCGCACAGACTAAGTAAGCAAGGGGCCTAGATCCTCCTGCAAAAGGCAGGTACGACCAAAAATTGCAAACTATGCAATGGAATAGATCCCTATAATTGATTAAAAAAAGATGTGCCGAGTCAGATCAAGGATTATCCGTTGGTGGAGTTCTCAGACATGTCAAACTATAGTGTGCCCCAGACGTCATTCTAAAACGACAAAACAGATGAAAGCTTGGAAAAGTGTGGCGGTCTACAACTTATTTCTTTGTGGCTGGGTCAAGGACATTGGTATCAAAACTCTCCCGGATAAAACATGCATCCAAAGGGGAATTGTAGATGTACCTTACCTGAAAAAGTATCATTGACCCAGACTTTCTGGTTTATGTCCATTAAAAATAAAATACAAACAATATCAAGATAATACTTCAACGGAAAATACCAAGCAAGTATATTAAAAATAAATAAAACCTTTAACCAAGTTGCCACTGCAAATTTGTGCGTTCCTCAACTCTTCTCCCTGGAGTGGAGTTTGTGCCACTTTGTAGTCACTTTCTAAAATGTTGCACTCTTCCGTCGTCCTTGCTTTCTTCTCGATAAACTCTGAAGAAACGTTGATCCTCTTCTCGATTTAAACACTTCGTACAGCCAAAAACAATGCAAGCTTAATGTTGTCTAGTACCCATTGAGAACAGATGCTGCTTGACCACCATATTTAATGAGCAGGGCGTGACGTCATCTAAATCCAAGAAATACACTTTTTCACCAATTGTGTCAGTAAAGACAATATTAAACAAAGAAGAATTCTGAAGCGTCTTAGTTTCTTAGAAGTTTCGAAAGCGCTAAAATTATGAGCTTTATTTTTATTTGCACTTTAATGTTAGACAGTTATTTATTAATTTAGTAAGATTGTTTTATTTCCGCACTGCGTAATTGTATGTACATTTATTTTCATCAGTTTTGATGAATCCCTTCTTTTCCACTGTATTTGAATAGTATTTAGTTCTTTGTTCCCTGGGCGCCACACTTGCTGTTTTGGGTTGGGCTCTCTGGGTGGTTGGGGCCGTACTGTGGCTCCCGCACATAATGGGAGTCAAATATATTGTACATACAAATACACATATATACTCACATACACACAATTATTCATACATATATACATACATACCTACACGCACACATACATACACAAATACAGTACATACCTACACACTCAAAGCTCGTACATCCACACGCACATTCACTGTACAAACATACATATACACTTACTGTACATATACGTTCACTGTGCAAACACATACCGTACATATACATTCACTGTACAAACATACATGTACACATACTGTACATATAACGTATTTTTCGGAGTATAAGTCGCTCCGGAGTATAAGTCGCACCGGCCGAAAATGCATAACAAAGAAGGAAAAAAAACATATATAAGTCGCACTGGAGTATAAGTCGCATTTTTGGGGGAAATGTATTTGATAAAACCCAACACCAAGAATAGACATTTGAAAGGCAATTTCAAATAAATAAAGAATAGTGAACAACAGGCTGAATAAGTGTACGTTAAATGACGCATAAATAACCAACTGAGAACGTGCCTGGTATGTTAACGTAACATATTATGGTAAGAGTCATTCAAATAACTATAACATATAGAACATGCTATACGTTTACCAAACTGTCACTCCTAATCGCTAAATCCGATGAAATCTTATACGTGTATTTCCTTACGTGAATGAGCTAAATAATATTAGATAGTTTACGGCAATGTGTTAATTTCACACATAAGTTGCTCCTGAGTATAAGTTGCACCCCCGGCCAAACTATGAAAAAAAACTGCGACTTATAGTCCGAAAAATACGGTATATACATACACTCATGCATATAATCACGTTTCATCAAACATATCAACATTGTTGCCCTAGCGGAAACTGGGTAACACATGGCACACTGACAAAGCTTAACCTATCGTTACTATAACAATCTACAAGGTTAATATAGTTGGCTTATCTTTCTTCCCCTCCATTTATCTGCTTTCTTTTGTATTTCAAGTTATAATTACATATATGTATTGTTGTATTTGAAACAATTGTATTGTTGATAAAAGGTAAATTATTGTTATTATTCATTATCAATAGCGCCATTTCTATTGGTATTTGTATTGCTCCATTTGTAGTGTAATAATGTTGTCATTTTTGTATTTTTTATTTCACTAACTGCTTCTTCGCTATCACTTTTACCATCATATTTGTACATATCCTATTTGCTGATGTTGTTCTGTTGTTGTTATTGTTGTGTTTGCGGTTGTTGTTGTCTCTGTCTTATCTCCTTCTTGTCCCCGCAATTTTCCCTCTGTCTTCCTTTTTTTCTCTTTCCATCCTCTCCTGCTCCGACACGGCTGCACCAAATGATAATATACGTAAATACATTTAATAAAGTCAAATGCAAATAAGGCAGCAAGAGAAGTATCCCACACTTCTCTTTTGTAAAGTACATTTTTACAGCCGATATAGGCATCTACATCAACAATATGATTTGCCTGAGTAGCTGGACAGGACAAAAAAAAAGAAAGAAAATAATTTGTGTAATCAGCCTGACCTAAGACTTGATATTTGTGATTAGCACATGCTTTCACACCATTTGACAAAAAAAAAACTGGAGGTAAGATAGATATAGTTATTGAATATAATTAGAGAATAAGATGACTAATTCTGTGTTAATATTTGAGTGGGTCCCCGGGCCCCTCTGTAGTGGAAAACTTGGACCCCGAGGTCGAAAAGGACAAAAACTCCTGGTTACATGCATGCAAAACTAACAGTATTCTTTCTCCATAGAATGTGTTCATATTCTTGGGTGTTTGGAACAGATTAATTGGAATTGCATAAATTCTTAAGATATATATATATTTTTTTTTATACGATTTGGTCTTTATCACACCTTTTGGAACAGAAAAAAACGGAGGTCTTCTATATTCTTGTCAAAATTGTACTACTTGCTGTGTCATCTTAAACAGAACGTAGATGCAGGGTGTTGTTTCACCTTACCGGGCATCAAAGTGACCGCCGCATATTAAATTAATTTTGGAAAAGGTTTGCACACGCCTGCTTTAATGTTTGCTTTTCTAGCGTCAGATGTGAAATATGAAGCTGGAGCATTGGGGTAACAGGAGACAAGGACAGCAGTTACAAGAAAAGGCGACAACTTTAAGGCTTTAAGTGATGAGATGGATGAGGCGGTGGCGGAGTGACACCACGCCAAAGGGGACAAAGTAGAGCGACTGAGAAAAGCAAGGTTTGCTTTAATGTTTATTCCGGGCTTCAATCAGCATTCACCCTCCTCTGCTCCCGACCAATCATCTTTACAACACACACACACAGGCAACCATCTCTCTGCCCATCAACCTTGGCGTGTCAGTCTAAGCGCCATGGCAACACATCACAAGAGTTCAAATTGAGGATTTGGGCAAGCGAGTGAAGGCACAGATTGATAGATACACCAACTGGCGGAAACACATTCAAAGTAACTGGTTGCGGGCTTGATGGCCACGTTGAAAAAAGCGGAACTGACAAGAGCGGGCTGGAAGAAAAAAAAAGTTTGTTTAGACACTATTCCAGACAGCAATAAAGCCCGAGTTAAGACAAGCCTTTGCGGGTTCACAGGCACAGACGCACTTTGAAGTTTTAAAGGAGATTTTAGGCTTTAAGACTGGATGAATGCGTAACTTTAAGATTAAAAGATGCACAACAATGGACTTAATTAGGCACCAAGAATAAAAGGGAACAAGATCACATTAAAACCATAGATCTGATTTTTCTACTGAGGGCCGCTTAGAAAAAAAACTAAAGGCTGCGGAGGGGCCATTTTGTACACTGAAGTGGCAGTTTACAACTCGCTCAACGTTCCATTTTTCCAACCTAAAAGCATAACAAGTCAATCCAAATCACGTCTTGTTTGTTAGAGTTTTCCTTTGTTTTCAGTCTATTTCTGTTTCAGTGCTCTTTCTGTACGTGCGCTGATTATACACTCCAGTTTCTACTTGTTGATTAACATCCCCACCTGCTGTCACCACTAATCACGCCCCGCCATATACCACGTTTCGCTGTTCACTCGGCGCAGGTCTATTGTTCGCTTTATGCGACAGTTTGCATTTGTGGTTTGCTTGTCCATATTGTTAATGTTTTATGTTAGCTTAGTGCTACCTCATCCATCCCTGCCTTGCGATGCTAGGCTAAGGATAATCCATTTTTTTTTGCCTTTTGCTTTACATGCACTGCCCAAGCAGCAGAGCTCCTCTTTTGTTGTAATTTTTGCCTTGTGTCAAAGAAGTAAAGACTCTTCTTACTTGCACACTGCATCCTTCTTCGGCATCCGGGGAACACGATCGTCACTACAATGTGACCTGAACGCAACAAGAACACCACTGGCTATCTGATGTTAACGCTAATCGTTTAACGAGAACAGATTTAATAAATAAATATCTATAAAGTAGTACCTTAACTTACGAGTTTAATTAGTTCTGTGATGGAGCTCTTAAATCAAAACACTTGTATATTATTTCAACATCCCCTGTTGAAATTAGCTGAAATAAGTGTAATTGGTGCTTGTTCATTTTATAATATATAATACAAATAAATGTAAATAACTTAATAAAATTGTTAGACATACATACACACACACATACATACATTATTACCATTTGAATAAAAAAACAGTACAATAGAATGTATTAACTACAGTAGTTTTATGAAGCATTGGAGAATAGACTACTTCAGTATATCCTTCCAGCTGCCGTCAAACACACCATCAGCACGTATTCCATATGTTCATAGATAAATGTCCACAATTTGGATATATATGTCAGCATTCTTGGCTGGGGTCGGACTCATTGATTGATTGATTGATTGAGTCTTTAATAAGTAGGTTGCACGATGAAGTACATATTCCGTACAATTGACCACTAAATGGTAACACCCGAATAAGTTTTTCAACTTGTTTAAGTCGGGGTTCACTTAAATTGATTCATGATACAGATATATACTATCATATATACTATCATCATAATACAGTCATCACACAAGATACTCATCAGGGTGTATACATTGAATTATTTACATTATTTACAATTCGGGTTGTGGAAGGGGGGTGGGGGGGGGGGGGGTTGGTTTGGTTGTTATCATCAGTCATCAACAATTGAGAACAGAGAAATGGATATTGAAACAGTGTAGGTCTGACTTGGTAGGATATGTACAGCAAGTAGTGGACATAGAGAGAGAGAGCGGGAGAGAGATAGAGAGACCAGAAGGCATAAGAAAAGTATCTACATTTGATTGTTTACATTTGATTATTAACAATCCGGGGAGGGTGTTAGTTTAGGGTTGAAGTTGCCTGGAGGTGTACTTTTATTGCGGTTTTGAAGGAGGATGCTTCAGTATGGTGCAGACTACCAGTGATAAGCTTAAATTGCTTAGGCTTTTTAAAAAAAAAAAAAATTCTGTTTCTTTAAAGCAATGAATAACATCCACTTCTCAGCACTTTCCCTCACACTCTCGTTTTTGGTTCTCATGGTTGGAAAACAAAGTAATGTCGATCTCTAATGCTAGCGAGTAAGACCTGATGCTATGTTCGGATCTTACGGGGTTAACTGTGACATTTGCTACGCAATCTAACAGCGGGGATGCTTTCTCAGGACATTCAATCAATCACAACTGGACTGTTTGGCTTGTCTTAGAAGACTTTTCGCCTCTCATTCGAGTATACTTCATCAGTTCATGATCACAGACTTAGATTGGTCAGATCTAGTCTTAGACTTAGATTGGTCAGATCTAGTCTTAGACATAGATTGTTCAGATCTAGTCTTATACTTACTTAGATGGGTCAGATCTAGTCTTATACTTACTTAGATGGGTCAGATCTAGTCTTAGACTTAGATGGGTCAGATCTAGTCTTAGAGTTAGATGGGTCGGATCTAGTCTTAGACTTAGATGGGTCAGATCTAGTCTTAGACTTAGATGGGTCAGATCTAGTCTTAGACTTAGATGGGTCAGATCTAGTCTTAGACTTAGATGGGTCAGATCTAGTCTTAGACTTAGAAGGGTCAGATCTTGTCTCAATATATGCTTACAACTCAAATTTTTGCTTGCAACTTAAAGCAGAACAATTATCCGAGAGACAGCTCTTTTCAAAATGCTTTTAAGTTGAGTTACTACAGTATTTGTCACATTTAAAAGTTAATCTTTGTAAAACACTCTCTCAAAAACCAAATGAGCTGTTACCTTTGATTGATTTTCATGTTTCATGTTCGTGTCCCACCCACCCTCTTCGCGTACGATTTAAAAAAGCGGACGTAATGGCCACCATGTAAGTTTAAACTGGTGAGTGATACCATATATCGCTCCAAACACCGCCCTTGTGCTATGGGAATGTTTAACATTAAATTAACATTACACAAGTCCTATAGTCACCTTTTCAAGCCGCTAACTTCGAAGTGCGATGTGGCGAGGGACGACTCTATTACAATACTCACGAGGCAAGAGTCAGCCTTACAGTCCGTACTTAGCATGCTATACGAGTCCATCCATCCATCCATCCATCTTCTTCCGCTTATCCGAGGTCGGGTCGCGGGGGCAGCAGCCTAAGCAGGGAAGCCCAGACTCCCCTCTCCCCAGCCACTTGGTGCAGCTCCTCCCGGGGGATCCCGAGGCGTTCCCAGGCCAGCCGGGAGACATAGTCTTCCCAACGTGTCCTGGGTCTTCCCCGTGGCCTCCTACCGGTCGGACGTGCCCTAAACACCTCCCGAGGGAGGCGATCGGGTGGCATCCTGACCAGATGCCCGAACCACCTCATCTGGCTCCTCTCGATGTGGAGGAGCAGCGGCTTTACTTTGAGCTCCCCCCGGATGACAGAGCTTCTCACCCTATCTCTAAGGGAGAGCCCTGCCACCCGGCGGAGGAAACTCATTTTGGCCGCTTGTACCCGTGATCTTGTCCTTTCGGTCATAACCCAAAGCTCATGACCATAGGTGAGGATGGGAACGTAGATCGACCGTTAAATTGAGAGCTTTGCCTTCCGGCTCAGCTCCTTCTTCACCACAACGGATCGATACAGCGTCCGCATTACTGAAGATGCCGCACCGATCCGCCTGTCGATCTCACGATCCACTCTTCCCTCACTCGTGAACAAGACTCCGAGGTACTTGAACTCCTCCACTTGGGGCAGGGTCTCCTCCCCAACCCGAAGATGGCATTCCACCCTTTTCCGGGCGAGAACCATGGACTCGGACTTGGAGGTGCTGATTCTCATCCCAGTTGCTTCACACTCGGCTGCGAACCGATCCAGCGAGAGCTGAAGATCCTGGCCAGATGAAGCCATCAGGACCACATCATCTGCAAAAAGCAGAGACCTAATCCTGCAGCCACCAAACCAGATCCCCTCAACGCCTTGACTGCGCCTAGAAATTCTGTCCATAAAAGTTATGAACAGAATCGGTGACAAAAGGCAGCCTTGGCGGAGTCCAACCCTCACTGGAAACGTGTCCGACTTACTGCCGGCAATGCGGACCAAGCTCTGACACTGATCATACAGGGAGCGGACCGCCAAAATCAGACAGTCCGATACCCCATACTCTCTGAGCACTCCCCACAGGACTTCCCGAGGGACACGGTCGAATGCCTTCTCCAAGTCCACAAAACACATGTAGACTGGTTGGGCAAACTCCCATGCACCCTCAAGGACCCTGCCAAGAGTATAGAGCTGGTCCACAGTTCCACGACCAGGACGAAAACCACACTGTTCCTCCTGAATCCGAGGTTCGACTATCCGGCGTAGCCTCCTCTCCAGTACACCTGAATAGACCTTACCGGGAAGGCTGAGGAGTGTGATCCCACGATAGTTAGAACACACCCTCTGGTTCCCCTTCTTAAAGAGAGGAACCACCACCCCGGTCTGCCAATCCAGAGGTACCGCCCCCGATGTCCACGCGATGCTGCAGAGTCTTGTCAACCAAGACAGCCCCACAGCATCCAGAGCCTTAAGGAACTCCGGGCGGATCTCATCCACCCCCGGGGCCTTGCCACCGAGGAGCTTTTTAACTACCTCAGCAATCTCAGCCCCAGAAATAGAAGAGCCCACCACAGATTCCCCAGGCACTGCTTCCTCATAGGAAGACGTGTTGGTGGGATTGAGGAGGTCTTCGAAGTATTCCCTCCACCGATCCACAACATCCGCAGTCGAGGTCAGCAGAACACCATCCTCACCATACACGATGTTGATAGTGCACTGCTTCCCTTTCCTGAGGCGGTGGATGGTGGTCCAGAATCGCTTCGAAGCCGTCCGGAAGTCGTTTTCTATGGCTTCCCCGAACTCCTCCCATGTCCGAGTTTTTGCCTCCGCAACCGCTGAAGCCGTACACCGCTTGGCCTGTCGGTACCTGTCCGCTGCCTCAGGAGTCCTATGAGCCAAAAGAACCCGATAGGACTCCTTCTTCAGCTTGACGGCATCCCTCACCGCCGGTGTCCACCAACGGGTTCTAGGATTATCGCCACGACAGGCACCAACTACCTTGCGGACACAGCTCCAATCAGCTGCCTCGACAATAGAGGCGCGGAACATGGTCCACTCGGATTCAATGTCCAGCACCTCCCTCGTGACATGTTCAAGGTTCTTCCGGAGGTGGGAATTGAAACTCTCTCTGACAGGAGATTCTGCCAGACGTTCCCAGCAAACCCTCACAATGCATTTGGGCCTGCCAGGTCTGTCCGGCATCCTCCCCCACCATCGCAGCCAACTCACCACCAGGTGGTGATCGGTTGAAAGCTCCGCCCCTCTCTTCACCCGAGTGTCCAAAACATGAGGCCGCAAATCCGATGACACAACTACAAAGTTGATCATGGAACTGCGGCCTAGGGTGTCCTGGTGCCATGTGCACATATGGACACCCTTATGTTCGAACATGGTGTTCTTTATGGACAATCTGTGACGGGCACAAAAGTCCAATAACAGAACACCACTCGGGTTCAGATCCGGGTGGACATTCTTCCCAATCACGCCTCTCCAGGTTTCACTGTCGCTGCCAACATGAGCATTGAAGTCCCCCAGTAGAACGAGGGAATCACCCGGGGGAGCACTCTCAAGTACTCCCTCGAGCGAATCCAAAAAGGGTGGGTACTCTGAGCTGCGGTTTGGCGCGTAAGCGCAAACCACAGTCAGAACCCGTTCCCCCACCCGAAGGCGGAGGGAAGCTACCCTCTCGTCCACCGGGTTGAACTCCAACGTGCAGGCTCTGAGCCGGGGGACAACAAGAATTGCCACCCCAGCCCGTCGCCTCTCGTTGCCGGCAACGCCAGAGTGGAAGAGAGTCCAGCCCCTTTCGAGAGAACTGGTTACAGAGCCCTTGCTGTGCGTCGAAGTGAGTCTGACTATATCTAGCCGGAACTTCTCAACCTCGCGCACTAGCTCAGGCTCCTTCCCCCCCAGCGAGGTGACGTTCCACGTCCCAAGAGCTAGCTTCTGTAGCCGAGGATCGGACCGCCAAGTGCCCTGCCGTCGGCTGCCGCCCAGCTCACACTACACCCGACCTCTATGGCCCCTGCTATAGGTGGTGAGCCCATTGGAGGGGGGACCCACGTTGCCTCTTCGGGCTGTACCCGGCCGGGCCCCATGGGGACAGGCCCGGCCACCAGGCGCTCGCCATCGTGCCCCACCTCCGGGCCTGGCTCCAGAGGGGGGCCCCGGTGACCCGCGTCCGGGCGAGGGAAATCTGGGTCTTTTATTTGTATTCGTCATGGAGGTCTCCGAGCTGCTCTTTGTCTGATCCCTCACCTAGGACCAGTTTGTCTTTGGAGACCCTACCAGGGGGCATAAAGCCCCCGGACAACATAGCTCCTAGGATCATTGGGACACGCAAACTCCTCTACCACGTTAAGGTGGCAGCTCAGAGAGGAGGCTATACGAGTCCACAAACAAAATCTTGTTTAGGACCACATAAGGCAATAGTGCCAGCCCTGGCTAAAAACAGTACAATGGCACTAAAACAGTGATTCACCAACCAAAAACACATTTTGAAAAAACAAACAGGTAACTGGACTGTGGTGAGATTTTAAACCATCATTGTTGAGCTATCAAAATAATAAAAAAACAATAAAATAAAAATAAGTGGACCATGTGACCATGTAATATCTACATTTTTCAAAGGGTATGTTAGGGTACCAGGACTGAGCGAAAATACAAGTGTGATTTTCTTTTTTTTCCCTTTTTTTTAAGAAAATTAATTACAGTTGGGAAAAGGAGTAACAAAAATAAGCAAAACAATATACCGTTTATGAAACATTTACCTTATCATATTTCATGTTTAAGTACAATTCAATTAATTATTAATTAATGCAATTAAAAGTGCAATAATACAAGTGTGATTTTTTTTTTTTTAAGAAAATTAATTACAGTTGGGAAAAGGAGTAACAAAAATAAGCAAAACAATATACCGTTTATGAAACATTTACGTTATCATATTTCATGTTTAAGTATAATTTAAATAATTATTATTAATTAATGCAATTAAAAGTGTAATAATAACAGCTGAGATAGGCTCCAGCGGCTCCAGCGGCCCCCGCGACCCCGAAAGGGACAAGCGGTAGGAAATGGATGGATGGATGGATAACAGTGCAATACATTTTCATAACATGGTCACTACCATGAATATAACTACTTATATTCTTATTTTTAAGGTTATATTGTTATTCTCATTGTTGCTTTTTATTTTTATTGTTGTTATGTTTTCTATTTTTAATTCCATTTACACCCCCATTATTTACTTTTTAAAGTTGATTTCAATTCTATACACTGCTGCTGGAATTGTAATTTTCCTGAGGGAACTCTGCTGAAGGAATCAAGTTAAAGTACCAATGGTTGTCACACACACACTAGGTGTGGTGAAATTTTTCCTCTGCATTTGACCCATCCCCTTGTGACAGCCCCTGGGAGGTGAGGGGAGCAGTGAGCAGCAGCGGTGGGCGCGCCCGGGAATCATTTTTGGTGATTTAACCCTTAATTCCAACCCTTGATGCTGAGGGAGTTAATGGGTCCCATTTGTATAGTCTTTGGTATGACTCGGCCGGGGTTTGAACTCACAACCTACCGATCTCAGGGCGGACACTAACAACTAGGCCACTGAGCAATCAATAAAGTACTACCGATATCTATCTATCTAATTTAGGAAGTGGAGAGACTCTTTTCCCAATGCTCAAGAAAGTGTGTTTGTATTTATTAAATATCCAATAGATCAATGAGCAAGACACCTTGCTTATTTTACAATTAATTATATCATGCGTTTATATTTTATTTCCTGAGGACGCAGATTGCACCGACTCAGTAAATAAGCTATCTGAACGAAACAATGACATCTTACACTTATAGGTTATAAGTGACAAAACAAATTAGTGTAAGGGCTAATGATATTATTTTATTTCTAAACTCTCCGGCAAGCTCGAAACTGCCGCCCCGGGCTGCACTTTAGACACCGGCGCGATAGATGAAGGCCGGGGATTATTCTCATCAGATAAACGTTGTTCCCTCAGATGCAGTAATTGGAAATTACAGTGTTGCCGTGAATTTGCACACCTTTTTTTTTTTAACATTGTGTGTGTAGTTCAGGGTCTCTTTAAACCTAACAAGCAAAGTGCTGCTTTCATACCTTCCAATTCAATTAAAAAAGGAGTTACAATTAAAATGATCTGCAAAAGTCTAAGCTGTAGATAAGCAAGAAGGTGGCCGAGTGTTTACATATATTTGCTCTGTAGTGTGTGTGTGTGATAAATAGCGTTTATATACATGTGAAGTTCTGTTTCCAGTCGGCTGTCTGGGAAAAAGAGTGAATGGAGTCGTAGGATCAAGGAGAATGAGGGGGGAAAAATGACAGTTTCAATGTAGCGAGCACAGGGAAGATGCGGTGGGTGGCAGTCAGGTTGTCACTCTCACAAAGAAAGAAAAGGGTTGAAGAGGGTTTTAAAAAAAGGAGTTCACGTCCTATAATATGAAAGTAAGTGTGGCCCTGGATCACGTCTTTATTAGGTGTAGTGCTCAGGATTTAGTGAAAATGAAACCAGAGAAGATTGTAGGAAAATGTGGGGAGTCATGATTAAAGTCAAGTCAAAGATCGACCGCATATTACAGCCTTTAAAAGGACTTAGTGCAATAACGCTAGGCAAGATTCCTTTCCAGTACGTTCCAATGACCTTTAAAATATTACCACTTTTATTTCAATAACTATGTTAAATACCTTCTCAAATGACTCAACTCACATGAAACTATGGTCTAATAATAACAAACATCTATTTCAGATTGAAATATACTGTAAACCAGCGCATACTGAAACAGGTCAATTTATGGAAAAACCACATACTGATAAAATTTAAAGCAACAAAATGTGTGGGTTGTTAAAAAAAACTAATGAAATATCAAGTAAATACATTTGAAATAATAAATAAATTAACATAATTTTGAACAAACTGTCAAAATGTTATAATCTGCAAAATGATTGAACAATTCTTGGGCATTACTTCCACAAGTGGCGGTAAGATGTATTACAAGTGAGCATCTCAGACATCTATGGCAGCCCACCAGGGGCTGCCATACCTCAGCTAACTAAACAATGGAAATGTATAATATAATTCTTGTAGCAATACGGTCTCACTGCACAGCAGGCCAGCAGTTAGCCGAGTCATTGCGCAAACCATGGTGAGGCTCAACTCAGTGACGTGCCTCAACTGGCTGCTGACTCACCGCAAGTCTCTTCTCAGTATTTGAACGGCAAATGTGAAAATTCAGCGATTTTCAATAAAAATAATCTAAAACTGGTGAAGTTAAATGGAAAATAAATTCGTAGTATAATCCCTGGATACATATAACAATTTAATTTTTTTTTTTTCTTTTTAAATGTTTTTTCTTTCCATGATGGCATGTGAGGCCCCGCCTCACCTGCCTGCACGTCACTGCTTTTTAGTATCGTGCAAAAATGTCCATTTTCCGTACCTCGCGCCGTGGCAACAAGAAAAGATGGCCGCGCACAAAGAAAAAGATGTCACTAGTGGTTTTGCAAAGTGGAATTTCAATGTTGATGTGTTTAATAGGGGGAAAAGAATGACGGTTAGGGCAGGAAGAAAATGTGGTTTTCAACTAAATTCCCTAAAATACACATTGAGGCAATAAAGAGTATTTTTTTTGATGATGCAATTAATCAAACAAACTGATAGATTACTAAAATAATCGATAGCATTAGTCAATAGCACTCCCCAGATATGAATTATAAAATATTCAGTTAATACACGTGATCATATCGGCTGATCTCACTTATAGATAATGGGTATTGGAATTGGCAACATAAAAGTATCATAAAACCATGATCCAAGCATCCGGAGATGCGATCGCAGATAACGAGCCAGTTTAACGGCACAAGGTCATAGTTCAGTGCCAATCATCAAAGTTGACTTATACAGCCCTTAATCGCAAATGTCTCAAATGGTTGCACAAGCCACAACGACATCCTCAGATCCCACATCAGGGCAAGAAAAACCTCAACCCTATGGACACAATGAGAAACCTTGGACGGGACACCAGGTGGCCGGTGCAATGAATGCAGAGTAGATAGTTAATAACGTGAGAGTCCAGTCCATAGTGGGGCAGACAGCAGGGGATCCTCTTGGATGTAGACAAGTCGGGACACCGAGATGTCACCCACTGTTGCATAAAGAGTGGTCACCTCGGGTCCCGACTTCATGTGCAAGACCAGTCCATTGGGAGACCAGCAGGGGATCATCTTGAATGGAGACAAGTGAGGAGTGCAGAGGCGTCACCAACTAATGCAAAGAGGAGTGGTCCACCCTGGGTCCTGACTTTGAACAGCTAGTGCATCATCTGTGGAGGCTGATCCCGTGGTCACCTGATAACCACTACACGCAGGAGAGGGGCGCTAAGCAGAAAAGGGAGATGGCAGATCAACTGGTCTAAAAATAGGGCCTATTTAAAGGCAGTGTCCCGGTCATCGAAACAAAATAAAACAACACTTTGTAAACTGTGCCAAGCTGAAAGGTCTTTTCACAGCAGCACCGCTGCAACACACGAGCGATTAAAAATAGGGATGTTTCGATCAGCGTTTTATGCTGTCGAATCCATGAGATTGGCCGATAGCAATGTACATAATACGTATTCACTGTAAATGTTTCTATTTATCTTTGGTGAGTGCTATTCACAGGGAAATAATATTATTCTATTTTATTACATACAATTGGTTGAGCAAAACAAAGTCAATAGTACACAATAACTAAACAAAAGCAAAAACTACTCCATAGTACTCTTGTAAATACTCTGGTTTTTGCCCTCAAAGTCCTTCTGTGTCCAGGGAATTATTCTGAGTTTGTAAACAAGAACAAAAATGACAACAAAATTGAGTAAATACAAATATATAATAACTCTTGTTTCGATCATATACAGATACTACCTCTGGTATCAGCACCACCATTTAATGGATAGCTCCGCCCTCCTCTTACAGGTTACTGACTGTGACAATGCTGACACAGCAACAGTTCAAGTTAAAAGTTAGTTAAAGTACCAATGATAGTCACACACACACTAGGTGTGGTGAAATTACCCTCTGCGTTTGACCCATCCCCTTGTTCCACCCCCTGGGAAGTGAGGGGAGCAGTGAGCAGCAGCGGTGGCCGCGCTCCGTAATCATTTGGTGATTTAACCCTCAATTCCAACCCTTGATGCTGAATGCCAAGCAGGGAGGTAATGGGTGCCATTTTTTTTTATAGTCTTTGGTATGACTCGGCCGGGGTTTGAACTCATGACCTTCCAGTCTCAGGGTGGACACTCTAACCACAAGGCTTACTCTCTGCTGCAACATGGTTCCATCTACACTTCTTAAGGTTTACTAAGCACGTATTTGTTGGTGTTGTTTAAAACTAGTTTAGCTTAGCAAGTGGCTGCTCTCAGTGTGTAACATGTGTCGCCCCGTCCTCCAGTGATAATGTTACAAGATAATGATACATAACTAGAAAATGCAGTTTATTTGCTGCTATGGAGGTAATTATTATTCATTTAGGGGAGCGGCTCCACACTGCGTATGGAGCTATATAATTCGCTCCGAGCGGCTTGTCAGCCGGGGGAGCAAAAATAAATAGTATAAGTCTGACAGGGTCGGTGTTTGTGATCGGCATTACAAGACATCGCCAATTGGCATATTTTTTTCACAAAAATCGTCCGCCGCTGAACGGGGGCGGATTGATGATCAGCACATCCCTACTTTAAAAGGTGGTATCAAGGGCGACAATCCAAGATGGCGGAGGTAAAACGGCTCTGAGTAATTTTTTTTCTTACCCTGACAACATACAAGAAAATTATTGGTGTATTTTTCGTCATGGTAGCGCATAGTTGCGATAGTTTTGACCGCAAGATGCGGGGCAGGAGACAACGTGCAAGTAAGAATGTCTTTAATTCTTAACATTAGAGATGTTTGATAATATCGGCCGATAAATGCTTTAAAATGTAATATCGTAAATTATCGGTATTGGGTTTTTTTATTATCGGTATCTTTTTTTTTTTTTTTTTTTAAGTCAACATAAAAAACACAACATACACTTACAATTAGTGCACCAACCCAAAAAAACTCCCTCCCCCATTTACACTCATTCACACAAAAGGGTTGTTTCTTTCTGTTATTAATATTCTGGTTCCTACATTATATATCAATATATATCAATACAGTCTGCAAGAGATACAGTCCGTAAGCACACATGATTGTGCGTGCTGCTGGTCCACTAATAGTACTAACCCTTAACAGTTAATTTGACTCATTTTCATTAATTACTAGTTTCTATGTAACTGTTTTTATATTGTTTTACTTTCTCTTTTATTCAAGAAAATGTTTTTAATTTATTTATCTTTCATCCATCCATTTTCTACCGCTTATTCCCTTCGGGGTCGCGGGGGGCGCTGGAGCCTACCTCATTTATTTATCTTATTTTATGTTATTATTATTTTTAAAAGGGACCTTATCTTCACCATACCTGATTGTCCAAATTAGGCATAATAATGTGTTAATTCCACGACTGTATAAATCGGTATCAGTTGATATCGGTATCGGTAATTAAAGTGTTGGACAATATCGGAATATCGGATATCGGCAAAAAGTCATTATCGGACATCCCTACTTAAAATAGGTACACGGAAAGTGAAAGAAAGCTTTGCAAGTTTAGCAAAAATAATTACTAATGCAATCATAAATGGTTGACAAAGCAATAATCCAGACTGTCTGAAGACGTGGCTTGGCAACCCCAATCAGGTTTGCCCAAATTGCCAATCAGAGAAAGATGCGGGAGGCACTACTCAAACAGTAGGGAAACCAGAACAGGAAGTGAAACTAAAAAAAGAGCCCAAAACAGGAAATAACTATAGACTCGAAAAAAAACAATGCAAAACTACAAGATGTGTTGTACCACTACACTTACAAACAGATAAACAGATTAATCATTTCAAGAAATAATCGTTGGGTACAGCTCGAAATTTAGTAACATTTATCAAAGAGCCTTTATATGACAGGACCGCTCTGCAGTTTTAAAAACACCTTTTGCAAAACCACAAGTCAAAGATCATCTATATGACATCGGAAGGTCAACTCTGTTGCCAGACATTGTGTCACAGAGTCACCCCCCTCATGATTCAGTACTCTGCTTTGAATCATTCGTGTGCTAACAAGCCAGATGTGTGCCAGCAGCAGATAACATCCCCAACACTGCATCCTGGTAGCTTAACAGAATCACCCATTACCACCCTCTTGGAGTGTACAAGGTGCTAATGGCTTTGGATCCCATTCAGGGAGCGCCTGTGGCCTGGCTCTCAACGAGCTGGCCAACACTGCTGCGGTGCCCTTGTGCAAAGCTTTTTTTTTTTTTTTTTACATGTATGCATGAATTCAGTTTCATCCACCCAAGTGCAGCTGGGATAAGCTCAAGCACCCCCGCGACCCCAAGAGGGACAAGCGGTAGAAAATGGATGGATGGATACTCTGTGCCACCAAAGCCACCGACCTGCTGGAACTGTAAAAAGTATAACGCACATCTCAATTTACACGGCGACAAAAGCGTTTGTGCGCCGGCCAAAACCTTGACTCCAGCTGAGCTTTATAGGGGCAGCACTTTGCAACGTGTCCTCTTCTCTCGCAGTCCATCGATCGCTTTGTAAAACAGCAAACTGCACTGCGTGTCATACAGGCATTAAGCGCTGACTGACACCAAACATGCTCTGATGGTTCACATTTTCACTATAAATCCACCATGTTTATTTTGTAGTGAGTTGCTCTTATTGTAGAGACTGAAACATTATGGCTGCTCAGATACAAAAATCCATGAAATCAGATTTGATGCTTTTTGTGTGTGTGTGTGTGTGTGTGTGTGTGTGTGTGTGTGTGTGTGTGTGTGTGTGTGTGTGTGTGTGTGTGTGTGTGTGTGTGTGTGCGTCCTCCCTCAGCATCACTGCCTGTCCCAGATGCAGATTAAAGATCTGAAACTGATCTGTGATCAGCCGTGCTGTAATCGTCTGTCATCATTTCCTTCCGTGATGCCAGCAGACAGGATGACTATTTATTAAGCAATAGATATCAAAGCAAACTTGGACCTACGCTGGAAATGTCAAGCGTGCCGTGCATTATTACACTCTCCCACCCACCCCGCTCCCAAAGCAGATTAACCATCACTTTAATTGGGAATTAATTCAATTTCAAATTAATCAACTGTGCTGCTAAAGGATTGACCCGGCTCGAAGGCGGGGAGGCTGCTGCCTTCAATATTTTCCGTGCAGCTGCAAATTGATCTTATTGTGGAATCAAGTCACACACTGCGGTTACGTATTAATTACTTGACCTCTTTACCCCGAAAGGTCGGGATTAACCAGGATTATTGCAGACGGTAGAGGAACGTTGAATAGGTAGCAGGAAAAGAAAGTGAAAAGAGATGAGGCTAGTGAAATTATTGTAAATGAACTGTTAAGAATACAGAGTTGTATTGTCTGTCAATCATTGGTACAGTTCCCTCATAGTGATGCTTTTAAACCACTTATATTTACATTAAAAAGTCTCCTTTGATATAACCCTAACGTGTAAAATATGTATCCTTAATGACAACATACACAGGATGAGACCGCCCTATGTAAACATTTGTCCCGATACCAATTTTTTGGTATTGGTACCAAAATATATTTCGATACTTTGATACTTCTCTAAATAAAGGGGACCACAAAAAATGGCATTATAGGCTTTATTTTAACAAAAAATCTTAGGGTACATTAAACATATGTTTCTTATTGCAATTTTGTCATTAAATAAAATAGTGAACATACAAGACAACTTGTCTTTTATTAGTAAGTAAGCAAACAAAAGCTCCTAATTAGTCTGTTGACATATGCAATAACATATTGTGTCATTTTACATTCTATTATTTTGTCAAAATTATTAAGGACAAGTGGTAGAAAATTAATTATTAATCTATTTGTTCATTTACTGTTAATATCGGCTTACTTTCAATTTCAACATGTTCTATATACACTTCTGTTAAAATGTAATAATCACTTATTCTGTTTGGATGCTTTACATTAGTTTTGGATGACACCACACATTTAGGTATCAATCCGATAC